>NC_133535.1:94617869-94934119 GCF_048544455.1 Silene latifolia | reverse complement strand
CCTTGGGTATGTCCTTGATGCGGATTACTTGGGTCGTCTCGTGCTTGATGGCATGAATCTTGAGACCCGTGAAAAGGCTCTTAACTTGAGTAATGAGAGTGTCTACTACATGGTTCGGCCGGAGCTTTGGAATTTCTTTGAGTTCATGGCTTGCAAAAGTCGGGAGGTAGCTTGTCAACAAAGTTCGTCGCCGAGTCTTGAAGAGGAACTCTATGCGATTATGGCTCAAAGTGAACAAGTAATCAAAGAGATGCAAGAAAGAAGTGAGCAATTGACCATTGCTTATGCTCTTCCACCCACCCAATGTGAGTCTTTTGCAACTAATAATGTAGAATTATTGGAAGATGATGATGATGGCCCTAATTTTTCTCTTAAAAATCCCCATAACATCACTCCGATTGACCATTTAGAGACTCATAACGTTGACCTTGTAGTAGATGACACCCATGTCGTGGACGATGTTGGGCCCTATTTTAATGAAAAGGACGAGGTTTTACCCGAGACCTTAGAACCCTTTACAAATCCTTTCATGGAGGATATATTGGACCCAAAGTAGATGGCAGACTATGTGACATAGAGGTTAATAGGGATGAAACCCCCAGTTCCCCAAAGTCCTACCATTTAGAGTTTTTATACCACCCAATTGAGACCGTTTATGATGATATGTTATGCACTAACAATTTGTTTCATGGTCTTAAGCTTGATGCTCCATCTCTTACTGACGAGTGGAGTGATACAGTGGTCCTCTTTGAAATCTCGGATGCGCATTTCGATAAGATTTATCTTACTTTATCTTTGATCTTTCAAGCTAATATCTTATCAATTGCGTATATATGCTTTTGTATTGCCCATGCACAGGTATATGATTTACTTCTAAGGGCATTGGCGTGCTTTTTAGAGGACAATGGAGGATCCATTAGAAAAAAAACTAATTTGTTTTTGTTTTATTTCAATTTTTATGCAATTTCATGTTTTATTAGAATTAGGAATAAATTTTAGACTAATTAGCTATTTTGAGTTGTGATTTGTAGGTGTTTGAAAAGGAGAAGAGGCCTTTTAAAGGATAGCATACTACCCCATGTTGTAACCCCGTTCAGGGTCGTAACATTTCCAAAAAAAAAAAAAAAGTCAACGGTCAACCCCGATCGGGGTCGTGACTTTCCACTTTATTACGTGTTTTAATAAAAGACGGGATATGCTATCATTCTCCATATGCTTCAAAAACAAAGGACGGTACTCCTTCTCTCTATTTTTCTTCATTTCTCAATCAAATCACATCCGAAAACCTCTATTAGCATCATGGACCTAGTATCCACCGGAATTTTGGCCCATTTTTTCTTGATGAGATGCTAAGTGGAGGAATCCCCCAATGTTTATGCTAGCTTGGGGCAGACTCGTTAGTCTAGTAAGTTTTCTTTGTTTTGCACCTTAGTTTATTTGTCGCAGCCCATTAAATATGACCTCTTGCCCTTCTTGTTTATGTGTTATGCGCCATTTATATGGTTTAGTTGGGTAATTTAATTGTTGACACATTGAGGACAATGCTATGTTTAGCTTGGGGGGAGATTGCATTCGCATATTAGTTAGTTTGCATTTAGTTAGTATAGATTTAGTGAGAATTTTTGAAAAATTTGTGTGAATTTTTGCTTCTAATTCTTTGCTTGTCCTACTTATGCCCTCTTGCATATCATAATGTTTGCTTATACCTAATGATTTATTCTTTTATGATTGATACTGCTCCATGAGGATGTCTTGACATAGTCGGTGAGAGATGGAAAATGAACCGAATAGGCTTGATCTTGACTATTGGCAAGCTACAAAATTGGTAAGGTAGAACCTCTTTAGACCGATGCATCCATATCTGGTCTCTCTTAGGTGAGTGTAGGTGTCTCCTTATGATGTGTGTTTCAACAAAACGCACAAGTTTGGTCTTCATTTCATCTCTTTATAAGCATGCATTCATATGTTAGCATTTTGGAGCCATTCACATGATTATTTTTGCCTTTTTGACCCCTTCACAAACATTTATCCCTAGCTACATTATAATTTGCCTACCCTTGTTGAGCTAGTAGCTTTGATTAGTAATGTTTGGGTGCTCATTTGGATATGGTTTATTATTGGAAGTCATGTGAGCTTGGTCTTAGTGCTTATGAAAAGAAATGGAAGGAATGTGAAAAAATGTGAGAAAAGAAGAAAGAATAAAAAAGGAAATGCTTGAAGAAAAATGAAAGAATGAAAATGAATGAGAAAAATGAAAAGATTGAATATGCATTGAAAAATGAAGAAAGAAAAGCATGAAAAAGAAGAAGCAAAGATTGTGTTGAAAATGAGAAGAAGAGGTGTAGTAGGGAGCTATCATGCATAATTTATACATTTTGGAGAGCTTTTCTATGCTTTGTATTGTAATCTTGGGTTTAGTTTTGGGATTGAGCACCTTTACATTTTGGTAGTTGCTAGCTTGACTTAGCTCCACATTACCATAACTCATTTGTTCCCCTTTCTTACCCATGTTTATTTACCTTCTTCTTACCCTTGGCTTCTTTACATGCTTGCATTTGATTGTTTTGTCTTATAGTTTTGAATTGATTACCATATTAGATTGCGGGCACATTTTCATGAGTTTAGGATAGTTAAGTGTTTATTCACAAAATATCCTTTCACATCAAAATGAGTCTGAGTGCCCCGTGAGAGTCCATAAGTCAAAAGATCATGCAAGAGCCAAAACGTTCATTCAAAGTCTTTCATGCTACGCCGTCATGTAAATCTCATCCATATTCTTGCATTTTCCATTGCCCATGTTGTTTCGGGTTTTAAAATAATTATGCTTAGCTTGTCTGGGATATTGCATTTGATGGAATATGGTTTCTTACTTGAGGACAAGCAAGGGCTTAGCCTGGGGGAGTTTGATAAGTCCGAATTATATACATTATTACCCCTTATTTTAGCTCCATTTTGTATGACATTATGCACTAACCTTAGTGATTTTGAGCTAATATTGTATTTCTAGTTGCATTTGCATGTTCTCTCATATTTTGTAGGTACTTAAGCTTTAAGGAGCTTAATTCCACATATTTACAAGCACTAGGATACAAAGCTAAGTTGAAGAGAAGAATGGACCAACAATGAAGTAAAGCATGGACTTTCATGAGCAAATGTGGTGGATTAATTTGAGAAATGCACAACGCAAATCAAGAAATGTCAAGCCCATTTACAAGTCCACAAAATGCTTAACTTAGGATTCTACATGGGATGCTCATGAAGATGCTCTTAGGATGACAAGTATGCAATTAACCGGAGAGTTAAGAAGAATTAAGGAGCAACTTTGGATTCCACCAAAATAAAAATGCTCATAATAGAAAGAAAAAGAAAACCCTAATGAAAGGCGACTACCAGGCGAAAACTCTTGCTTGCAGCCATTAATTAGGGCTCTTTAATTCGTTATTATGGCACGAAATTCAGCAAAGAAATCACGTAGTAATCAAAGATCATTACCTAAACGAACTACATCTCCAAAGAAGACGAACCATGCCCATAATAATGGAAAAAAGAGAGGACCAGAGGAGGAGGAGGCTTTACGTACTAAGCCTATATGCATGAGGTACATCCTGTGACTGGGTTGTCTTTTGATGATGAAGAGGATCTAGTCACCACCACAGCATGGGTTACGCAACGTGGCAAGAAGAATGAGGCAAAAAAGGATGATAGGGTCCCTGAGACTGTAGAGAACCCTATTGTGGAGACTGCCAGTGATGATATGTTGGAATTTACAACTGAGGACGTAAAAGAGGAGGTGGAGTACTGGAACCAAGCAGTATATTGGGCTAATCCTCCATGGGAAGTGTTGAATGGGTTTATCCATCGTATTTGGAGCAAATATGGCATTGATAAGGTCTCCTTCCTACCTAATGGAGTATTTTTGGTAAGGTTCAAGGAGATGAAAGATAGAGAAGCCATACTTGCGGCCGGGTATCATATGTTTGACAACAAACCCTTGATTGTTAAGCCATGGCAGGTTGATGTGGACCTCTTAAAGGAGGATGTCAAAGTGGTACCTGCTTGGGTAAGACTACATGGACTACCACTAAAATTTTGGGGCAAATGTCTACCATCCATTGGAGGACTTGTTGGAAAATATGTCAAAAAGGATGTAGCAACAGAGGAAAAGATGAGATTAGGATTTTCTAGAACTATGGTGGAACTAACAGTGGGACAAAAGTTCCCAAGTTCTGTTAAATTTAAGGATAAGCAAGGTCAAATTGTTGTGATTAATGTGGAGTACGAATGGAAACCGAGCATTTGCACTAAGTGTAAGGGCATGGGACATGAGGAGAAGAACTGTAGGAAGATGGTTCAGAAGGCAAAGCCTGTTCAAAAGGCTTGGAAACCAATCCCAAAACCTGCTGCAACTGATAGTAAGCTTTCTGAAGCTGAATATCATGTGCTGACTGTAGCTAATGGGACTCCTGGGAAAACATTGACTACTCCTACTAAATATACTCCATCTCAGGAGACCCTGGCACCTTAGAGTGGCAAAATTAGTTCATCTGATCAAAATTCTCAGCAAGTGGTGGTAGTTGATACTGGTAACCCTCCTCTCCAAAATGATAATAATGAATAACATTGGATTTTGGAATGTTAGAGGCTTTAATAATGTAAATAAACAATATACAGTGAAGATTTTTATTAATAAGCAGAATATTGGTCTTTTTGGTTTGTTAGAAACAAAAATAAATGCTGGAAATGTGAGTAATATTTCTCATAATTTGTTTGATGGCTGGTGTGTTACAAATAATTGCCATACTCATAAGGGTGGTAGAGTTTGGCTAATTTGACAACCAAGTCTGTTTGATATCTTAGTACTGCAGTACAATCCTCAATTCATACATGTTCAGGTTACTGTGATAGCTTCTCAGCAAGTCTTCTATCTAACAATGATTTATGATTTTAATGATGGGAGTGAGAGAGTTGAGCTATGGAATTGGTTGAAATCCTTTGCCTTGCAGTGCAATGGGCCTTGGGCACTGGCTGGGGATTTTAATACTGTCACTTACCCTGATGAGAGGATGGGGGGGCAAACAAAACAGGAGGATATGTAGGATTTCTTGAACTGTTTAGGTCTATGTGGAATGACTGATATCCCTGCTACTGGTGCTTTCTTTACTTGGAATAATAAGCAGGATGCTGAGCATAGGAAGTACAACAGGCTTGATAGGTTTTTAATCAATCAGGAATGGGTGGAGAGATTCCCAGATATGGCTGCACATTTTCACCCTGAGGGATTGCTGGACCATACACCCTGTGTGGTGAGTAATATGAAATTGAACAATGGCAAAGCTAGAAGCTTTAAATACTTCAATATGTGGAGTAGTGCTCCTGCCTTCCTACCAACTGTGCAAGAAGTATGGGAAAGACCAGTGCTAGGGACAAAAATGTTCTGCCTGACTAAGAAATTGAAGGAGTTGAAATACAAACTCAAAGCTCTTAATAAAGAGTGCTTCTCTGATATTGAGAATCAGACTAGTCAAGCTGCACACTTACTAGCTGAAGTTCAGGTATAGATTGCTGCTAATGATCAAAATGCTGAGCTTATTGCAAAGGAAGTGACTCTCATGAATGAACTTAGAAATTTGACTAAAGCCAGGGATAGTTTCCTTCAACAGAAATCAAAAGTCCAATGGATGGAAGAGGGAGATGCCAATACAACTTATTTCCATTGTGCTATTAAGAAGAGATGTTTGAGAAATAGGGTTATCCATATTGAAGATAAGGAAGGACAGCTTTGTACTGACACTGAAACCATTCAGAATGCTTTCTTAGATTACTATGAGGATCTGCTTGGTAAGAAGAGTCCAACTGAGGAAGTCAAATATGATGTGTTGGTTAAGGGAAAAGTGTGTAGTCCAGAGCATATTGCAATTCTTACAAGTACTGTCACATATGAGGAGGTTCAACAGGCAGTCTTTTCTATTCCTAAGGATAAAGCTCCAGGGCCTGATGGCTATTCCAGTGGATTCTTCAGGGACACATGGGACTTGATTGGGAAGGATGTTTATGCAGCTGTTGTAGATTTATTTAATACAGGTCAGTTGCTCAAACAGATCAATGCCACTAATATTACTCTTATCCCTAAGTGGGATAGGCCTACTTCTGTTAAGCAATTTAGACCTATTGCTTGCTGTAATATGATCTACAAAGTTATTTTCAAGCTTCTATGCAACAGACTAGCTCCTGTATTACCTAACCTTATTCATGACAATTAAGGAGCCTTTATCCAGGGAAGATCAATTATTGAGAATGTGTTAATTTATCAGGATATTGTGCATATGTATGCTAGAAGCCATGTGTCTCCTAGATGTCTCTTCAAAATTGATCTCCAGAAAGCTTATGACACTGTAGAATGGGATTTTGTGGAGCAACTTCTTTCTGGTCTCAACTTCCCTAGTCACTTCACAAAGCTGGTCATGGCTTGCATTAGATCCACCTCTTTTACTCTGGTTTTGAATGGCAACAACTTTGGATACTTCAGAGGGCAAAGAGGACTTAGGCAGGGTGATCAAATCTCCCCTATAATATTCACTATTTGTATGGAGTACTTGACTAGACTAATTGCATTTGCTACAGAGAGATGGCCTTTCCATTATCATCCCCTCTGCAAGAACTTAAAGCTCACCCATCTGATGTTTGCAGATGATCTCCTCATGTTCTGCAAAGGGGATGCTCCTTCAATAATGCTCCTTATGAAGGCCTTCACCTCATTCTCTAATGCTTCTAGTTTGAGAATGAATAATACAAAGTCTGAAATTTTCTTCAGTGGTATGGTACCTGAGCTAAAAACTGATGTATTAAGAGTCACTGGATTTCAGGAGGGCACAATGCCCTTCAGATATCTAGGGGTTCCAATACAACCAGGTAAATTGAGCAAGAAAGATTGTAGTTTCTTGACTGAAAAAATTATTGGCAGGATTAGAGGTTTGGGTGCCAAAAAACTCTCTTATGCTGGCAGAATTACTCTCATCAATTCAGTGCTAAATACTCTCTATAGCTACTGGGCTACTATGTTCTTGATTCCCAAATCAGTGATAAGTAGAATAGAAGCAATTTGCAGAAATTATCTTTGGGATGAGAGCCCTGATTACCACAGAGTCTCATTAGTATCTTGGGATAAGGCTGCTATGCCCAAGGATGCTGGTGGCCTAGGTATTAAGAAAGTGGAGACTTGGAATTGGGTAGCTGTAGGGAAATTGGTGAATTGGGTGTATAACAAAGCTGACAGGTTATGGATAAGGTGGATAAACAATGTTTATCTGAAAACTCAGGACTGGCACTCATATTCTCCCCCTGTAGATTCTCCATGGACTTGTAAAAATATATGCAAGATTAAGGATAAACTGAAGGTGGGATTCGTTGAGAATTGCTGGCTGCCTGATGAGAAAGGTTACACACTCAAGAATGGATATAGATGGCTCTGTACTCAATAACCTAAATTGGATTGGTGTTCGCTGGTATGGAACAGCCGGAACATACCCAAACACTCAATCATTACCTGGCTTATAAAGCAGGAGGGGTTAAATGTTAAAACCAGGTTATTCCAGTTTGGCTTATGTGAGGACAATCTATGCTTAATCTGTGGGGAGTTACCAGAAACGATAGCTCATTTTTTTTATGATTGTATCTACAGCTGCATAATCAGGGAAGCTCTTGCTGTCTGGCTGGGGAGATCCTTTCCTAGTCTTACTGAGCTTCAGAATGGTAGGAAAAATAGTATACAATGGAAAACAATGACTATGTTATTCAATGTCTATCTATACACTATCTGGCACCAGAGAAACAATACAAGACTTCAGCAATCAGTTTTGAGACCTGAACTTGTAGCAGCTCAGATTGAGGATATTGCAGGAAGGAGAGGGTGTAGTAAAGCTGGCCCTGGACTGTATCACAGAACCAATGGCTGGTTAAGTTGCTTTGATTTGTAATGAGGTTTTGTTGTGTTAGCTTTGGTTGGTTGTATGTTTTTTGAGCATACCGGGGTTTGATCCCTAAACCTTGTATATGGACTGGTGTTTTTTTGATATAATATATATACTCACATTTCAGCTAAAAAAAAAAAACTTTGGATTCCACATAACATTTAATCAAGCATTAAAGAGAAAATACCCGGGCAATGGTAACCCCGATCGGGGACATGGGATTCTCAATTGTTTACGTTACACACTCAAGTCCTATATAAAGGAACCTCGACACAAGCATTGGATACCATCTTACTACACACTTTTACATAGAAATTCTCTCTAAATTTAGTAGTTAGTTTAGGTTAACTCTTAGTTTAGTTTAGTTTAGATTTACTTTATGTTATTTACATTTCCTATTTACATTTCAAGTTATAAAACAATTTACATTTATAAGTTATTTATATTACAAGTATTGTTCTTCCACTTCCATTTCCATTTCCATTTCCAATTGCAAGGTAATTTCTTATTCATATTTTCATTATGTTTTCATTTATCATTAGTTTAATTTACATTTCCATCATGTTAGAGTAGTCTACCTAGCCTAGGGAATGAAGGTAGCCATGCATAAAAGGTATTTGTAGCATGATAAATTAGGATGTTATAATATTGTCTAATTGTTTCTATCACATGTTTGCATCGTCACGTTTAATCTTTATTTAAAGGCCTCATTCATTGATTAAGTTTGTTAATTCGTTCTATAAGTCGAGAGGCACGGAATCGGATTAGACTAAGCATGTGTAGTAGGACGACCTAGTCATAAACGAGAGTTTCTCTAGGACTCGGTCTATGGTTGACACTATTATCGTGAGGTGGGTGTCTCTAAGCCTAAAAAATTAACGTTTCATCAACTCCTATGTTTGATTTAAGCATTTACATAATTTGCATGTGTGACCCGACTTCCCTAAACTCCTTTTATCATATAGTTTACATCTTTATAATTGTTAGCCATAAACCAACCAACAAACCAATCCAAACGTAATCGACCTTGATAAAATTCACTTCATAACTGTAATACTACGGTTTTATGAGTCTCTGGGTACTCTATCGAGTGGGCCTTACTCTGCCGAGTAAGGGTGTTTTGCAATTTAAAATAGTTTCTGACATGTAGGGCACTCGATCGAGTAGCTTTGGTACTCGATCGAGTAGGCGGCACTCGATCGAGTACGTCAGTTACTCGATCGAGTAGCTCGGTTAGCGGGTGATAATTCGACGGGTTTTGTTAATAACACGGAGTAATATATAAATCTTTCCGGCACTTTCATAATACACTTTTACAAACCTAATAACATTAAAAGGGAGATTCAAGTTACGTTATTCGCATTCATCCGTGTTATTGACAAATCCCGGAGCTTGAGAGCTCGGATTCCGTCGTTCTTTACATCTTTGCGATCCTTGCATCGAGGGTAAGATCTACGTACCGAATTTGGGATATTTAATTAAGTCTTGTTAAACCCTAATTTTTGGGAATTGGGGATTTGTGTTAGTTTTATGATTGTTAGTAATTATGTGATTATATGTTAGTAGGAGGATTCGTAGAAGAGGAATTTTGATACAGCTGTTGAGACCGTCTGATTGTGTTGCTATTTTAGGTAGGGTTTCCCTACTCAGTATTAGTCCCATAATGCATTGTTGGTGTTGTGTGATTGTTGATTGTTATCGTATTCGTATTGAGACGGTTGTTGATTGATTGTTGTTTGATGGTTGTGATTGTTTGTCTCTGGTTCTCGAGATGCGTTCTCGGCTGAGTGGAGTCACTTGCGGGAGTGGCTTCACTCCCTAGTTTCGCCCTCCGTGGAACCCGCCACGGGAGGGGATGTGCACATTAATGGGACAGGGTTATCGCTCGGTATGATGAGCGGGGATTTGGTGGGTACGGCTGCGGTCCCCCACTCGGCGGTGGTATTTCAGTGGGACGATCGGTGACGGAGATTGATTGGAGTGGGTGTGATTGTGTGTGTGACCGTTTGAGCGCTTGTTTTGTGTTGTTGGTTATATAAATTGTGTGATTAGATCGACCCGTTTAATGTTTTAAAAGCGTGGTGATCCATTCGGGGTGGTGAGCAGTTATTGAGCATGTATGATATGACGCGTATGGGATAGCTGGGATGAGTCATCACGTAGCAGTTAGAAGTCTTCCGCTGTGTCAGACGATGTTTTATAGCTTTGATAGTTTTAGCAGTAGACCGTCTGAGAATCTTGTATTTCAGTTTGACAGTTTTGGTTTTGGTTTTGATCATGTAATCACTTTAAACTATTTTGTTATTTAAATTATGTTTCTTCGTTGTCATTTGATTATCATTGCCTCGGTTAACTGAGATGGTAGCACTTCCATGCCTTAAGTGGTCCTGTTAAGGCACCTGGAGTATGGGGGTGTTACAAAATGGTATCAGAGCGACGATCTTGAAACCTGTAACCAATGAATCTAATGAATGTAGAGAGTCAAATTAAAATGAACCCGGGTAGGAGTTGTAGGAGCTAATGCAAATACTTGGGAGACGTCCTAAAGTCGCGAACTCGCCCTACAATTTTGAACCGGTCACCATGGGATATGAGTCGGGATCGCTATGTGTTTATTTTGTGAATTGTGTACCAATATAGTGATGTGTGGCATGAATAAGTGTGATTTTGTATGTTGTTGGTTGAAAGCATGTTGGATGATAGTTGGTTTACCATGTTGATTGGAATAGTTGGAAAAGTATGTGAGAATGACGAATGATGTGGTGGAAAAAGGAAGTAGTTCATATGTGATAATATGTGAGGAATAATGATGTTGCAGGATGAATGATTTATAATGTGTACATACTAGTAACTTGTGATTAGGGGATTTGATATGATTTTACATAATTCTGTTTGCGTAAAGTTAGATAATAAGTTCATATAAGTGTCTACTGTGGTATCATATGCACTTGTAGATGAAGAATGTGGTTGAAATAGAGGAACTGGTTGGAAAAAATGGAGTGTCAATTGCATGAGAATATGGATTTTGTGAATATGAATATGTTTAGATGATGAAGTGGATTTGTAATATTGTTGCGTTAGTAACATGGAAATAGGATTTGTAATGTGTGAGAATGTTTTGGGTTACGAAAAGTTATAAAATTAAAGCATGCGGTTAGTACATGATTAATAAGTTAAATAGTATATGTGCATGATGGATGTTGTTGCTTGACTTTTGAAGATAGTAACATGTGACTAGCAATACTGGTTTTATGAGTACTGAGTTGTTTTTGTCTACCTTGTTGTTGTTTAAGTCGTTTGGAAGTAAAAATCAAGTAGTTGTGTTTTTCGGTTATAGAGAGGTTGTCTTTAAACTGTTATAACTTGAGATGCATAAATGATTTTAATGTGATTCCAATTGGAGGTGATAGATCGTTCTTTTACGATTCTAACGATAGGTAACACGCCCAAAACGACCAAGAAATGAGTGAGTTATGACTGTTTTACGAAAACTGGACAGTGCTGAGAAATGCGTCAGGTACTCGATCGAGTGGCTCACACTCGATCAAGTGCACCTTGGTACTCGATCGAGTACCCCTTACTCGATCGAGTAGCCCTGGTAAAATTTTTATATACGTCTCTGACTTTTACCTACTCGATCGAGTAAGTCATTTACTCGATCGAGTGGCCTGTACTCGATCTAGTGACCCCTGTTTTGGGTCATATGCTTATCTTTTGATTTCGTTGTATATTATGTTTAATTCAAAGGCGTTATTTTGCTTCTTTATGCATTGTTTTACATGTATGTTGGTCTTGACGCGCAAGTTACCCAACCTTGTGGTGTAGTGAGTGGCACCTGTGGTGAGTATGAATTCGATGGGAGGACATGAGTTATATGTGGTTGCGATAGATAGTGGAAAAAAAAAGGAAGATCGTTATAGCTTAATTGAGACATAGAGCAT
Source organism: Silene latifolia (assembly GCF_048544455.1). NCBI lineage: Eukaryota > Viridiplantae > Streptophyta > Magnoliopsida > Caryophyllales > Caryophyllaceae > Silene > Silene latifolia. The sequence goes on along the minus strand of NC_133535.1, from coordinate 94,922,211 downwards.
GTTTTCTGAGATAAGATGAGATGAGTGATATGATTGTGTGTTGAGTAACGTAACAGTAAGTGAATATGGGCAAGGGATGATGTGAGTCTAAGGAACGTGAGAATGAAAGGATTGAGAGTAAGAAGGTGGATAGTGGCAACTTGAGATGTGTAAAGAATTATGGAGGGAGATGGTTAGGAGTCGTGTGGGTTAAGAATATACATAGTGAAAGTTCGTTTTAAAGGGGTTGAGAAGAGTGGTATATAGTGAACTTTATGGAGACATGTTGCGAGGTGGATTTGTAGACAGTGAGTGAGTTTGGAAGATTTGGTCTATTAAGAGGTGAAACTATGTGTGATTTCTTTGGGCATTTAACGGTATGAAATGAATTTTGATTTCTAGAGATGTACGAAGGAGATGCAATTGTTTGAACAGTGAACGTTGATTTTATGGATAGATTAGTGGTAAGTGTGAGTGATAGCATAATAAGAGAAGATCCATGGTAAGAAAGAGTGAGATGATATCGATATGAAATAATGAGATTTGAGTTTTGGAGCGATGAGAAGGTAATTGAAGCACTAAAAGGTTAGGTAGAAGTAATAAGGAGTTGAGATATTAAATGGAATTGTTGAGTATAAAGAGAAAAGAAGGATAAAAGTAAGCTAAAAAAAAAAATGTTCACCGGAGTTATGTGATATAAAAGTAAGGAATCATCGGGATGTATGATACTACCAAGAGTAAGTGAGTTAATGGTCATACAGAAGTTTCAGGACAACATGATTAATCATGAGTTTCGAGGAATTAAGGGAGTAAGAGGTTGATTTAGTATCTGCACTCTATGAGATTTTGGTGGAGAGTTAGATGACGATACAGTTCGGGATAGTATTGGGAAGAATGTTGAGGTAAATTTTGTTGATAGGTTGATGTTCGTTATGTGGGAGATTAACCGAAGATAGGAAAGAAACCGTGATGTTTAGAGATGAGTGTAAGAGGCTTGATGTCCGAACGACGGTAGTGTTGAGGTGTTGCCACTAGTGGTTAAGGGTGATGATAGATAAGAAAGATAGCAATTCTAATGAATTTGATTTTGTAGAGGCCGGATTGAAGGTATGGTTGTAATGAAGTATAAGATGTGGTTAGATGAGGCGGGTGCTAATCATTGAATAGTAATAGTATGGTTATACTTGGCATGAGGTGATGGTTATGAGAATGGGGGAAAATCTTATGAGGGGCTTATGAGTTAAGCTCGGGCGACAGGTACCCTTTATCGAGTGGTAACTTACGTGATCAGGATTGACTGGTTGGATGTGATTACGGGTCTGTGATATATATAAATGTTTGTACGAGGTTCTGACCTCACGGGAAGTGGTATGGTGTGATAGTTATAAAGCTGTTATCTGAATGTTCTTTAATATATATTGGACACGGTAATTTAATTGAATGATATTCAAAAAGGTAATAATTTGATTGATCTGGCATGACTGGTTATACTTGTATGTATTCATGATATATGTTATTCCGTGATATGGTAAGGGGATGATATTCAGGAGGTTATTATCTGTTTAATTCATATAATATATTGCGTTATGATCTAGTAAAGCCGTTTTGAGTAAATTTTCCTGTCCGGAAAGTTATACCGAGTCAGTGTTTATGGGAATTGTATGTAGTTGTGTTTTTTATCGATATGGTTGTTGTGCCTCGAGTGGTGATCCGGGCACGGTACTTAGTGTTGTGATGCGGGTATTTTTGCACTGCGGTGTGGCTTTGGTGGCGGTGTTGCGATGCCGTCAACGGTTGTGGTGGAGTAGGCGAGACGATTGTGATACGAGTTCATAAAAGTACATATCAGTTATACATAGTTGCTGTTTTGTTTGTTGTTGTTCCCTGTGAGTTTCAGTTTGGACACATAGATTGTTGTTTTGTTTGCTGCCGTTCCTTGTAAGTTTTGGTTGAACAGGTAGACTGTTGTTTCGTTTGCTGATGTTTCTTACCAGTTTCAGTTTGAGAATGAGGGTAGAGTATGATATGAAAGAGAGTGTATTTGTTTCCGTGGTTGTCATGGCATAGGGATATTCTGTTGATGGGACACAGTTGTCAGAAGTTTTTACAGATACATTTGATCTTGTTGTAGATGAGACATCGGTGCACATAGTCATGGCAAGTGATTCGTAGAACATGTGTGGTAATGATCTGAAAGCTGCAGGTGGTTCATAATCTTTCGTTAGGACAGTGAGGGTAGGGTGTTTGGATTTAGTGTCATGTTAAGTCATGTATGAGTTTTGCAGTGATGAAAGAAAAGAACTTGAGGATCTGGAATGAGGGTATGTCACAAGTGTGAATCGTGAGCTATGCTTTTGACGATAGGAGTTTATATATTTTATATAGAGAGGTATGTCGTGTTGCGGTAATGTGGAAGAGTTGGAGTATTGGTTATGCTAAGGGTTTTGTGGTATTGGTTAGATGGAGTGCAGAGTGAATTGAAGTATGAGAACTGTTTAAGTAAGAGAGCCTTGGAAATAGGAATGGTTATGGAAATGAGGTTATAGGCGGTTATCTTTGACATGTGGTGGTGATGAGGATAATGAGATGATATAGCTAAGGATTTAGTATTAGTGAGTTACGAGGACGTAACATTTGTCTTAAGAGGAGTAGGATGCGATAAAAGAGAGTTTCATGGTTGTGCATGTTGTAATATAATTGGAAGTAGAGTGTTAGCGTAGCGTAAAGGAGGGATTTGTTTTGTGGATGATACTGTTAAAAGCCCATGGTCGTGCTTGTAGTAGTGTGATGCTTAGGAGTGTGCGAATAATTCGATAGTGGTAAGGGTTGGATGATGATGTTTAGGGTTCGAGAGTTTTGACAGTGGCATGATGATGTTTATGAGTGTAAGTAAACTTCGAGGACGAAGTTCCTTTTAAGGTGGTAGAATGTAATATTCCGTTTGACGTTATGAGTATCTTGATATTGGATTTTCTAGTGGATGATATGTTACGGAGCTAGCAGCGTTGGTGTTGGTAGTGTATGGAGTTAGTGTCGAGAGAGATATAATGTAGTTGATACGATATCGTGAGACATGCTGTGGAGGTAGGAGTAGTTGGTGGAGTTGGTGTTAAGAGTTCATGTTTTATAGGGTGAGGTTTTGTTTTGAGTTCTTAGTTGCGTTGTGGTGTCTTAATCGAGTTGGTAGGTTTGTTTTTAGGTATGGGTTGAACTTCGGGGACGAAGTTCTTTTTAAGGAGGGAAGACTGTAATACTACGGTTTTATGAGTCTCTGGGTACTCTATCGAGTGGGCCTTACTCTGTCGAGTAAGGGTGTTTTGCAATTTAAAATAGTTTCTGACCTGTAGGGTACTCGATCGAGTAGCTTTGGTACTCGATCGAGTAGGCGGCACTCGATCGAGTAGCTCAGTTAGCGGGTGATAATTCGACGGGTTTTGTTAATAACATGGATTAATATATAAATCTTTCCGTCACTTTCATAATACACTTTTACAAACCTAATAACATTAAAAGGGAGATTCAAGTTACGTTCTTCGCATTCATCCGTGTTATTGACAAATCCCGGAGCTTGAGAGGTCGGATTCCGTCGTTCTTTACATCTTTGCGATCCTTGCGTCGAGGGTAAGATCTACGTACCGAATTTGTGATATTTAATTAAGTCTTGTTAAACCCTAATTTTTGGGAATTGGGGATTTGTGTTAGTTTTGTGATTGTTAGTAATTATGTGATTATATGTTAGGAGGAGGATTCGTAGAAGAGGAATTTTGATACAGCTGTTGAGACCGTCTAATTGTGTTGCTGTTCCAGGTAGGGTTTTCCTACTCAGTATTAGTCCCATAATGCATTGTTGATGTTGTGTGATTGTTGATTGTTATCGTATTCGTATTGAGACGGTTGTTGATTGATTGCTGTTTGATGGTTGTGATTGTTTGTCTCTGCTTCTCGAGATGCGTTCTCGGCTGAGTGGAGTCACTTGCGGGAGTGGCTTCACGCCCTAGTTTCACCCTCCGTGGAACCCGCCACGGGAGGGGATGTGCACATTAATAGGGAAGGGTTACCGCTCGGTATGATGAGCGGGGATTTGGTGGGTACGGCTGCGGTCCCCCACTGGCAGGGCTGGTTCAGTGGACAGTCGGTGACGGAGATTAATTGGAGTGGGTGTGATTGTGTGTGTGACCGTTTGAGCTGCTTGTTTACTGTGTTGTTGGTTATATAAATTGTGTGATTAGTACTGACTCCATTTAATGTTTTAAAAACTGTGGTGATCCATTCGGGGGTGGTGAGCGATTATTGAGCAGGTATGATATGACGCGTATGGGATAGCTGGGATGAGTCATCACGTGGCAGTTAGAAGTCTTTCGCTGTGTCAGACGATGTTTTATAGCTTTGATAGTTTTAGCAGTAGACCGTCTGAGAATCTTATATTTCAGTTTGACAGTTTTGGTTTTGGTTTTGATCATGTAATCACTTTAAACTATTTTGTTATTTAAATTATGTTTCTTCGTTGTCATTTGATTATCATTGCCCCGGGTAACCGAGATGGTAGCACTTCCATGCCTTAAGTGGTCTTGGTAAGGCACTTGGAGTATGGGGGTGTTACAATAACAACTAATTTACAACTCCCGTCTCTCTGTGGATTCGACCCCTACGTACTACATTCATTTGTGTCTAGGGTATTTTTTTTGCATAGGTGTGCGATAGCCTATCAACACACCTTCAAACGGAATTAAGTAGAATTTAAGGTGAATGGCGTGGGTTCTTTATGGTGGAGCTTGGTGGGGAAATGAATTGAATTGGGTGTGAGTTGAATGGTGTTATTTAGACGAGGAATGAGATCTCAAAAAAGGTTGATTATAAGATGATTTTGGGTGAAAAATGAGAATGAGTTATAGACTTATAGTCAATGTCAAGTTTTACCTTTACTTATTTAAATTTAATATCAAATACTTCTAGAAAAATAAAATCGTAAGTTTATAACGATAATTTTTTTTTATTAAATTCAAATATCGTGTTCCATGTCTTAAATTTCATGGGATGTCGTGTCTGTGTTTGTTTTGGTGATACCTAGTTGCACGTTGTACCCTTTAATTCTATCCATTTATTTTAAAGTATCTCTGCTTTTAAGAATCGTAATAATCATCTTATGTTATTCTTAAGGGTCAATTGTTGTATCCATAACACCCTTCAATATAACTGGCTAACATCTAACGGTCATTAAGGAGATGCTAGATTTTGATGACTAAACATGAATTAATTTTGGAGGGAAAATATGAAGTAACATGAGCCCAACATGCATTAAAGAAGAAAAACTAGACTATTGTAATCTATAAGATATCCAAAAAGGTCAAGGGACAAGCATTGGACCAAAATAGGGGTCATTCGATTGAGTACAAGGGGTGCATTCGATCAAGTCAGGCATAGTTTCAGCATCTTCCAATTTTCGTAAAACGGTCATATCTTCCTCGTTTCTTTTCTATTTGGGGCGTATGACCTACCGTTAGATTATAGAAGGGCAAGCTATCACCTCCAACTGGAATCACATAATTCTTATGTCTATAACTTAAGTTATAACCTTTAATTTTAAAGTAATCACATCATTCTCGTGTCTATAACTCAAATTATAACAGTTTAAAGTGGACCCTTTTTTATAGATGGATTCCAAAACTTTCCAACCTCGATGCAATTTGATTACTCATGTTAACACCTATTCAAATACCTTAGATACAACATGTATACTGCCAATAATGTTTCCAAAGCCTCACGAATGCATTAGACATGATCACAAATCGATTGATTATAAGAATCGCCAACAACACAAACCGCAACTTTACTCAAAATCGCTCAACACATACCCAAGAATGATTCCAAAGCCTGACAACCATAGGTTAGTGAAAAAGAGTAGAACTCGACATTTGAACCTGCACAAAAGAAACAAAAGCGCTCAAAAACGAATAAAGAAAGATAGATCTCACGATCGAAATTGTGAGACGTCCCTCGAGTACGAGGAAGAACCAAGAACCTTAGACAAAACCCTAGAAGACTCTACACATTAAAAGAGTCATGATACTCCCTATTATTTTGTAAGTATCATTTAGCTAATCTATATCATTAAGTGTAAATGGCTGTCAATTTCTTACTACGTGGAAGATCCTTGGGTCCTTGCTCATCATTAATATAATGACCGAAAAAGAGTAATCTTATATATATATATATATATATATATATAGAGAGAGAGAAAAGTTCTAATGAGTCCACCATATATTTTGAATCTCTAAGTCCTCACTACATCCCTTAGATATCCCACTAAGGATGGTTGAGATTGAAAGCAAAAAAACATACTTAACACTAATGAGTTTCTTATACACTAATTAATCCACTTTATCTCTCTAGCTTTAATTATACATTCAATAATAGATTAATTATACACAAAAAAATTTTTTGACCATAATTTTTTTTTTTTTGGACTGAAACTTTATACAAATGTTACTACACTTTCACTGTTTTAAAAGTGTAATTTCAACGGAAAAAAGTGTAATTTCACGGAAAAAATTGCAGTTTGACGGATTTTATTTTGAAATTTGAAAATTTGAAGCAAATTTACAATATATTTTGCGTTTTACGAGTGTAACTCAGTTTTTCGACAAATATTATTTTGAATTTTTCCAATTTTAACACAACTCATTGTGAATTGAGTGACTTATAAGTGTAACTTTAGTCTTTTAAAAGTGTAATTTTAGTCCATTAAAATGTAATTTTAGTCCATTAAAGTGTATTTTTAGTCCATTGAGAGTGTATCTTTAGTCCATATTAAAAGTGTAACTTTAGTCCATTAAAGTGTAATTTCAGTCCATTGAGAGTGTAACTTTAGTCTATTGAGACTGTAACTTTTGTCCATATTAAACATGTAACATGAGTCCATTGAGAGTAAAACTGTAGTCCTTGAGAGTGTAACTTTAATAGATATAAGTGTAACTTTAGTAGAGAAAAATGTAACTTTATTAGAGATAGCTGTAACTTTAATAGAGAAATATGTAATTTTAGTATAAAAAAGTGTAATTCTAATAGAAATAAGTGTAACTTTAACTTTAATCGAAAAATGTGTAATTCTAATAGAAATAAGTGTAATTCTAATAGAAATAAGTGTAACTTTAACTTTAATAGATATAAGTGTAATTTTAATCGAAAAATGTGTAATTCTAATAGAAATAAGTGTAATTCTAATAGAAATAAGTGTAATTCTATTAGAAATAAGTGTAACTTTAACTTTAATAGATATAAGTGTAATTTTAATCGAAAAATGTGTAATTCTAATAGAAATAAGTGTAATTCTAATAGAAATAAGTGTAACTTTAACTTTAATAGATATAAGTGTAATTTTGATCGAAAAATGTGTAATTCTAATAGAAATAAGTGTAATTCTAATAGAAATAAGTGTAACTTTAACTTTAAAAGATATAAGTGTAATTTTGATCGAAAAATGTGTAATTCTAATAGAAATAAGTGTAATTCTAATAGAAATAAGTGTAACTTTAACTTTAATAGATATAAGTGTAATTTTAATTGAAAAATGTGTAATTTTAATAGAAAAAAATGTAACTTTAATAAAGATAATTGTACTTTTAATAGATCTAGGTCTAAAAAAAATAACAAGACAATGAAATGAGAACAAAAATTGAGAAGAGCAAAACAAATTTTTGAAAAAACAAAAAAAAGAGTGAAAATGATAAGAACAAAACACAATAAAATGAGAAGAACAAAAAAAAGAGTAAAATAAGAACAAATAACAACAACAATAACTACAACGACACACAATAAATCAGAAACAAAAAAAAAATATTAAAACAAACAAAATAACGACAAACACAGTGACAAGAACACCAACAATTTAAAAAAAAAACAAAAAAACAAACAACAAATCAAAAACCAAATACACCAAAACCCACTCACTATGTCGATCTATATGGTATATATTAAGAAATTGGTATGACCTTTCTTTGTTCTTTCATTAGTCACTATACTCCAAAATCTTTTTGTGATAGTTTGAACAAAAAAAAATGTGAACAAAAAACGATTTAAATCAAATATAAACACACAAAAATACAAAACCAAATATAAACTAGATCTCGAAAACGAAAGAAAAAAAATAATAAAAAAAGAAAACAGATCTGATAAGGAACAAAGAAAAGAAAAAAAAAAGGAAGAGAGGAGGAGGAGCGGCGGAGGTACGTGGTGTTGGTGGTGGGTGGAGGTACGTGGTGTGGTGAGGGTGGTGGCAGGAGGCTGGTGGTTGTGGTGTGGTGAGGGTGGTGGCAGGACGTCGGTGGTTGTTGGGGGAGGCAGGAAGGACGGAGGCGGAAGAGAGGAAGGAGGGCGGCAGTGTGTCAGACGTCGGTGGTGGGGGAGGTGCGTGGTGTGGTGAGGGTGGTAGCAGGAGGTTGGTGGGTGTGGTGGTTGTTGGGGGAGGCAGGAAGGACGGAGGGCGGAAGAGAGGAGGGAAGGCGGTAGTGTGGTGGTTGGGTTTTTTTTTTTTTTTTTTTCCAGATTTGTTAGAGAAGAGAGGGGAATTATTTGGGTTTTTTTTGAGAGAATTAAATTGGGTTTTTGAGAGAGGTGGTGAATGAATTGTGTGAATGAGAGATAAGTGGGTGGAAAAATAAATTATATATAGTTGATTAGTATTTGATTAATGTGGATTAGTGAGGTAGTGAGAGAGTGGGCTTAATTAGGCATTAATCCCTTGTTTTTTGTCTTCAATCTCAGCCTTCCATAGTGCTCATCCAAGGGCTCTAAGGAAGACTTATGGACTCACACTTAGGAGGGGGACTTATTTGATCTCAACACTATATATATATATATATATAGAATTAGGATCACATGAGTCCACCCTATCTTTTTGAATCCCGTGAGTCCACTTATGTATCACACGTTGTACACAAAAATATCACGTTGTTTTTTTTTTAAAAAAAAAAAATTTAAAAATTTTTTTTTAAAAAAAAATATTTTTTTTTTCTTTTTTAAAAATTTAAGCTGTGATATTGTTTAGTATAACATGTGATATTGTATCTGAGTATGTGTGTCCAATAAAAGAGTATCATAAGTTATACAAAACAATATCACACCTTATGATAAATAATATCACTGGTTGTACTAAACAATATCACACCTTATGATAAATAATATCACCTTATGACAATGACGTTTTTTGAATCAAGATTCATTCGAGTAGGTCTCTTGTGGTAATAATTTTTGAAGCCTTGTTTAATATTCTGTAGTTTTGTCACTTGAGTCTCAGTTTTATAAGGAATCCACCACTGATGTTAATTACTCTTCGTATGTATGTATTGTATTTACAATTTGATGAGCTTGATTAAATTAATTGGATGTCTCGTGATGCTCCGGCTTGTGGCACGGTAGTGACGATGCGAGCAGTGGCAGCGCAGTATTCGTGCTCGATTAATGTTGTTTTTATCGATATCGGGGATTGAGAAAGCTGTTGTTGTGTGACGGATGGGAAAGTCAGCTGACTTAATGTAGGTGGTTGTATTGGTCCTTTGTCGAAGCTCAATTCTAGTTGAGTAGGTAATCGGTTTTGTTTCGTGATTGTATTGGTGTCTATTTGATGGGCTCGGTTTTAGACTGCTCATAGGTGTTCATGAAGGAGAGCAGAAATGAGCATTCTGATGGTTACCACAGCAGAGGGAACGATGTTGTCTCAGTTCGGAATTGAACATGAATTGTGAAAGCAATAATGTCAGCAGAGGGCACGATGTTGTTTGTTTCAGCTTATATCTATCTTTATTCGTCTATTTTATGCTTTCTTAGCTTGCACCGTTTCTAGGCGCTATGTTTATGCTTGGTCTTGAGTAGATGTTCGGGATGTTTATCATATTTGAGTTCCTGTGATTTGTCTTCATCTGTCTAGGCGCTATGTTTATGCTTAGTGCTTATGTCATCAAAAAGCTTTATTTTGGAAGGTATGTCTTTCCTGGTATTGTGTCACTTATTCTATCCTTACCCGATAAACATGAGTGGTCTTATATGATATTGAAGTTCGTTATCACTCATGGGACTTATTCTATCCTTAACCTATGATATTCTTGTATACAACGTGTGATACATAAGTGGACTCATGGGACTCAAAAATATAGGTGGACTCACCGGATCTTCTCTCTCTCTCTCTCTCTCTCTCTCTCTCTCTCTCTCTCTATATATATATATATATATATATATATATATATATATATATATATATATATATATATATATATATATATATATATATATATATATATATATAATCTGGGTTGAAACGTTGTGGATACGCCACGTGTCCCATACCGCCTTAATGACAAGCATTAATTACAGCTAATCATTTAATATGAACATAATAAATGCAGCATAAATCTCAATAAATATTAATTATAATTTAATAAATTCTATTACAAAATTACATTAAATAATTACTTTGATTTTATTATAAATTTATTAAAAAAATATTTTGATAAAAATTTTAAATTATAAATAAAAACGTTCATTGCAAAAAATGCTTCCAATCGAGTATAATTTTCATTATATTTATTAACATATTTTGATATGTAGAGATGATTAAAGTGAGTATCTCACAATGTTTTACATTTACGTAAAAAAATATTTTGATAAAGTTATAAAACTTAGACCATTAAATCTATTAAGAAAATATATATTTGGAAGATTCATTGTAATTATTAAAAACAAAACTTAAAAAAACTACTAAGATATAAGTTTGTATAGTGTGGGAGCGAAAAAATTATATTGCGACAAATTAAATACATATGAATTTTGAGAAGTTTAAATACTGTGATAAAGAGTATGTATGTACACAATGATCGCGAGTGAGTTTGAATAATTAAAATAAAAGTAATGATTATTAAGTAATATAATACTCTCTCATATTCACTATAATATTCCCTTTGTTTGTGGGCACAAGATTTAAGGAAAGGAATAAAATATGAGTAAAAGGTTGGGCGGGGTTTGGTGATAGGAGAGAGAGATGAATAATTAAGAGTTAAATAAGGAATTGTGGGGTCAAAACATTAAGGAAAGTAATAAAATCGGAGTAAAAGAGTTGGGTGGGGTTTGGTGATAGGAGAGTGATGAATAAAATAAAAGTAAAAATTTCCAAAATAAGAAAGGGAAAGAAAATCTGAATAATCCGTTTTACGAAAAAGGGAAGATTATACTGAATAGGAGGGAGTATTATATATGGTTTTTCAACATGGTACCCCGTGTTTCTTCGCATTCTACATGGTACCCCTATATTTTGAAAATATAAGCGGTATCCCTAAATTTAGTAAAATGTTCTAAAAATGCCCAAATTACTAAAAATCACGTTTTTAATACGTTAAATTTTGTAAAGAAAATATGTTTACAATTGAGTAGACGATGTTTATGTTAATGACATCGCAAATTATTGCCAAAAAATCAATAAAAAATGTATGAATTAAACATTTTAAAGAGGCGGATTAGTACATTTTGGATATTTTAAGATGTTTTCATTATGTTTAGGGGTACAAGTGATATTTTTTAAAAGCGAGGGGTATCACGTAGAATTCAAATAAATATAAGGGTATCATGTAGAAACACTCTATTATATAGTAAACAACATGAAAAAGTGGACAACACATTACATTTTATTTTAATATTTTCAGTTAAATATGTTCACGTCAAGAATAAAACATTGATTATGACTAACTAGATACTAATTTTAGTTAAATATTTTATACGTTTTCTTATAAAAATAAAATTTGAGAAAGTTCAACCTATTTTATTTACGGGTAAACTGTTAAACATCATTATATATAGTTGTTAAAAAAAACAAAAGATGCAAATTTCTTATAGATATGTTTGACACATGGCACATGTAAGACACAACATAACATTTGAATAAGTTTAGTTTGGACCTTATATGTTTGATACATAAATATCAACCGTTATACATACAAAATTAAAGATTGCGTAAAATTATATTCTCATCATTTTGATCAAATATTTTAACTGATTTGGAATATAACGTATCGTGAAATGATATAATTTGATAACTTAATATTGATTGTTGCAGTATTCGAATAAATTTTATTTTAATTAATATGATATTTGGTCAGTTACAATTTTTTTTTTTAAAACGTTGATCATGCGTAATTAACTATAACTTATTAGTTTTAATTAAAATTATATGTATTTTATTTTAAAATACTAAACTTAAAACTGAAAAAATAAAATTGAGAAAAAAACTTAATTTATTTTTACTTATAGGTAAAAATATTAAAGGTTATGTATGAATTATACTATTTTTCTTCAATTATAAAAATAAAATTTTAAAACAAACTGTGCGAAGCGCGGGATACAACCTAGTAGATCTTAAAGGTGGTGAAAATGCGAGAAAATTAAAAGTTTTCAAATATCACAAGAATTATTCAAGATAATAATTAGATTACGATCAATCGGTCTCCAAACCAATAATATATGTACTGATTTCTAACATGGGTTATAATTATACTCCCTCCAATTCACAATAAACCTCCCTATTTCCTTTTTCGGTTATTCACAATAACCTCCCTATTTCATTTTTTGGTAAGTGTTTGTGTGGTCCAAATTTAATTGTATGGTGGGGTAGTGTATTTGTGTGGTCCAAATTAAATTATATGGTGGGGTAGTGTGTTTCCTTAATTTTTGTGCCAAAATAAAACGGGAGGTTTATTGTGAATTGGAGGGAGTATGACATTTTACCAATTTTTACACAAATTAAGAAAATCTAGCCAGATCAAAATCAATTAAATTCTCTATAATAACCCCACCTTGGGATAAGAGAAGGTATGAACTTCTTGCATATTTTAATCAATTTAAAAAACTCTACGTTGTACAACTTCTTCATTTATCTTCATTCACCAATAGAAAAAAAATAACAGGTAAAGCACTAAATGATACTCAGTACATTGAAACTAGAAATGAGAAAAAGCTGCTGTGAAAAAATCAAAACACATAGGAAATAGTAAAACGTCAAGTATACAGTAAAAATTGCCATTTTCTCAAATGATATATAATAAAAGATGTTGCTCTTTTCATCTACATGCTCATTTACTCAATTATATAGATGTTTTCTGCAATTACCCTTATCATTTTCCACCCACTTTAAACTTCAATTGTCTCTTCCTTCTCTCTCTAAAAAATAAAAAAAGCTTACTTTATACCTAGAAAGGTATCCAAAACTTCAAATTTTTCCCCAATTTATACAACTCAAGGTATTTGCATTTTACAATTAGACTTTGCTATCAATAATCTGCAATTCAATGTCAAATGATGAAAATCTATTTCCATTGATAAGTTAGATGGATGTCATCACCAATCATCATTAGCTTTTACATTCCCAAATAATCCCCAATCAAGTGCCTTCTCCGATCAATCATTGCCAAATAAGTTTCAACATTCTCATCCATATCTTTGATATAATTGATTGCAAACTTTTATAGAATCCAAGTCTTCAATTACTTTTCGTTTTTTATACAAATTTTAATTAATTATGCTGCCATGATTTTTGACGACATTGAAGTTGATTGAATAAAGCAGATTAATTATACTGGCGAGATTCCTAACGATTTTCAATAAAATAATTTATTAAGTTGCCTCTCCCACAAACCCTAATTGAAAAAATCAAACTCAAAGAAAACGACAATTAAAGCAAACTTAACCAAACAAAGTTAGTGTAATTTATCAATAAAATGAAGTAATTTCTTGTTTAATATGAAAAACTAAGATTGATTTGAAAATTTAGATGTGATACGAAAATTACTCGAACTTTCGTGGTAGCGGAAGCAATAACAACAAGAACACGGCCTGAGATAGTACACGGTCTGATCTGGAACAATACTTATATGCGTTGCCTTGTATTTTGACGGAATTAACAAGAATAACACCTAATCTGGGCACGAACTTCAATCCACAACACGAACAACACAATGAACAGTAACGATGAATAGTAACGGTGAACAGTAACGATGAATAGTAACGGGTGAACAGTAATTTTTAGGTGTTTTTGGTTTTTTTGTAAACGAAGGAAATAAAGGGATATTTGACCGATCTAGACCTATAGATCGTTCAATGGTGATTGTTATTCAAGACCTATTGAATAGCAATCGTGTTAATGCCCGAACGCATCAACCAAGAACGATTTTGGATCAAACTCGTCAATCCGATTCAACAATTGCACACATCAAATACTAAGGTTTTTCTTATTTCAATTCAACAATCTCTAAAATAACAACACAAAGACCTCCTTATATAGGAGTTAATAAACCAACCTAAAGCAACTAGAAAACATGCCTAAACTGACCTAGACCTGACATCTTTGCCTTATTTTAATCCGACTAGAATTAGGAAATAAACTAGGCTCCTAACTAAACTAGGAGATAGGAAATTCTATTATAATTAGGAAAACTAATGCTAACAGTTTTAGGAAACCTTTATTCCTACTTCAAATAATAATAGAAATACTAATGATAATATATTATTCTAATCCGAATTGAACTAGAACTCCTCGAGCTTTGCTAGTTTCCGAACCCAAGTATGAAACATCAACTCCTTGATTGGCGTGCGCTGCTGCTTTATTTCTACTTCGTCATCTTCTTCATTTGAGCTCATTATTTTTGGATTATCCCCTCCCTCTTCAAAAGAAATTGTCCTCAATTCATGTAGCTTGAAACCGCCAGGATCAAATACAAATCTCACTGTTTTGAAAGCACAATCGATGAAGGATATGAGCAATGATGATCTTGTGCCATCTTTTAAGTAATCATCCTCGATATAAACCTTAAGCTCGTTCATTCTCTTTAATTTCAGAATTTCCTTGTGCCAACTGCCAACCACCCCACCTCCCTCTGTGTACAAGCATAAGCATTATCTCACGAATCCCAATATCGAACCAACAAATCGAACATGATGATTATCTCTTAATTGCTGCACAATGCTTCGTTTGAAACTCGATCAAAAAATAATTTGTTTGATCTTGAAACTCCACAGGCTCCAGCAATACTCTTACTTAGCTCAAAAATCAAACCGAACTTATGGCCATAATCAAACAGATTACATGGCGCCTTTAATTGAGAATCAAACAAACAATGCAAATGAGATGAATACTTCATAATTGCTACATACCTCTCGGTTAAAGAATAAATTGGCTGAGTTTGAAACTCACTCGAATCGATTGCATTCTCGCTTGGCTCAAATATTTCGAACTCTTGACCAGATTTGAAGACATAATGCTGTTCTGCATCACACGTTTCCACATCTCCATATTCGTCAAAAATAGGAGGTAAATCGAGATTTGGATAATAATTGTTGTCCTCCTTAGGATCTCCTGATGTGAATAAACTCTCCTTGGAAATTTTCGAATTCTCCTCCTTCTTGGATGGTATGGATTTTTCATAAAGAATTCGCAAAGCCTCGCACAGGCTATTCAGAAAAATTGAATCGTCAAACCAATCCATATCAAACAAGGATCTCAAACCTATCTCTGATACCAAATGATACGGTTGCGGAAGCGATTTAAATAAATGAACGATGATAGTAGTGAGGATCGAACTCGTGACTCGTGAGACCGACGGACAAGTTTGAATCCATAGGGATATTTGCTCGAATTAGACCTATAATCCGAACAATGGTGAAATATAGTCAAGACCTATTGACTATAATT
Organism: Silene latifolia; assembly: GCF_048544455.1. NCBI lineage: Eukaryota > Viridiplantae > Streptophyta > Magnoliopsida > Caryophyllales > Caryophyllaceae > Silene > Silene latifolia. Next base: position 94,906,508 of record NC_133535.1, on the reverse strand, counting down.
CGAGTTATTGTTTGAGACGCGTCAAACAGTAACAAAAGTTGGATCGAAAACTCGTCGAATACGGGTTATACAAAGCTGCGTTTTTTTTTCTTATAACTTGACTGAATAAAAGTAAATATAAACCTCCCTATAAATAAGCTAGTCTTTGTAACTAATAAGACTTCTCTATTAACTAAAAGATAACTAAAAGATAACTAAAAGATAATTAAAATTCTAAACTTAATCAATAAGATATAACAACTAATTAAATCTAATCTAATTTCTAGTTTTATTTTGTATCAAGATAGGAATGAATGTGATTAATGTTTTGGGGAAGAATAGAGAGAAATTTTGACTCTCTTGTTAAGAGAAGGATAGAGTATGGAAATATTATGAGAAAAAGTTCATGATAAAGTAACGTATGTACATGAAAGAGCAATTAAGAGGGTTATTGCAGCAAGAGCCAGTGACCAGGCTAGTAATGATTCAGAAGCAGGCCACAGCTTAGGCCACAACAGCAACAAGCAGACCATGGCTCTTATCAGTCCTTTTCTGCCAGGTCTACGACACTAGCTCCAAGCTAGCCACCAGTTACCACCCCGGCAAGCCGAGTCACTATTCAAATAGGGTCAATTTAGTCCTAAGGAGCTAGGATAGTCCACCAGTACATCTTAGAAAATTCAAGCTGAAACCAAGTGGCAACAAGTGACAATTCTACATATAGTTTCTTGACATTTTGGCCAGACATTTGGGAAATTACATTGAGAACCTTTTGGCCTTGCTTCCACCAAAATCAGATAACACATAGAGCCACAAGTCAAACCTGGAACAAAGCTGAAACTTCTTCACATGCCAAGCCAAGAACCTGTCCCTGTCACTGCCGTCCTTTTGCTTTTCTTTCAATTCAGTTTGTCTTTGCATCATTGTAGCCATTTGTAATATATCTTTTTCATTCCTTGTTTGTATCCTAAAGGAAATCCTAGACCTTAGATGGAATTCTCTGGGATTCATAGTACTGAAATCTCAAGGAAGAAGCCTATATAAGGACCTCTATTCCCACTGCATTAAGGCAGACTTGATTGAATGAAAAACCTGAGAATTACTCTCAAAATTCAAATCTTATTAACTTTTCCGAGTCTTAGTTGTAAGTCGGGCTTGATAGTGTCTTGTGGTTGCTTAGATACTGATTAAGTACCTGGTGGTGTGTTTTAGACAAGCACGTGCTTGCTTGGTTTGTTCTGAGTCACATTGTTTGTCTGAGATTGTTTTAGTCTATGCTTGCTTGATTATTTCAATATTAGGATTTTAAATTGTTAGATTAATTTCCTGTGCTTTCTTGGAAGTTATTCTAATAATTATATCCCTTTTATTTGTCCAAATTATCACAGAAAAACAGCCCCAGATTCAATTTGAACAATTCTATCAGAATTGTGTGTGTCAGTTAAAGTTCAGCAAATTATTAAACATAATTAGAGTACCTGGAAAATTCTAACAATTTGCACAGAGTTAGTTTACTCATTGAACTAAGCTGTCATAAAATTTCATTAATTTAGGAGGCCATTTACGATTTTTAACAAAATTCCAAAGTCTGTTGCATTCTCTGATATTTCTGAAATTTGTTAAGTGTCAGTTTAATCTCAAATCTGCTTAGCCCTTGTTGATTACATTGCAAACTGGTAACCAGGGCCAGGTTATAACACAATTTCACCTTTGTGTTAGTCTTGGGTTGAGAGAAGTGTGAGTCCATTATCCCTAACTACACCAAAAACACAAAAAAAAAAGCCATGAGTGAAGAGAGGCTTGCTGGTATTGAAGCAAGAATAGAAAATTTAGCAGGAAATGTTGATATATTGGTAAATGATGTTCATAGGGTAATGAAAAGGATTCCAAATCCTAATCCAAGGAGAGAGCCACCAGGCAGAGGCAGAGGCAGAGGCAGGGCTCGAGGGATCTATGTGGGAGCAAAAAGAGGCCAACAATTCCATGGACATGAGGAATGGTCAGACTCAGAGGAGAGCCAAGCTAAGCTCAATAACATCTCAAGGTAGAGATTCCTGAATTTTCTGGTAGTCTTAACCCTGATGACTTACTAGAATGGATTAGAGATGTTGAAAAAATCTTTGATTATAAAAGTTACACTAATGTTAAGGCTTGTAAGGTTGTTGTCCTAAAGTTAAAAGGTTATGCCTCACTGTGGTATGACAACCTTAAACATTAGAGGCTAAGAGAGGGAAAACAACCTCGTAGGTCCCCAAACTTAAAAAGAAAATGCTAGATAAGTGTATCACCAAAGATTATACTCAAGATCTGTTCATTAAACTGTCAAACCTCAAACAAGATGAGAAGTTTGTTGAGTCTTATCTAAGAGAGTTTGAGCAGCTAACTCTGCAATGTGAGATAACTAAGAAGCCTGAGCAAAGGATTGCTAGGTTTTTGGAAGGCTTGGATAAAAACATTGCCAGTAAAGTTAGGATGTAACCACTGTGGTCATATGATGATGTGGTAAACCTAGCTCTCGGAGTGGAAAAGATGGAAAGAAAAATAAACCTATTGTGTCAAGATCTAAACCTATTTAAAAACCTTACACTAGTATCAGAATTAGTGAGACACCTAAACCAGTGACCCAACCAGGAGGAGACAAAGGGAAGGGACCCGTGAGCCCTAAGACTAACCCACCTTTGTCCAGGGAGAGAATCAAATGCTTCCAATGCCAATGATATGACTATTTCAAGAAGGACTGTCCTTCTAACAGAACCTTGACAGCAATGGAGGTACAAGAGTGGGAAAGAGAAGGTCTGGTTGAGTATGAGGAAGATGATAACTTGGTCATAGAGGAGACAGGAGTTGAGGAGGGACCAAAACAGGATCAGGTTGTAGCTCATCCTGACACAGGGCACAACTTGATCTTGTGGAGATTTATGCATTCCCAATAGGCTCCACTAGAAGTATATTAGGGATCCCTGATATTCAGAAGCAGATGCAAAGTTTAGGGAAGGGTATGCAACATGATCATAGATGGGGAGAGTTGTACTAATGAAGCTTCCACCACCTTGGTCAGCAAGATGAGTTTACCCACCCCAAGAGCACCCAAATCTATACAAGTTGAGGTGGTTGAGCAAGGGAGCTGAGGTAAGAGTTGACAAGCAATGCCTGGTATCCTTTTCAATTGGCTACATATATAAGGATGAAGTGATGTGCAATGTAGTTCCCATGGATGCTTGTCATCTATTGTTCGGGAGACCATGGGAGTTTGCAGAAATACCACACACCGGGACAAGGAGAACACTTATAGTTTCAAGCATGAAGGCAAGAAGGTCATACTGACCCCATTGCCCCCTAACCAGAGAAATTATGGGAGTTCGAACATGTCTGAAGAGATTAATGGGGTGATGTTCTTATCTGAGGCAGCTATAATCAAAGAAATGAAACAAGAACAACCTGTTATGATCTAACTGTCCAAGGAAGTGACTGAGAAGGAAGGTTCAGAGTTGCCTGTAGAGATTGAACCTTTGATTCAAAGGTTCAGAGATGTGTTTCCAAGGGAATTGCCTAGTGTACTGCCACCCTTGAGGGGAATTGGACACAATATTGATCTTGTACCAGGTGTTGTGCTGTCTAACAAAACTGCTTACATGAGTGATCCATCAGCCACCAAGGAATTGCAACACCAAATTGAAGAGCTCATGAGCAAAGGCTTTGTCAGGGAATCTCTAAGTGCTTGTGCAGTCCCTGCACTGCTTGTTCCTAAGAAGGATGGAACATGGAGAATATGTACGGACAGTAGAGCCATTAATATTATCACTGTCAAGTACAGGTGTAACACCCCCATATCCAGAGGAGCCTTAACTAGGCCTTCCTTAGCATATAAGGGCATTACCATCTCGGTTGCCCGAGGACAGTAATAATCAAATGTCGATAAAAGAACTATTATGTCATATTACAAGTGATTTAGAACCAACTGATGATATAAAAGATACAACTCAAAGACTACTCGCTATAACTATCAAATCTCGTGAAGACTCATACCTGCCCGGACTCCAGCTATCAACGATATTAACACCTGCTAAGACAGACTGCTCACCATAAGGGATCACGACAGACACATAAAACAACAAGACAACCACACAAGGTCGGTACTGAGATAAGATACAACAATGCCAACAACACCTAACAATACAATACAACGCAATCAGTCACACACAAGCACACCCACACCAATCAATCTCTGTCACCGACTGTCCACTGGACCAGCCCTGCCAGTGGGGGACCGCAGCCGTACCCACAAAATCCCCGCTCATCATACCGAGCGATAACCCTGTCCCATTAATGTGCACATCCCCTTCCGTGGCGGGTTCCACGAAGGGCAAAACTAGGGCGTGAAGCCACTCCCGCAAGTGACTCCACTCAGCCGAGAATGCATCTCGAGAACCAGAGACAAACAATCACAACCATCAACAACAATCAATTAACAACCGTCAATGCGAATACGATAATACACAACAACCACTACTACCGACACACTAGAACATCTACAGAAACTGAGTAGGCGAACCTACCTTTAAGCAACTGCAACCAATCCATGCCAACATACGACATATCCAGCAATCAAGCAATGCCTATAACCACAATACAATCATCTATTACTATCAAGCAAACTCTAACTGCAAAGACAAAGATACGGATGATGATGACGACATACCTATAAGGAGACACCCGGCAAAAGACCGCTACCCGACTCAAGCTATGCTCTCCTAAGGCACAAGGACCTTCAAAAGGCTTCCATGGAGGTTTTATGGTGAAGGGAAGGGAAAGAGGCGACTAAAGGATACAAGGAATGAGGCAGAAATGATTTGCGGATTTAACAAAACGCGATTAAAAACCCTCGCTGAAAACCCGATACTCGATCGAGTACCACACATACTCGATCGAGTGACCCCCTACTCGATCGAGTAACCACGCTACTCGATCGAGTAGCCTATACTCTATCGAGTACCACCCATAACTCGTAACCCAAGATAGCTTTGGCACGTACTTCTAAGAACTATTCCCGCTCCCAAGGTCAGTCAACGTTGTTGATTGATTGTTGTTGATGGTTGTGATTGTTTGTCTCTGGTTCTCGAGATGCGTTTTCGGCTGAGTGGAGTCACTTGTGGGAGTGGCTTCACGCCTTAGTTTCGCCCTTCGTGGAACCCGCCACGGAAGGGGATGTGCACATTAATGGGACAGGGTTATCGCTCGGTATGATGAGCGGGGATTTGGTGGATACGGCTGCGGTCCCCCACTGGCAGGGATGGTCCAGTGGACAGTCGGTGACAGAGATTGATTGGTGTGGGTGTGCTTGTGTATGACTAATTGCGTTGTATTGTATTATAAGGTGTTGTTGGCATTGTTGTATCTTATCTCAGTACTGACCTTGTGTGGTTGTCTTGTTGTTTTATGTGTCTACCGTGATCCCTTATGGTGAGCAGTCTGTCTTAGCAGGTGTTGATATCGTTGATAGCTGGAGTCCGGGCAGGGATGAGTCTTCACGAGATTTGATAGTTATAGCGAGTAGTCTTTGAGTTGTATCTTTTATATCATCAGTTGGTTCTAAATCACTTGTAATATGACATAATAGTTCTTTTATCGACATTTGATTATTACTGTCCTCGGGCAACCGAGATGGTAATGCCCTTATATGCTAAGGAAGGCCTAGTTAAGGCTCCTCTGGATATGGGGGTGTTACAAAATGGTATCAGAGCGACCCTGCGACCGTGTGGTGAGCTCGTGGTCGGGAGTACCCGGGTCACACACCTAGCGGGGGAGGATTCTGGGCTTGGCTGCGGCCAAGTTGGAGGCACAACAAGGACGTTGTGGTCTTTAAGTGGGGGAGATTGTAACACCCCAAGTTATTGGGAGTAAGGTTGTCCCACATCGGGGAATTGAGGAGGTTGTGATATGTTTATAAGGGATTCCACCCACCACTTAGCAACAAGGCCTTGTGCTTTTGGGCTTAAGTGAGGACAATTAATGGGCCCAAAAGTGCACACCCATCTTATTGGGTTTGTGTTACGACGGTGGCGGGTCGGGTTGTTATAAAAGGTGCCCAATTCCAAGGCTAGATAATATGCTTGATGAGCTGAGTGGTGCCATAATTTTCTCTAAGATTGATCTCAGGCAAGGGTACCATCATGTGAGAATCAGGGAAGGAGATGAATGGAAAACTACTTTTAAAACAAAGCATGGATTGTATGAGTTGCTTCTGATGCCATTTGGTCTTTCAAATACACCCATCACTTACATGAGATTGATGACTGAAGTGCTGAGGCCATGCTTGGGTCAGTTTGATGTGGTATACTTTGATGACATACTGGTTTACAGCAGTAGCAAAGAAGAGCATCTCAGGCACCTTGAAGTGGTGTTTAAAATTCTTAGGGAGCAGAAGTTGTTTGGCAAACTGGAGAAGTGCACTTTCATGGTTAAGGAGGTGACATTTCTTGGTTACATTGTGTATGGGAGAGGTATCTCAGTAGATCAGAAAAATTAAAGATTGCAGCAATTCAGTCATGGCCAGTCCTTAAAACTATCACTGAAGTAAGGGGATTTCATGGATTGGATTTCTTTTATAGAAGGTTCATCAAAAACTCTAGCTCAGTTGTTGCACCAATCACTGAGTGCATGAAGAAGGGATAATTTCAGTGGACTGATAGTGCTCAGCAGTCCTTTGAGAGAATTAAAAACCTGATGTGTGAGACTCCTATCTTGAAATTACCAGATTTTGATCAATTGTTTGAGGTAGAGTGTGATGCCAGTGGAGTAGGCATTAGGGCAATTTTAATTCAAACTCAAAATCCAGTGGCCTATTTCAGTGAGAAGTCAAATGGAGCCAAATTAAAATACTCTACCTATGATAAGGAGTTTTATGCTATCATGAGAGCCCTGATGCATTGGAGTCATTATTTAAAGCCTAAACCATTTTTGTTGCGTTCAAACCATGAGACCTTGAAATATATCAATGGCCAACATAAATTGAGTCACATGCATGCCATGTGGGTGGAGTTCTTGCAATCATTCACATTTTCCAGCAAATACAAGGAAGGAAAACCAAATGTGGTGGTAGATGCATTATCAAGGAGGCACTCCTTATTGCCAGTCATGAGAAACAAGGACCTTGGATTTGAATTTATGAAAGAAATATACAAGGAGGATCCCGATTTCTCTGAAGAATGGATAACTCAAACTGAGGGGCATAATTCAGAGAAGCAAGTATCTATTGGTAATTCTCCGTATTTAGTAATTATATTATAATAATAATAATAATATTCTGTCGTATTTAGCGAGTTGGGCTTGAGACATAATAATAATAATAATAATAATAATAATAATAATAATAATAATAATAATAATAATAATAATAATAATAATAATAATAATAATAATAATAATAATAATAATAGTAATAACAATAATGATAATAGTAATAATAATAATAAGATACATGTATATACATACACATACACTCACCTTATATACTCTCACCCTATATATACCCCTTATCCTTTATCCACCATCTTATCATTTTATTTGCATTTCCACCACACATACAAATAGAGAGAAAAAGAGAGAAAAGATAGAGATTGGAAGATATAGAGATTTTGTCCCTCCGCCTCGAGTTCGTAAGGTAAGACCATCTTATACTAGCCTTTATATTATTTAATTAATATCGTTGACCCGCCTTGACCCCGACTCATCTTTGACCCGTCTTTGATCACCATGTGACTGCCGTTGACCATCCATTTAGGGCTTTGACCGAGTGTTTTTATGAGTTGTAGCTGTTAGTGTGCGACCGTCTTAAGACGAGTTTTTGACCAGCAAAACGTGGCTGACCAGGGCTGGCCTTGGGGTGGTTGGGTCGTGGGTTGAGTGGGGAGTATAGTGGTGGTCTTGGTTGGTGGGCAGGGTGGCTGTGGTAGTCGGAAATCGAGTCTAAAAGAGGGTATACTACCTGTTGTTGTCGTTTCTGTGTTGTTCATTGTTGGTGGTTATTGTGGTGGTTGTCGTGGTTGTTGGGGGGGGTCAGGTCTAAGGAGATGTCAGGTGGGGGTTGGGTCATGACCACCATGGTGGTGGCCCATGATGAGGGTTGTTATGGTCGGTTTGAGTAAGGGTGTCGGGTTTGGTTGTTGTGTATGTCATGTTGTCGCTTGTTGTTGTCGTCTTGTTTTGCTGCTGGTGCTGGTGGTGGCTGCCGGCATGGTGGCCGTACTTGGACCCACCGTGGTCAGGGAAGCACCATGGTGGTGGTGGCGGCCACGGTGGTGGCGGTTTATGCGTGTGGTGGCCGTGTAGAGGGTGGCACGCGGTGGTGGTGTTTGTGTAGGTGTTAGCGGGTTTTTGGTAGAGTTTAACACGTGATTTAATTAATTAAATAATGGGTATGAGTCAGGATTTGACCCATGTGATTGGAGAATATTTGAGACGGGATTTTAATAGCTTAAGACGGGTTTTTTTATTTAATTAATTGAATTTTTATTTAATTTGATTAGATTAGTTAGTAATTAAATATATTTAATTACTTTAATTAGGTGACGGTTTTATGACGCGGTATTATTATTGGATCGGGTTTGCTTATGGAGCTTGAGAGAAGGTAGGTTTTGTAACACCCCTATACACCAAGGTGCCTTACCAAGACCACCTAATGCATGGAAGTGCTACCATCTTGGTTATTCGAGGCAATGTATATCAAATTGACCATAAAAGAACATACTTTAGATAAATAAGTTTAAAGTTATTACATCAAAACCAACTGTGAAGTAAGGTACAACTGTTCTAAAACCAAACTACAACTAAAGTAACAAAAGTATTATGATAACACAGCAGAAGACTACTATCAGACTCGTGGCGACTCCATCCCCAGCTAATCCCGCGCGCATCCATAGTATACCTGCTAGACAACTGCTCACCACCCCCGAATGGATAACCACAGTTTTTAAAACATTTAAACGGGGTCAGTTACTGATTACACAAAACACAATACGTAAGATACAACACACAAATAACCCCAACTCCGTCATAACTCCACACACCTGAATACACACTAAAGTGTGTAGTCCTGCCAGAATACCCATCGCAATAGATATTCCACGCCGCTAGTGGGGGACCGCAGCCGTACCCACCAAATCCCCGCTCATCTAGTCCGAGCGATAACCCATGTTCCTTAATATGCACATCCCTTCCTGTGGCGGGTTCCACAGAGGGCGAATCAAGGGCGTGAAGCCACTCCCGCAAGTGACTCAACTCAGCCGAGGACACGCCTCAAGAACCACAAACAATTGTACAACCAATTATACAACAACAACGCCAACATAAAACCAACATGTTATAGATCAACAGTAAACACAACCATCACCAACAATTATGTAATCAATAACCGAGTAGGAAAACCCTACCTGGAAAAACAATCACCAAGATCGTCACAATCAGCTAATTAAAATCGTTCTTCAACGAAATCACCTCCTATCAAACATACAATCATACAATCACCATCTAATAAACACAATACTCCCAAAACCCCCCAATTTACCCAATTAGGGTTTCAACCGAAATCAATAAAAGAACATAAAAACTATACTAGGATCTTACCCACAATACGACGGTCTCAACAGCGTAAAGAACACAATGATCCGACGACTCTAGCCCTTAGGATTTGATAGCAATGAGAGAGAGAGAGAGAGAGAGAGAGAGAGAGAGAGAGAGAGAGAGAAAGAGAGAGAGAGAGAGAAGCAACGTAACTTTGTTTAATCTTTGTGAAGTTTAGAAAAGTGTAAAAATGAAAAGAACCTGACGGGTTAAGTTCATATATCTTTCTCACGTTGCTATCAAAACCCGTCAAAAACAACCCGTAAAACCAACTTACTCAATCGAGTAAGTCACTTACTCGATCGAGTGCCCCCTACTCGATCGAGTAACCCACCTACTCGATCGAGTACCCATCAGCAGTACATTGTTTCACACGCAACACTCACTTACTCGACAGAGTAAGCTTTACTCGACAGAGTACCCAACAACACATAAAACCGTAGTATTACAGTCTTCCCTCCTTAAAACGAACTTCGTCCTCGAAGTTCAAACCCCAACCTATAAAACATGAACTCTTAACACCAACTCCACCAACTATACCTACTTCCACAACATGGCTCACGATATCGTATCCACCACATTATAGCCTCTCAACATTAACTCCATACACTACCGAATACCACCTACAAATGCCGCTAGCTCCATCTCACGAACATATTATCCACTAGAAAATCCAATATCAAGACAATCCACCAAGCAAGATCAACTACCGAACGGAATGTTACATTCTACCACCCTCAAAATGAACTTCGTCCTCAAAGTTTACTCACACTCATAAACATCATCATCCAACTGTCAACACTATCGAAGTATTCTCACACTCCTAAACATCACACTACTACAAGCACGGCCATGACCTTTAACAATATCAACCACAATGCAAATCCATTCTTTATTCTCCACCAAGACTCAAACTTCCAAATCTACTACAACATGTACAACCATCGAACTCTCTTTGCCGCATCCTACTCCTCTTAAGATAAATGTTACGTCCTCGTAACTCACTAATACTAGATCCTTAGCTATATCTTCTCATTATCCTCATCACCACCGCATGTCAAAGATAACCGCCTATAACCTAAACACCCACCATTCCTATATCCAAGGCTCTCTTACTTAAATAGTTCTCATACCTCAATTCATTCGGCATACCACCTAACCTATACCACAAAATCCTTACCATAACCAATACTCCAATTCTTCGACATTAAAGTAAAACGGCATACTCCTCTATACAAGGCACCTATCTCCAAAAGCAAAACTCACGATCCACACTTATTACACACACTCACACTAGATCCTCAAGTTCTTTTCTTTTATTACCGCAAAACTCATCCATAACTTAACATGATACTAATTCCCAACACCCTATACTCATTGTCTCAATAAATATTACGAACCCCTTGCCGCTTCTAGCTCAGTACACACGTTCCACATATCTCTTGCCACAGCTATGTGAACCGATGCCTCCTCTAAAAGAAGTTCAGAAGTACTTCAACAACCTCTCGCAACTGTGTCCCATCAATAGGATATCACTATACCATGACAACAACGGAAACATACACAACTCTCTTCCATATCATAATCTACCCTCACTCCGAAGCTGCAACTGGTAAGAAACATCAATAAACAAAACAACCGTCTATCTGTCCAAACCGAAACTCGCAGGAAACAGCAGTAAACAAAACAACAATCTATGTATAACTGGTATGTACTTTCGAAAACTTGTATCGTAATCATCCCGCCTACTCCACCACAACTGATGAAGGCATCGCAACACCGCCACCAACAGCCGCACCGCAGCACGAAAATACCCGCATCACAATTTAAAGTATCGTGCCTGGATCACAACCCGAGGCACAACAACCACATTGATAGTCATCACAACTTATACAAACCCATAAACACTAACTCAGTATAACTTCCCGGACAAGAAAACTTACTCAAAACCGCTTTACTAGATCACAACGCAATATATTACACAAAATAAACAGATAAGAACCTCATGCATATTATCCCTACCATTTCATGGAATAAACATATATCATGAATACACATACAAGTATAAGTAGCCATGCCAGATAACCCAAACTACCACTTTTGAACATCATTCCATTAGGTTACCGTACCCAATATATATTACAGATCATTCAGATAACAACGTTATAACTATCACACCATACCACTTCTCGTGTGGTCAGAACCTCACACAAACATTTATACACATCATAGACCCGTAATCACATCCAACTAGTCAATCCTGATCACGTAAGTTACCACTTGATAAAGGTTATCTCTTGCCCGAGCTTAAACTCGCATGCCCTTCATTACACATTCTCCCATTCGCATAACTATCACCTCCTGACAGATGTAACCATACCATTAGTACTCAACTACTAGCAACCGCCTCCTATAACCACATCTTATACTTCCTCACAATCATACATATCAATCTGGTCTCTACAAAATTAACCTCTTTAGAGTGGCTATCTTTCCTGCTTATCATCACCCTTAACCACTAGTAACAACACCTAACCACTACCATCGTTCGTATATCAAACCTCTTACAATCATCTCTAAATATCACGGTTTCTTTCCCATCTTTGGTTAACATCCCAAATGACGAACATCAAACCCATCAACAAAATTTACCTGAACATTCATCCCAATTATGTCTTTAATTGTATCGCCACCTAACTCACCACCAAAATCTCATATCGTGCAAATACTCTACCAACTTTTACTCCCCTTAATTCCTCGAAACTCATGGTTAACATGTTGTCCTGAAACTCCTATATAACCATTAACTCACACCCTCTCATGATTGATACGTGTAATTTATATAGTCTTTTTAGTCTCTTATTGCACGCATTTCTATGTCTTTATCATCGCTTTGTATTGCAAAATGCCCCCGAATTAGCTACTTTGATTCGTTTTGTCTTATTTACTGGAATGGACCTTAAAGTGGCGATATCGTACCTTGTTCAGTCCTCTTTAGCATGCATTTTGAGGAGATAGACACTACAAAAAAAAAACGCGGGTTACTAACGGACATACCGACGGAAAAAAGAGGCCGTCAGAAAACACGGGTTACTGACGGATTTTTGACGGAAATTCCGTCGGTAACATTTGCTGACGCAAAATTCCGTCAGTTATAATTGGCGCGTTGACAAAGTCAATGGCGCTAAAAAACATGTGACGGAATTTCCGTCAGTAATTCCAAAAAAACTGACGGAATTTCTGTCATTGGCTTCCACACCCAACAGTGCGTGACAGCTGTATAGCATTTGGAAAAACTGACGGAAATTCCGTCTGTTTTTTAGAATTACTGACGGAAATTCCGTCAGTGGGCCAAGATATTTAAATCCAGCATGTGTGACAGGTTGTCACAATAATTGTATATACTGACGGAAATTCCGTCAGGAATTCCAAAACACTGACTGAAATTCCGTCAGTGGGCCAATTATTGTGACGCGTACAGTCACTTGAATTATTGTTCTGATAAAGTGGATATCTGACGGATTTTCTGTCAGTAAAATAGGAATACTGACGGAATCTCCGTCAGGATTTCTATTTAACCGACGGAATTTCCGTCAGATGTCCCTATTAACTGAAACACGCGAACACTTTCTCCTCACTTTACCAAAATTCCCTCAAATCAATTAAAAATCGTCCCAACCCTAACCTCCTTAAAACCCGACGCCACCACCACCCTCTTCCACTTCCGGCGCCACCACCACCACCACCAACACCACCATGCCATCGCCGTCACTATAAGGTAATTAACTTTATCATTTTTTCCTCTCTCCTTTATCTTTTTCCTTCTCCTTCATCTTTTTCCTTCTCCTTTTCTTATTTTTAATTTTTTTTGTCCATAGCCGCCGCCGACCCCGCCGACCCCCCTGCCGCGACTGCCCCCTTCTTTTTCATTTTTTTCCTTTGTCAAGTTAATTAGGTATTTCTCCTTTTAATTTTTTTTAATTAGTTTAATTAATTTAGATTATTAGTTATTGTTTTAATTGTTGTTGAAAAAGAGTTGGTGGTGATGCATGTTGACTTAGGATAGAAGCCAATGTTGTGACGGATGTATGTTGTTAATTTTTAATGTATGCATGTTGACTTAAGATAGCTATGTAATTTTATTGTTAAAAATTTGAATTATTGTTAATAATATTTTTAAAAATTGGAATTTTTGTAAATTAGATTATTGTTAAATGTTAATTAGAATAGATATGAATTAGACTAGATATGTAAAATGAAAAATAAATCATGTTAGTTTATGTTAATTGAAAAAGTAGTCATTGTTGTATGTTTTATTTTTAATATTGTTAAAATTATTGTTTATATTGACCTAGTACCCGTTCAAAAATTACTCACTAGGAGTAATTTTTGAATAGTCCCCGTTTTGGGACTGTGTTTGTAAAAGTCACTTACGTAGTAAACATGTGCTTGTGATTTGTTAATGAGAAAAGAGTTTGATGACAATTCCTTTAATGTTCTCTAAATGCATATGTAGAGTAATTATTTATTCTACATTGTGTATTTGGAGAACGGATGGGAATTGCTGCCGAATTTTTTTCCTCATTAATAAATCACAAGTACATGTTTGCTAGTGACTTGAAACGCACATTGATGGGTTTAAGTTGGAGTGATAAGTACCCAATTCAAAGAAATACAATATTTATATTGGTTAAAATGTTAAATTATTGTGTATTATTCTTGATTTTGATTGTTGTTAGGTTATTATCTTTTTTAATGACATATATAAATGTGTAGATACATAATAACATGAAAAGATTAGAACGGCAGTGGATGTATGAAAGATTAGACGAAAAAAAGAAACCCAAGAAAGCATTTGCAGAGGGGGTGAAAGATTTTATTAAATTCGCGGAAGAAAGTAGTGAGTACAAGAATTTAAGTGAAATGAGGTGTCCGTGTAAGAAATGCAAAAATATAGGTTTTAAAAGGAAAGCAGATGTTCAAATTCATCTTTGGTCGTATGGTTTCGCCGATAATTATTATGTATGGACATATCACGGTGAGAAACTACCTAGTACAAATGCTAGTGAGAATCCTTACCGTGAGTTCGTGGAAAATGCATTGCGTGATACTGTTGACCAAATTTTGAAGGATCGACTTAATCCTGATGACCTTAACGATGAAGAAGTGCGTTATGAAACCCCGAACCCCAAAGTTTCTTCGTTCTTTAAAATGTTAGAGCAAGCCGAACAACCGGTGTTTGAGGGAAGTGATATGAGTTTGTTGTAAGCAGCTGCTTGGTTGTTATCAATCAAATGTGAGAACAACATATCTCTTAGATGCGCTAATGGTTTTGTGTCGTTCGTTGGTGACATAATTCCAAAGGAAAATCAAATGGCGCACAATTTTAATGAGCTTAAAAAAGTTCTGAAGGGACTCCAACTTCCCCATGAAAAGATTGATGCATGTCTCAATGGATGCATGCTTTTCTGGGAGTAAAATTCTAATCTTGAAGAATGTTCAAAGTGTCGTGCATCTCGGTATAAAGGTAAAAAGAATTCAAGTGGGAGGCAAATTCCATGTAAACCAATAACTTATTTCCCGCTTGCGCCAAGGTTACAACGACTATATGCAACCAAGCACATAGCAGGTGAGATGAGTTGACACTACAAAAACTCTCGATTAAGAGAAAGGGGGACAATGACACATCCAAGTGATGGAGAAGCGTGGAAGCATTTCGATAGAGAGCATCCAGATTTTGCAAGTGAACCTCGCAATGTTAGGCTAGGTGTGTGTACGGATGGATTTCAACCTTTTGGGCAATTTAGGACGAAATACTCTTGTTGGCCCGTGATTGTGACTCAGTACAACTTACCTCCTTGGTTATGCATGAAGAGACAATTTCTGTATCTGTGCTAGTTCCCGGTCCTAAGAACCCTATGTCAAATTTAGATGTTTTCCTCCAACCGTTGATCAAAGATTTTAAACAACTTTGGGAAACCGGCGTGGACACCTACGATGTCTCTAAGAAACAAAATTTTCAATTAAAGGCTGCATTAATGTGGACGATCAACGATTTCCCGGCATATGGCATGCTTTCTGGTTGGTCCACAAGTGGATATCGTGCCTGTCCTCATTGTCCAGAAAAATGATCATAGATCTTTTTGGCTTAAAAATAGCAAAAAGGTTTGTTGGTTTGATTCTCACCGTGAGTTCGTAAGACTGTAGGAGGCTTTGACGAGAAGAACCGGATGTTTGGGACCGGAGATAAAGGGGCCGAAATATGGTATGATCTTCCTACTAACAAAGCTGCCCGACGGTCTTTCTCTTATGACCCTAGCATGATTTCACAGCTTTCCACCCAAATGAATGATGAGCGAGCCGCTCGAATTGCTCTTGAAAGAACCGTTCGTGAACAGGCTGAACAAATGGCGGCAATGCAAAAGGCTTGGGCTAATATGCAAGCATCTCAACCCCTAAATACGTGTTCATAATTTCCTCCACATAGGCGGGATGACTTTGCGGATGGTGATCACGGGTTTGGAGGTAGTGGTAGTTTTATTGAGCCTATAAGTTAGAGCCTTTAGGTTAGAACCTTTAGTTTGGTTAGTATTGTCGTCTAGTAGGGAGTATGAAAAACATGGTAAGACAATTCTCTTTCGTGTTTAATTAGTAAGACAATGTATGAATTTGACTATCTTTTTATGTAAAACATTTTGCGTTCAATTCTCTTTTCTTGTCTATTGATTCCCGCATTAGCGATCGACGTGAAAATGGATTCCCGCTTGGCGGTCGACGATTGTATGTGTTTTGCAGGTTTTGGTTATATTGGAAACGATGTAAATAGGCATCGTGGCTGTATTTGAAACGATGCAAAAAATGCATCGTGGCTGGGCAGCAGGCTGCTGTTTCCAGACCTGTTTTTAAATAGATCTGACGGAATTTCCGCCAGTAATTCTAAAATATCGACGAATTTTTCGTCCCAGCCTTCTTTCCTCATTTTTCCAGAATTAACCAGTAACTGCCACATGTCTCACACACTGACGGAATTTCCGTCAGTAAAACAACAAAACTAACGGAAATTCCGTCACGTCCATCTTTTTAATGTGATTTCAAAAACTACAAGGAACTGCCACGTGTCTCAAAAACTGACGGAAAATCCGTCAGTACAACAAAAAACTGACGGAAATTCCGTCACTTTTCAGCTAGAAATAAGGACGGTTTTCCCGTCAGGGATCCGTCAGTGTTTTGAATACCGATGGAAATTCCTTCATGACAGGTTTTTACTGACAAAATAAGCTGACCCTGTTTCCTGACGGAAGTTTCGTCAGGAAATGAAAATACCGACGGAAAAGCCGTCAGTATGGCCTTAATTTTTCCGTCGGTATCCCGCGTTTTCGTTTTAGTGAGAGATTTAGAGCAGATTATCGTACCTCGGGAAGCGTGAAGGAGGTCCTTGGAAGCCAACCAAATGAGTCAAGGCTGTTTTCAGTGGCTATGTAATACCCGCCCTTTTAGAGACCCTTTGACCAGCGTTGACTGACCTTGGGAGTGGGAGTAGTCTTAGAAATGCGTGCCAAAACTATCATGGGTTACGTGTAAAGAGTGGTACTCGATAGAGTAGAGGCTACTCGATCGAGTAGCTAGGTTACTCGATCGAGTAGGGGGCCACTCGATCGAGTATGTTGGGTACTCGATCGAGTACCGAGTTTTCAGCGAGGGTTTTATATCGCGTTTGGTTATATCCGCAAATCATTTCCGCCACTTTCCTCCTATCCTTCAGTCGCCTCTTTCCCTTCCCTTCACCATGAAACCTCCATGGAAGCCTTTTGAAGATCCCTGTGCCTTAGGAGAGCGTCACTTGAGTCGGGTAGCGGTCTTTTGCCGGGTTTCTCCTTATAGGTATGTCATAATCATCATCCGTGTCCTCATCTTTGCAGTTAGGGTTTGCTTGATAGTAATTGATGGTTGTATTGTGGTTATAAGCATTGTTTGATTGCGGGAGATGTTGTATGTCGGCATGGATTGGTTGCAGTTGCTTAAAGGTGGGTTCGCCTACTCAGTTTCTGTAGATAGTCTAGTGTGTCGGTTGCTGTGGTTGTATTGTGATTGTTTAATATCGTATTTGTAGTGTGACGGCGGTGATTGTGATTGTTTTTCTCTGGTTCTCGAGATGCGTTCTCGGCTGAGTGGAATCACTTGCGGGAGTGGCTTCACGCCCTTGATTCGCCTTCTGTGGAACCCGCCACATAAGGGATGTGCACATTAATGGACAGGTTTATCGCTCGATATGATGAGCGGGGCTTAGGTGGGAACGGCTGCGGTCCCCCACTGGCAGGGCTGGTCCAGTGGACAGTCAGTGACAGAGGTTGCTTGGATTATGGTGATTGTGTGTGAGATTGATAGTGTTGTGTCGTGTTAATAGCTATGTTGTTGTTGTCGTATCTTATCTCAGTACTGACCTTGTGTGGTTGTTTGTTTGTTATGTGTCTGCCGTGATCCCTTATGGTGAGCAGTCGGTCTTAGCAGGTGTTGATGTTGTTGATAGCTGGAGTCCGGGCAGGGATGAGTCTTCACGAGATTCGATAGCTTTAGAGTGTCGCTTTGAGTTGTATCTTTATATTGTTTGTTGGTTTAAATCACTTGTAATATAACATAATATTTCTCTTATCGACATTTGATAATTACTATCCTCGGGCAACCGAGATGGTAACGCCCTTATATGCTAAGGAAGGCCTAGTTAAGGCTCCTCTGAATATGGGGGTGTTACAAAGTGGTATCAGAGCGACGATTTTGGAACCTGTAACAAATAAAAATAATGAACGTAGTGAGTCTAATAAAATGAACCTGGTGTATGTGTAATACACTACTACAGAAATCATGAAGGACATCGGACTTCTAGACACATGGACATCGGATTATAGGCCGATGTAGAGTTCAGTCCCGTCCATATGGGGTGTAATGGACATGGGACTTTAAACCGATGTCCATTAATATATGCACATCGGATTTTTAAATATATCCGATGTCCATATGAGTAATGAACATCAGATTTTAACATTAATCTGATGTCCATATGTGTAATGTACATCAGATTTTTATAGAAAGCCCATGTCCTTTGAAGCTAGAATTACATCGAACTTTTATAAATCCGCTGTCCTTTATATTGTTTTTTTTTTTTTTTTAAATTTGAAAAGAGCAGGCCAATTCATATTGCATTACACCAATTTGAATGCCAAAACATTAATACAAAACATGCCAACTGCCATTCAACCAAAATGATCGATTTCAATTAATAAAAACCGATCCCAATCAACATACAACGCAACCGTCTCCGTCATCCGAATTCAACAACTAACGAACAACAACAAAGGGCATAACAAATCCCAGCCAACATAACATATGGTCTTACAGATCATGTAATCAGTTTTTCAAAATGCAACTACCTAATACATTACTACGCTAGCTAGCTATCTACGGCTAGATATTGAGAAAATAGTTCGCCCACAAGTCCCGAACCTCATCTAATTCTTCTTGTGAATATGGCGTGGTGTCTTGAAAAACCAGTAATGCATATTAATGACAATGGGGCGATCAGACATGGCCTCACAAGAGCGACTTCATATAAGCTTGACAATGGGGGCGATCGGACATGGCCTCACAAATAAATGATTGTCACCAATAATAGTTGCCATTTTTAATGTTCTAATCGTTGAACATTTATTTATGTGCATATCAATAAATGAACTATTAAGATGAACTTACGCATTAATTAAAGATCTCAACTTTGACTGACCGACTTTCCTAGTGAGTCGAACCAATGCACTTGATTATGATCAGCAACGTCAGTCACAACGAGCATCCAATGATCACTGTAAATAATTTGTATCTTATTCATCAGCTCCATAAAAACACTAATATTTCAAACAAAGACGTTTGTGTAAGGTGAACGAACTCATGGACAAAAACAATACGAATAAGCAAGGGATAATAGCGATCTTACTTAACGGTATCCTAATGGTTGACGCCTAAAAGACAACGACGGGTAACGAGTAGTCATAGGTGTCGAGTAAGCAAGAGATTGTGTGGGATGAGTGGATCGGTACCAGGTAAAGGGACAGTAGCGAGTTGAATTGTCTTAGGCAGCGTATGACAAGTTTGTCGCTTGAGTGTGGGATTAGCAGTGGCTCTGTGCTGCCACTGCATGTCGCCTAGTGGTTCATAACATGGTTCATCGTCGTTGGTCGGTCTATATAAGACTAATCTAACGGAGAGCTAACAATAGGCTCACAAAATATTATCCTACATATCTAGATAATAAGAGTATAACTTACTTTCATACTTATTAGGGCCGCAAAGTACAAGTGTGCTGGAGTAATGTATTCACCATGTCACAAACAAAATACTGCAAAAATAACAACCATAAATCAAATTAACAATAAAAACATTCCAGCTACATAGTTAAATTAATTAATAAGCACAATAGAACCCATACGGATACATACTGACGAGTGACAAACTAGAGGAACAAACAAATTACCAAAGCATTTTAGTATCAGCAGAAAACAAACTGGATTAAGAGATTCATATCGCATTGAAATATATCAGTACGATAGTCGGAAAAGGCAAAAAATCACATATATTTTTATATTTTGATTAATTAATTAGTATAAAATAAGAGGAGATCTGGAAATTGTGGTGTAGAACTATTAGCACTAAACATTAATTCAATGTCCACTAAAAATGCCTTAAGTTGCGTATCCTTCCATTTTTCCATTCATTATTCATTATTTAAGCTTAGATTTTCTAACTTTCTATTTGATACAATAATAACATCAAAGAAAATCAAGACTCAATTACATAGCTGCATCTCGAACTGATTAGACGCCATTTTTTTGCAGAAGAAAGATCCAGAAATTTATTTTTGTAGCTATAGTGTCACAAATTAGGCACAAATCGAATATTTAAGCTAAAATCACATCAGCGAGATATCACACAACCCAGAAAAATCAAACCACTAATGTATATTGGTAATGAGATCTAAATTAAGAAAACAACTACTCATACTAACAAAAATCTACATACAAAATACCAACAATTAAATAAATCAATAGCAACAAATAAAAAATTGAGAGGGAAATTACAGAAGCCATTGGAGATGATAAAGATATGGATCGGATCATTTGCACTTGTAAGGCTTGGGTGAGGGACGCCATGAAAAGGAAGGCTGGTGAGTGGTAGTGGTGGTGGGCTGAGAAGTGAGCAGAAACAATGTAATTACAAAGAAGAATAAGGAAACAAAGAAGTAAAACACAGTGAGAAGAAACTAAAGGATACTTACAATAATCCGAATACCTTGAATTCCACTATCATGTACTGGCGAATGGCGATGGTAGTGTCGTCCAATGCACTGTCCAACAACGAAAAACAACACAATGCAATGATCCAGCCATAATCTAATGCAAAAAAATTATTAACAACATTAGTATTAATTAGAATTCAAATACCTTGAATAAGTTGAACTATGTATCCCAGCATACAATTTGTGGAGTTTGCGTCCTATCAGGGTGCCTTACAAAGTGAAATATTAAGAGCGGGAAAATCATTATTATCCAAAGCCGTTAAGAAAGAAGACATTGTTGTTAGTTATTAAGCCCCTCTAGTAACATTTATCATCAACCCACTACAGATTAATGATAATACTCTTTTGTAACTTATCACATACTTTGATTTCTCAACCCAAACTTATTATACAGTTGTTTATCTTCATTGCCTTTCTAGAAATTAATAATAAGATTGACAAAAATCCATCAACTGATATGTTATTGCTAACTTGATACTCTGAATTTTCAAACCCATTAATATCAACATCCCTTACCACTACCGAGCTTCATTGAAGAAGATTATTGCTACAACAACAATAATGGTTTCGGTTGCTAAGCCAAGTTTAATTGAACGAATTCAACATTGTCGCAAATTACACCATATATACTCAACTTTAAGAAAATAAAAATGTTGGAGCAAGATCTAGCTTGTTTCAACAATATATCCCATTTCTAGTGCATTAAAAGTAACATTGTCGCAAATTACACCATATATACTAAATCAATCACACTAATTTTATGTAACGAACCCCAAATGATAATAGGGCATTATCAAATGAATCAATTATTTTGATTCATCCTCAATCAAATATAATTGCAAAGTTAAATCAATCACAGAAGTTCAATTAAGATAATCAAAACAAATCAAAGAAGAAAAACATTTCACAAATCCTATAACTGAAAAGCCAGTAAAATGCTTAAAAAGAAACGATCTGAAGTTGAAAATTAGGGTTTATACCGATCCTAGTTCACGTCGATTGTTGTTCGCGTGGTGGTGGTCACCGTCGAAGTTGGCCGCCGTCGATAGTTGTCGGGTGGGGTAGCGATTTCTGTGCTGGCCGGCGTTAGGTGGGGCGGTGTTTGCGTGGTTGGGGTTGGTGTTCGCTGATTTTAGGAAAGAGGAAAGGAAGGCAGTGTATAATGAAACAAATGAAACATATTTCTGGACATGGGTTGAAAATAATTTGGGGCGGGGGAATTGTTTTCATTTTGCGCCCAAATTGAGGATTATATGGACATGGGTTGTAATTTAATCCGATGTCCATTATAATGGACATGGGTTGAAAATAACAACCGATGTCCATATTATATAATTACATCAGACTTTTATAAAAATCCGATGTGCAAACTTATTACATCTGTTTTTTCAAAAATCCGATGTCCATCCACTGATGTTCTTGATGAATTCTGTAGTAGTGAATGGAAGCCCCAGCTGATGCTAGGTTTTGGGTGAGTATGCGCCCTCATTTAAAAATCTTGGCCCCATGATACTTAAGCCAGTCACATGGTACGGGAATGTGGAGTCCGTGTGTAAAATGTGTGATGTGTATGCTAATTGTGTCGGAGCTACTTGTAGTTGAGCCTTGGTTGGAGTTAATAAGGATGTGATAGCTGTATTTGGGCCGTGCTTAGTGAAGTTTTGGCATGATTAGTGAGCTTGTGCGATGATTTTGAAATACGTGACAAAAGTTTATTCGATAGAAATGCGTGGGAATATGAATGGGTGTGCTATAATAGAAGGATGAACATGCTGGTATTTGCTGTAAGTTGATGGTGACGGTAGTCATGTACAAGTTTATAAACCCTACCGTGAGTACGATGATGATAGTTATAGAATTGTTGAGTTATAATTTAAAACATAGTATATAGTAATGCGTTTATGCCTTGTTTATTGGTTGAAATTTTTCCGCTGCGTAATAATTGATTTGTGTAAGATGATTTGATTATGATTGAATGTAGAACATGATAGATTAATTTGTTATGCGGATATGCAATTATATGTTATATGAAAGAATGAATTAATGTTAATTATATGTTTCATGTTATTGTGAACGCGAGTTTGGTAGCGATATGTTAAGGCGAGTTTTTAAGTGTAATATGATGACGTGATTATGTTTATGAATGATTCGGTAGCAGGTAAACCGAGTTGGGTAATTTGTGTAGCGTAATGTGACATACACCTTATTAGTTGAGGCGATACGTTATGCGTGAGTAATGATTGTAATACGTGAACGAGTGTGATAATTAGTGCCGAATTCCGAACTTAGTTTGGAATCGACACGTGATGTTGTTTTGCAGGAATCTTCAAGTTACTTCAT
Organism: Silene latifolia; assembly: GCF_048544455.1. Taxonomy (NCBI): domain Eukaryota; kingdom Viridiplantae; phylum Streptophyta; class Magnoliopsida; order Caryophyllales; family Caryophyllaceae; genus Silene; species Silene latifolia. The sequence continues at coordinate 94,883,230 of NC_133535.1, read as the reverse complement.
ATTTCTAACCGAGTACTTAACTATACTAGACCGAGTGCGAGTGCTTACTAGACCGAGTAGACCTCACTCGATCTAGTTAGGAAGCTATGACGTCGGGATGTGGAAAAATTTCTGCAGATACTCGACGAAATAGCGCCTACTCAATCGAGTAGGGTGGTACTCGATCGAGTACCCTAGACACTCGATCGAGTAGGTTACTGTACAGTGAATCTTTCGGGTTTCTTAAAACCCCTATTGTTTCTATTCTTCTCATTCTTCTTCTATATTTCAAAAACCTAAGCCAAATTCCTCTCAAAACCTTTCCTCATCCTGTGTTGGTGGTGATTCTTGGGGTTGATTTCTTTGTTTAATTTCGTTTCTTTACTTTGCTACTCAATCAAGGTATGCTTTTCTTCCTAATTTACATGATTTATTGATTTGAATGTGTTAGAATGGTGAAACAATCTGAAATTTTCGATTCACATGGATAGATTATTGCTTTTAATTGTTGTAATAGGATTCACATGCTTCCCTTGTATGATTGTTGGTGATTAATTGCTGTAAATTAGACTAGAAATTGCAAAATGGAAACCGAGATTTCTAGGGTTTACAAAAATCGAAATTGATTTTGATTGTTTTACAATGATTAGATGATGGAATTGAGTCCTATGTATTGTTTATATCATGTTGAAGGATGAATTTTGATGATTTTCACCTTAAAAAGTTGCCTTAAAACTCCGTCTTAAAAGTGTCCCAAGAGGAAATTCGTTTGTTATATCTGAAATTTGGTATTGTATATGACTGTTTAAGTAAAGGTTGAACTTCAGTATGACAGTAGGGATGATGAATGATGAAGAATATGTCAAAATTGTTACATCTGTAGAGACCGTCTGAAAAGTTTAATTAAGTTATTGTTCCTAATATTGAAGGTTGATGATGATATGTTCTAAATTACCTTTCCATGAGCTTGTTCAAATGCTTCACATGTTGTTAAGTGTGTGTATAGGGTAACATGAGAATCATGCTAGGATGTTAGAATTTGTTGAGCATGTGTATTCACCATGATAAATTTTTTTCACAATTGTGGTTTATGAGTAGCTGTAAACTGAGTTTATATATCAAATTTGGGAAACTGCTGGTGAATGTGTGTACCTAGCTGAGTATTCAAATTTAATGGCATGAATTATGTGCTTCACATGTCGAACTTGTTGGTAAATTTGTGTACCTAGCTGAGTATGTAAAGTCCAAATTACATGAAGTATATGCTTTACGTGTTTATGAAAGTTGCTTAAGTCATGTGCTGAACATAGATGCCGAGACCGAATGTAGGAACTCGTCAAAGTAAACGGGGGAGGGTTACTCAACCTGAGATTGGGGAAGGGAGTGAACCTATGGTACCCGCAGTTCCGGAGTACCGTTCTGTTGTTTTTGTGGATTTCAAACAGCGAGAGCGTTTTGTAGTTTTGCAAAAATGCAAAATGAGACCGACGAGGTGTATAGATACTACTTTGTTGGAGGATTTGGAGATAGAGACGGATGTCTGTCACGTTTTTTAGACTTTGGGCCTTATTGGGTTGTATAGACTGAGGAAACACTCTTATCCTTTTCTTACCTTGGAGTTTATGAGCTCCTTTAGCTATGACCCAGCGGCCCAGACCGTTGAGTTTAGGTTGATGAACACCAGTTTTCTGTTGACTATGGATCTATTTGCGTCTCACCTTGGGTTGGCCAAGCCTTCAAAGGATTCTATCACTGATATTCCTGCTGAGTGCGGTGTCTGCCGCCTAATGCCTTGTCTGACTGGAAAGCCAGCTCCTACCTCAAGTAACATGTTAATTAATGACGTTCAGCATGTTACCTTAAGGGTCTTTCTCCGTTCTGTTTCGAACCTCCTTTATGATAGACCGGATATCAGTAAACTGAATAATCATGAGGTGTTGCTTCTGATGTCTTACCTCAACCCGGAGCGGGCCAGGAAAGTGGTCTTTAATGCTCCTTCCATGGTTTGTCTTTGCCCTTACCTTGATGGCTCCGCCTCTTCCCGTACTTGAGTTGTCGCGCTATCGCCACTCGGTTAGCTGAAAAGCTAACCTCTTTTGAGGCTTCTTCGAGTACGTGCCTCTAGCTACCCCAGTGCCCACTATGGATCGTGACTACTATCTCGACCTGAAATGGTTGAGGACCTTGGCTGACGGTAGCCTAGCTTGGAGGGTGTGGGGCATGAGTTGGATGAAAATTCCAGCTCCTGAGCACCTCCCACCGACGGAGCCCTTAGAGCCGGCGGTAGTGACTGTGGACTCTGATGATGATGATGATGAGGAGGAGGAGGAGGAGGAGGATGAGGATGTTGATAGACTCCGCCAGCTACAGACATACCTCATCGACGACACGATTCTCGAGGTGATGCCAGAGCCGAAGAAGGGCGAGAATGCGGCGGTCGTGGTGGTGGAGAGACCTAGGTTAGGGAGAGGACCCCGTCGAGTGAGGGAGAGGACCTCAGAGACTAGGCCATGGCCGGTAGCACCACAGCAGCAGCAGCATCCTTTTCCGTGCTACCCTTACCTCGACACCCCAGAGACGCGATCCAGCTACTTGGCGGAGAGAGTGTCATCTACTTTGACACTCAGGAACATGCACGAGATGGCGTACACTCAGGGGATAGGGACCGAGGGACCGCATCCGGTTTGGTGGAGTGGAGTTGGGGACTACACAGGGGTTTTCCACTCTTACGGGGTGGATCAGTCGACGTGGGGGACACCTCAGTCCTTTGCCTACGGTGGCTTGACCACATGGTATGTGAGTCCGGGAGCCGGAGCAGGAGTAGATGCGGGGATTGGGTCATCGGGAGCGGGTACTTCTGGAGGTGGTGGTGATGATGAGGTGATTGTAGAGCAGCAGCAGCAGCAGGAGGAGTGATGCTCCTTGTTTTATCTTTCTTTATGGTCGTTGGTTTTAGATGTTGGTAGCATTGTTAGATGTTGGTAGCATTGTTAGATGTTGGTAGTTGTTTTCGTTGAGACTTGGTTTATGGACTTGTATTGTTGGCCATAAGGCCGGATTTGATATTTTGACCTTGTTGTAGGATTTTGGGAGTCGGGGAGTCATCCCGAATCGAGTTATATGATGACTATGTATATGTATGTTGATTTATGGCAAATTTTATAAGGCAACTTGGCCTGTAGGTACTCGACAGAGTATTGTCGAGTATCCCGTACTCTATCGAGTAGCTGCAGGAAAGAGGGATAAAAAGCATTCTGATCTTTGGGCTACTCGATCGAGTAGCCAAGACACTCGATCGAGTAGCATGGCACTCGATCGAGTAGCACTGTTACAGGAGGTTTTCGAAAATTAAAAGTGTGCAATTGTTTTATAATTACAAGTTTGATATTTAATATAGTTATTAGTGCGTAGTAACACCTATGAACCGTTAATTTCATATGTTGGACGTCAAGTTTCGGTTTTATATGCATACCTGTAAAAAGAAGTGAAGTGGTGACGGTCTCTTGTTGTTTTAATATTACATATGCCATATTTCTATTGCTCCATTGAAGTTACATCTCTTCATACGTTTGTGCATACGATATTAGCGTGCTTTATCGACGGCGGCTAATTATTCCGGTGGTTTAGGTATGATTTATAATTTAACGAGTATATGCCTAGCGAGTAATGTCCATAATAAATAATATGTTTCTAATTCATGTTATGAAGCAAGTAATAGGTAATATGTGCTGTAATTTTTGGTGGTGAACTTCGAGGACGAAGTTCCTTTTTAGAGGGGAAGAGTAATGTCACAAAATAAAAAGGCTAATTTTGAAGTTATGTTGTTGTTTGTTTATAATGTTTTGTTGTTTAATTACAAAATTTTATAGTACTTTGATCACATTACTTATATGAAGTGTAAGTAGTTACTTTAGTTCATTAAAGTGAATGTGATAGTATGTTTTAAAGGACAGTCATAAGGAGATAGTTGTGGTGCAATGTGGCGTAATAGAATCGCGTTGTTAAGTAACATGGTGGTATTAGTTGTGCGGCATGAAGTTGACAGGAGATATGTTTCGGGTTGATAGTTGTTATCATATGATGGGTGATGGTTGTTTGTGCTGATTTGTATTGCGAGGTTGATATTTTATATATGATAGTTTGTAAGAGTAGAGGTATACATATAGAGTGACAGTTGATGATGACAATGTTTACATGATAGTTGTAAGAGTCGGTTTGAATAGAACGTTAGACGGTGATGATGATGACATGGGGGATGGTATTTCCGGGGAGTAATGACTCGAGTAGGAAGAATGGTGATGTCGTGTTTTTCCGTGTCTTGTGTGTTGAGATAGGTGAGTTGAACTTCAGGGACGAAGTTCTTTTAAGGAGGGAAGACTGTAATAACCGCCCTTTTAGGGACCCTTTGACCAGCGTTGACTGACCTTGGGAGCGGGAGTAGTCTTAGAAATGCGTGCCAAAACTATCTTGGGTTACGTGTTAAGAGTGGTACTCGATAGAGTAGAGGCTACTCGATCGAGTAGCTAGGTTACTCGATCGAGTAGGGGGCCACTCGATCGAGTATGTTGGGTACTCGATCGAGTACCGAGTTTTCAGCGAGGGTTTTATATCGCGTTTTGTTATATCCGCAAATCATTTCCGCCACTTTCCTCCTATCCTTCAGTCGCCTCTTTCCCTTCCCTTCACCATGAAACCTCCATGGAAGCCTTTTGAAGATCCCTGTGCCTTAGGAGAGCGTCACTTGAGTCGGGTAGCGGTCTTTTGCCGGGTTTCTCCTTATAGGTATGTCATAATCATTATCCGTGTCCTCATCTTTGCAGTTAGGGTTTGCTTGATAGTAATAGATGGTTGTATTGTGGTTATAGGCATTGTTTGATTGCTAGAGATGTTGTATGTCGGCATGGATTGGTTGCAGTTGCTTAAAGGTGGGTTCGCCTACTCAGTTTCTGTATATAGTCTAGTGTGTCGGTTGCTGTAGTTGTATTGTGATTGTTTAATATCGTATTTGTATTGTGACGGCGGTGATTGTGATTGTTTGTCTCTGGTTCTCGAGATGCGTTTTCGGCTGAGTGGAGTCACTTGTGGGAGTGGCTTCACGCCCTTGATTCGCCTTCTGTGGAACCCGCCACAAAAGGGATGTGCACATTAATGGACATGGTTATCGCTCGATATGATGAGCGGGGCTTAGGTGGGAACGGCTGCGGTCCCCCACTGGCAGGGCTGGTCCAGTGGACAGTCAGTGACAGAGGTTGCTTTGATTATAGTGATTGTGTGTGAGATTGATAGTGTCATGTCGTGTTAATAGCTATGTTGTTGTTGTCGTATCTTATCTCAGTACTGACCTTGTGTGGTTGTTTGTTTGTTATGTGTCTGCCGTGCTCCCTTATGGTGAGCAGTCGGTCTTAGCAGGTGTTGATGTTGTTGATAGCTAGAGTCCGGGCAGGAATGAGTCTTCACGAGATTCGATAGCTTTAGAGTGTCGCTTTGAGTTGTATCTTTATATTGTTTGTTGGTTTAAATCACTTGTAATATAACATAATAGTTCTCTTATCGACATTTGATAATTACTATCCTCGGGCAACCGAGATGGTAACGCCCTTATATGCTAAGGAAGGCCTAGTTAAGGCTCCTCTGAATATGGGGGTGTTATAGGCTACTTGCTCGATCGAAAGGTTTTATGTTCGATCGAGTTGTTTTGGCAGTTAAAGTTGTTCGATCGAGTCCCTGCTGTACTCGATAGAGGAGAGCTATTTTGGGAGTGTTCGATCGAGAGCCCTAGTTGCTCGATCGAGAATAATTGCTGAGGAATCACTCGATCGAGAAGGATTAAATGCCTTGATCGAGTGGTTTAGCTAGTTACACGGGATTCTAATTTCGTGTTAGGTTTATTTATGTGAATAAAATGCTTCCCTATATAAGGGAAGTCGTCATTAGGTTAGATTAGGTCTTAATTACGCTTGAATACTCTACTTTTACTTTTACTCTTAATCACATCTTATACACTCTTAATTACTGATGCTACTCTTCTCTTGCGATGTTAATTGTTCTTATTGCCGGATTCGCTCTTTTGTAATCTTTCTCTACTCTTTATTCAATCTAATCTTTCTTGCTCTTAATTAGTTGTTCCTTAATTACTGTTTAATCATTATCATTAGTTTATGCAATCTTATTCCTTTAATCTCTTTATCATGTCTTGCCTTAGCATATTTATTGTTATTGTTGTTAATACCGATAGCATGAGTAGCTAAACTTTCCTATGTTAGGATTAGGGGAGCCATGGTAGGGAATTGATGAAGTCATGAATAGGTTAGACAATTGATTGTGAGAACTGTGCCCATAGCAATATAACTGTAACAAGTTTAGTTGAGTGCACGCTTCTAAACTTTTTAATCTGGTTAAATTCGCTCCTGGATCGGAAGATTAGAATGAACAGACATGGTATGAACAGTAGACTACCCTAATGAGGACGGAAGTTAAGTTAGTTGTAATCTAGGGTGGATAGCGGAGCGGAAGGACCTTTCCCTTGCCCTTCTCACAGTAGATCATTTGGACTATTTATGACTGAGTTAGTGAGCTGCCATGGTGAACTGAAATCCTAACATATCTCTCTTTATCTGATCACATTCTTTGCTTTTCTTGCCTTTATCGCTCTTTCCTTTATTTCTCTTGCCTTAGGCCTTCAGTAGTTTAGAAACCAATCTAAAAACCCCCCCAGTTATTACTAGACAGACGTAACTAATAGATAGATACTTTAGCCTCCCTGTGGAGATCGACCCTACTTACCGCTGGCTTCTGTTAGTAGTACTTAGATATTTATTTTTGATACTAAAACGACGGTATCAAATTTTGGCGCCGTTGCTGGGGAGACAATTAGCCTATTTGTCTATTTTTATTCGTTTGTCTCTCAGTCTCAGGGAATTTTTAATTCCTTGAGACAATTCTTATTTATTTTCTCTAGTGCTGTTTATGCCCAGATCTAACAGGTCAGAGTTAGTGCCAGCCGATCCTAAACCAGAGCGGACCTTTCGCATTAGACAACGTTTGCTAAGAAAGATTCAAAAGGAAGCCTTGAGTTCTTTTGAACCCGAGCTAGAACATTTCTTATTTGCAGAAGAGCCGTATTTTGAAGAAGACAAATCTATTTCTGCCGTTAGTCCTCTGAAAATGCCTAATATCGCAAGTCATTCGGAGCCTACAGCTGCTTCAATACCTAAAGGTTTCAATCTCGCGACTGAAGATGGCAGCACATTTGATATTCGGCTGTCTTATATATATCAATCTGGTCGAAAGAAATCTGTATCGTGGTGTAGCTGCTCTACCATTCCCGCTACTAAGGGAGTGACTCAGGACAAGATTAAGGAGAACCTATTTCCTTTTTCTTTGACCGATGGAGCCCGAGAGTGGCTCACTGATCTTGATAGAGAAGCAGCATGTATTACTAACTGGGAGACCCTGGCCCTTGCCTTCTATAAAAGGTATTTTCCTCCACAACGAACTAATCAGCTGAGAGGAAAAATTACAAGCTTCAAGCAAGCACCAGATCAGAACTTTTATGAAGCTTGGTGGCAGTTCAAGAAATTGGTACGGTCTCTTCCTCATCATGGTTTCGATCAGTGGTTCTTATGCAACCAGTTTTATAATAGGCTGTATGACGACCACCGTGCTATTTTGGATGCTTCATCAAACGGTTGATTTCAGAAGAATAATGATGATGACAAGGGATGGGGAATTATTGAGGAGATGGCTACCCATTGTGCTGAATATGGGAACCCGAGAGGAGGAATTCAAACAGTTAATTCTGTTGATAATGCAGTTGTGGCTCAGCTGGAAGCTATGAATGCCCGTTTCGACAAATTGGAGTTGCAGAATGCTGGGGATCAACAGACGGTTCACTTGTTAACTACACAAGAAACCGTATCATGTGAGAGGTACGGTAGTAATGACGGTCACACTGCTGTTGACTGTCTAACTAAGAAGGAGTAGGTTCTTGCCTTTCAGCAATATAGGCAAGGAGGTTCCTATTATAACAATCAGAGTGGAGGCCATCCTAATTTACGATGCACTAGTCAGAATGTGTTGAATCCTACCCCTCCACCGCAGCAGCAATAGCCACGTCCCTCCTCATAAAGCTCAACAAGGCTTTCAGAAGCCTCTATCTTTTCCACCGCCGCATCAAGGAGCTTCCTCTAGTGGTGTAAGTGAGATGACTGAGTTAAAGTCAATGATACAAGCATTGACTGTCCAATTGCAAAAGAGTGACCAACAAAAAGATGCGTCGATCAAGTCACTCGAGTCTCAAATAGCTCAACTTGCCACTAATCAATCTTCAAGGAAGCCGGATCATTTACCATCTCAACCTGATAAGAACCATCATGAGACGGTGAATTTGATTAATTTGAGAAGCGGTTTTTCTTACGAAGTACCCAAAATACCAACTGTTGAGGACAAATCAGACCTGAAACCTACCGTTGCAGAGCGTGAACAGTCGTCATTGGACGAAACTATGCTGAACCCGCGAAAAGTCCTCAATCGACTCATTTCAGGTGGTCGATCGAGAGGTATTGCCGAGGAAACTACTCAATCGAGTGAATTGCTGTTCGATCGAGTAGTGCTGGAAATGAAGACTTCGATCGAGTGGGAGAAAGTGCTCGATCGAAGGAAATTGATGGTGAAAGAGCTCGATCGAGAAGAAAAAGGGACCGATCGAGTAAGAAAGATGATGATCGTGTTGAGACATTGGCAGAAAGAAATAAGGGCTTGGAAATTCCTATCACGGTTCCTTTTCTGAGGCGATTGCAGAACAAGAAGGCCAAACAACAGTTCGGGAAATTTGCAGATATTTTAAAGAGGCTTCATGTCAATGTTCCATTCGCCGAACTGCTTACCCAGGTACCCTCTTACATGAAATTTATGAAAAAAAATATTAACGCGTAAGAGGCATATTAGTGATCATAAAACGGTAGCTTTGACTGAAATAGGGTCCGTCTTAGTTCAGAATAAGACACCACCCAAACAATCTAACCCGGGCAGCTTTTCGATTCCATGCCATATTGGGACCCACTTAATTGATAATGCGCTATGTGATTTAGGAGCTAGCATAAGTGTCTTACCACTGTGTCTCGGTAAGAGACTTGGTTTGACCAAATTTCATTATACCAACATGACCGTTCAGATGGCCGACCGTACTATATCACGGCCACTAGGTGTCTTAGAGGACATACCTGTGAAGATCGGGAGATTCTTTATTCCCGTGGATTTTGTGGTCTTAGACATACCCGAAGATTCTTACACTCCTATTATATTAGGGCGACCATTCTTATTTACTGCTCGCGCGGTAATTGATGTCGGGGGAAGACCCTTACTTTCCAGGTAGGTGATGAGGAGCTGACCTTCTGTCAGTCCAATGCTCGTAGGGCTCCTATGCAAGTTCAACCTTGCAATGCCTTACCCTCTATAGACCTAGACACAGATTCTCCAGCTGACAATATTGAATTTTGTGCTGCTATAGTGACACCTCCACCTCAAACTGAGAGCAATATGGAGGACCATTCTGTTGTTTCCTTTGCTACAGGTACAAACAGAGTGGATACTGGAGATTCCGTCGGTCGAGGTACAGTGAAAATCAAGTTAAGTGATGGGAATGATGCAAACGCCACTGCCAGTAAGAATGACAAAGGGAAGAAGAAAGTGAAGGCCTATGTAGACGCAAACTATTCTTCTTCAATCAACTCAAGTTCAAGCTCATTGCGATCCAAGAGGACGGTCCGTGATGCTGAAGGGACCTCCTCCAGTCAGAAGCCCTCTTTTGGGTTGTTACAATGTTTTAGAAGATAAGCGGGGAATGCCCCGTTGTAAAACTTTGTAATTTGAATTTCCGTTAGACACTTTATTTGCGTTTAGACTTTTTAGACAATAACGTAGTTAGTTTTAGCATAAGACCGAATATAGACTGCGTATTTTTGAATTTGGTATTTGCGGGAAGCATTTTTCTCTGTTTTTATGCAGGTTTGGGGAAGATATGCTGCATTGGGATACGTGCGAAAGGAAAACAACTTGATCGAGTACTTTTTGTACTAGATCGAGAGAAATGCCCAGACAAAGTCTTCGATCGAACAGGTTCAAGCCCTTAATCGAATGGTCCAAAAAGAGGAGTTCTCGATCAAGAGGTGTTTTACTCGATCGAGCAGAATGAAGGAGGAAGTTCTCGATCGAGTGTCCTCAAATCACTCGATCGAGTGGCTATGGCTTATAACACGCAGGGAGTAACTTTCTTCCTCTTCTAATTTCATTCTAACTCTTCCTCTTCCTTTACTTATGCGACAAACACCGAAAAAAAATCCCCCAATCCTCCATTGTTCTTCCCCTTTATCAAATCAATCACCCACATTGTGTTTATTGCATTAATTTCGACAATAGCCCTCTAATTCCCCCTTCAATTTCGTGCTAGTTGCGTTTTAAATAAGGATTTAGGGTTTGTGACAGCCAGGTTTTGATCCGACTAATTTCTTGCATTTTTGTCGATTCTTTTGCATCTTTCTGTGGGTAATCAATCAAGTAAATCTTTCCCCTTTGATTCTTGTTATTTAATTGATCGTTTTCGACCTTAATTAGGGCTAGGGTTTCGAAATTTTCGAAAAATTGGAGAAAATCGTGTTGCCATTGATTAATTTTCTGATTAAAGGACTTATTTGCATTATAGGATGGATAGTAGTACTTTGCCCTCTACTAGTTCTACTATTACTCCATCTGTTTCTGAGACGGTGGTCCCTGCTGCTGCCGCCGTCACTAGTTCTAGTACTGTTTCTACTGCCGCTACTGTTACTACAACCACTGTCCCATCCACGGTGACGACTGTAACACCCCCATACTCCAAGTGCCTTACCAGGACCACTCGGGTATAAGGACGTTACCATCTCGGTTACCCGAGGCAATGATGATCAAATAAACAATAACGAAACAATATTTAAATAGTAATACTTTAGCGAAAGGTTACAATCCAAAAACCAAACCAAATACTAATACATGTTCTCAAAACGGCTGTCTACTGAACTAACTGAAATGTATATGAAAACTGCTAAACTACAGCGGAAGACTTCTATCATCTGATCGTGGCAATCCCAGCTATCCCAGTACTCATGTCATACCTGCTCAATATCTGCTCACCATCCCCGAATGGATCACCGCAGGTTTTCAAAACATTCACCGGGGTCAGTACTATTTACACAAGAGGTATAATCAATAATACAGTAACCAATACAACTCAAACAAGCATATATGATCAAGCACTCCACTCCATCTCCGTCTCCGACTGTCCACTGGACCAGCCCTGCCAGTGGGGGACCGCAGCCGTTCCCACCTAAGCCCCGCTCATCATACCGAGCGATAACCCTGTCCCATTAATGTGCACATCCCCTTCCGTGGCGGGTTCCACGAAGGGCGAAACTAGGGCGTGAAGCCACTCCCGCAAGTGACTCCACTCAGCCGAGAACGCATCTCGAGAACCACAGACAAACAATCACAATCACAATCACAACATCGTCTGAATCAACCAATTATACTAATTACAGCACAACACCATACCACATGTAAGTAATACTGAGTAGGGAAACCCTACCTGGAAAGCACAATTGTCAGACGATCTCACAGCTGAAGTCAAAAAGCTTCCTCTACGAATCCTCCTCCTAATTATACAAGCACATAATTACTACTATGCACATAACACAACAAAATCCCCAATTCCCAATATTAGGGTTTAACTAACTTTGACGAAATACAATAAAAACGGTATAAAGGTCTTACCCTCGACGCAAAGATTACAACGGTGTAAAGACAAGTGAAATCCGACCTTCCAAGCTCCGGGATTTGTTAAGAATGCGATTAAGGTGATGAACGTAGTTTGTTTCTCTTCTCACAGTGATTTAGGTTTTAGAAAAATAATTAGAATGAATGACGAAAAGATTATATACCTTAATCGCATAATTAACAAAACCCGAGAAAACAACCCCCGTAAACCGGCTACTCGATCGAGTAGCCCAGGTACTCGATCGAGTACCCCCCCCTACTCGATCGAGTATCGCAGTTACTCGATCGAGTACCCAACAGGTCAGAAACTATTTTATTTCGCAAAACTCCCTTACTCGACAGAGTAAGGCCTACTCGATAGAGTACCCCAAGACTCATAAATACGGAGTATTACAGTCTTCCCTCCTTAAAAAGAACTTCGTCCCCGAAGTTCAAGCCAACACAAAACAAAGGCTCACACTACCACACTCCCGACTCAACAACCGAAACAAACTCAGTATATAAAAAAAAACTTGTTACTAACTCAAACTCAACCCGACTCAACGACAACAACTATACTGACACAACGTGAAAAGGGTATAAAAAACTCTTAAAAACTCTTTGCGATCATCTCCTACCCCCTAAAAGAAACAAGGTTACGTCCTCGTAACCAAACATACCTGATAAAAAAGGAAAGGGTAGCGCTCTTTCATGATCTCCTCTGCCTCCCATGTAGCTTCCTCTGTCTCGTGGTTAGACCAAAGGATCTTAAGCAACACTGTCTCACCACTCCTAGTCTTCCTAACCTTCCGGTCAAGGATCTGCTTAGGTACCTCAAGATATGATAAAGACTCATCTAGTTCTATGCTCTCTGCCTCTAACACATGTGACGGGTCACTCACATACTTCCGCAGCTGCGAGACATGAAACACATTATGCACTCTCTCTAAAGCAGCAGGTAAAGCCAGACGGTAAGCAACCTCCCCAACTCGCTCTAAGATCTCATAAGGACCGATGAACTTCTGACTCAGCTTGCCTTTCTTCCTAAATCTCATAACACCACGCATAGGAGACACTTTCAGAAGAACCTTATCCCCAACCTGAAACTCTATATCCCGGCGATGTAGATCTGCATAACTCTTTTGTCGATCCCGAGCTGCTCTCATGCGTTCCCTGATCATCTTAATCTGTTCAACCATCTCATGTACCATCTCGGTCCTAGAACCATCTTTGCAAAGACTTTGTCGTCCCAACAAATCGGACTCCTGCATCTCCTCCCATATAACGCCTCAAACGGTGCCATGCCTATACTAGTGTGGTAGCTGTTGTTGTAAGAAAACTCTATCAAATCCAACCTCTGTTCCCAGCTACCACCAAAGTCCATCACACAAGCTCGCAACATATCCTCAAGAGTTTTGATTGTTCTCTCGATCGACCGTCTGTCGCGGATGAAAAGTCTGTACTCATCTTCAAAGTTGTACCCAAATATTCCCGCAACTCTTTCCGAACCGTGATATAAACCTCGCATCTCTGTCAGACACTATGTCCTTAGGGACTCCATGTAACTTAAGCACATTCTTTCGATAAGCCATAGCCAATTGTGCTTTAGTCCATGTATCTTTCATTGGAACAAAGTGAGCTGACTTGGTCAGTCGATCTACTATCACCCATATCATGTTATTACCCTGTTGACTCTTCGGTAAACCCACGATAAAATCCATAGAAATGGATTCCCACTTCCACTCAGATACCTCCAAAGACTGAATCTTACCTTGTGGTCGTCATTTGTTCCCCTTTAACTCTCGGCATGTCAAACAACGGGCCACAAACTCAGCTGTTTCCTTCTTCATCCCAGGCCACCAAAACGTGTTCTTCAAATCCTTGTATAGCTTGTCTCCGCCTAGATGTACTGAATATGGTGTACAATGTGCCTCTATCATGATTGTCTTTTTCAGCTCCTCATCATTAGGGACACACCACCTACCATCAAACCTCAAACTACCATCTGTGTGTAGAAAATCGGGACACTGTCCCTTTCTCAACTCCAGCTCTCCACTCAACCATCTTAGGATCTAAAGCTTGTTTACCTCGAATATCATCATAAAGATCAGGCTGCACTGTCAAATCTCCCACAGCATCTCCTCTCTGAATCATATGTATCCCAAACTTCCCCACCTCATCTCTCAACCTCATCAAAGATAGAGCTGTACACAGGGAGTGTACACTCTTCCTACTCAAAGCATCTGCAACGACATTGGCTTTCCCTTCATGGTAGATAATATCCATGTCATAATCGCCAATCAGCTCCATCCACCTCCTCTGTCTCATGTTCAACTCCTTTTAAGTGAAGATGTACTTGAGACTCTTGTGATCAGAAAATACCTTAAAGGTCGCCCCATAAAGGTAATGTCTCCAAATCTAGAGAGCAAACACCACCGCCCCCAACAATAGATCATGCGTAGGGTAGTTCTCCTCATACGGCTTCAATTGCCTAGAAGCATAGGCAATCACCTTACCGTTCTGCATCAACACACATCCCAACCCATTCTTTGAGGCATCTGTATAAACCTCAAAGTTCTCGATCCCTTCAGGCAATGCTAAGATAGGAGCTGTGGTCAAACACTCCTTTAATGTCTGGAACGCTTTCTCACAACTCTCATCCCAACGGAACCTGTTCTCTTTCCTCATCAAAGCTGTCATAGGTCTAGCTATCTTGGAGAAATCTTTCACGAACCGTCTGTAGTATCCAGCTAAACCCAAGAAACTCCTAATCTCAGCGACATTCTTTGGTGCTTCCCACTTTGTCACTGCCTCAATCTTTGCCGGATCCACATCTACTCCCTCCTTAGAGATCACATGCCCCAGAAAAGCAACTTTCTCCAACCAGAACTCACACTTGGACAGTTTAGCATACAACTCATGGTCCCTCAACGTCTGCAACACGATCCTCAGATGCTCCTCATGCTCTTCCTTAGTCTTAGAGTAGACTAAGATGTCATCGATGAACACCACCACAAACTTGTCCAAAAACTGTCTGAAGATTCTGTTCATCAAATCCATAAACACGGCCGGTGCATTAGATAACCCAAACGGCATCACCACATACTCATAGTGACCATACCTCGACGTGAAAGCTGTCTTTGGTATGTCCACCTCTCTAATCTTCACCTGATGGTACCCCGACCTCAAATCAATCTTGGAAAAGACTGATGCACCACTCAACTGATCAAACAGGTCATCTATCCTTGGCAAAGGATACTTGTTCTTCACCGTCACTCGGTTCAGCTCTATGTAATCTATGCATAACCTCAAACTCCCATCCTTCTTCTTCACGACAGTAACGGTGCTCCCCATGGCGATACACTAAGTCTAATGTATCCCTTCTCTATCGATCATCTAACGCTTCCCGAGCTCCTCCATCTCTTTAGGACCCATCCGGTACGGTGCCTTAGAGATTGGCCCCGTCCCCGGTTTCAACTCAACGGTGAAATCTATCTCCCTCTTCGGTGGCAACCCCGGAATCTCGTCAGGAAAAACATCGGCAAACTCTCCAACCACTGGTATCTCGTCAACTGTCGAACTCTCTATCCGGTCATCTCTCACATGGCACAAGATCAAGGGACATCCCTTCCTCAGATAAGACTTCAACGTGATAGCTGCAATCAACTTAACTTTGGGTTTGACTAAAAACCCACGATAAGACACACTAACACCCTTAGGCCCTCTCAAAGACACTTTATTTTGATGACAGTCTATCTTAGCTTTATACTTTCCCAGCCAATCCATCCCGACTATCATCTCAAAACCGTTAAAAGGAAACTCTAGCAAGTCTACGGGTAAATCAACTTGCCCAACTATCATAGACACGTCTCTAAACAACCTCCCACAAGATACAGACTCTCCCGAAGGTATGAAAACTTTCTCACTCACAGACTCATATACTCTCAAACCCAACTTTTTAACATGACTCGGTGATACAAACGACTGGGAAGCCCCCGAATCAAACAAAACAAAGGTATGAATACCGTTAACAAGAAAGGTACCAGTGATAACATGTGCATCCTCCTCAGCTGCTTTCTTGTCCATCATGAAATGACTTTCCATGGTCTTTGTCCACCTCCTGGACAAGATCTTGGCTGATGTGGCCGGCTTAGCACCCGACCACGATTGTTGTTGTTGTTGTTCGTAGCTGGTTTCTGATAAGAATTACCGCCGTTGCGGTTACCTCCACTCTGATAGCTCTGGCTCCCCCGGTTAGACCATGACCCACTTGGTCTGTTGCTCGCATAACTCTGTGCCGGTCCCTGAGAATAACTTCCCCGACCCGTCCCCTGAAAAGCTCCAGGCACACTCGTGCACTCATGTCTCTTGTGGCCGACACCGCCACAGCCAAAGCAAGTCATACCCCAACTGTTACTGCTACCCCCACGGCCACGCCCGAAGGAAGCCCCAAAGACTAAACCACGACCCAATGAGAAAACCCTTTAGCTTGATTGTGGTTGCCTTTCTTATGACTAGATTGGCCACCACCCTCACTCTCAACCTTTCTTTTCTCAACACCGGACCTCTCCGAGCCATCTCCAATAACCTCTCAGCCCTCCCCGGCTCTCTCATAAGCGTCCTTAATATCGTAAGGACTCCTACAGTAGCTTATCCATGATCCTAGGGGTCAACCCCATCTCAAACCTCGGCGCGATTCTCATCACTCAATCCCATGTCCTCGGCATACCTAGACTTCTCATTAAACCGATTATAGTACTCACCACGGACATGTCGGATGTCATCTTGAACCCATCGAACTCCTCCCTCGCCTTGCTTCTCACATGCTCGGCACAAACTCTTTTCTCATAGCCCTACGGAACTCATCCCAAGGTATAGCAGGTAAGCCTTGGTTAGCATACATCTCTCTCGCACTCACTTTCACCTTATCCCACCACTCTGTTTGCCTCCCTCGGGTAGAACGCAACTTGCTCTACCCTCATCTCATCAGGACAATGAACCAGGTCTAGTATATTCTCCATCTCACGATGCCAGTTGTCAAGAAGGTTTGGTTCTCCGGTCCCTTTGTACTCCTTTGGGTTGAACCTAGCTATGTAAAGGCTGATCTTAGAGTGATCAACCTCCTTATCCTTATTCACTTTCTTTAAGGCCTCCGTAAGAGCATCCTGGTGCTCCAACATCTTAACAATATCATCCGTATTCATGGACTCAGCTTTCGCATAGTAAGCGTTTCTCTTAGGCGGCATCTTGAAGCTATATATAAGAAAGGGTAGACATAAACACATGTACTAAACCTCAAAACACGAAAACAGGCTACCCAGGTGCTACTCGATCGAGTGTCCCAACCTACTCGATCGAGTAAGAGGCTACTCGATCGAGTGCCTCCCATACTCGATCGAGTACCTCGACTTCAGAACACAAACAGACCTTCTGACTTCTAACATACTCGACCGAGTAGCCAGGTTACTCGATCGAGTGACCCCCTACTCGATCGAGTACCCCTAGTTACCCGATCGAGTACCCTAAAACTCGATTCTGGTCGTAAAAACGTCAAAAACCCACCCGATCAAGTCAGTCCCACTCGATCGAGTCATGCTAACTCGAATATGCTACCCGCATGCTATAACATATTCTAACATGTAAAACAACTTATAAACACGATATCATTTCTTAATTATGCATACTATGCTACTCAACTGCTCATGCGATTAACAAACAATTATATCATGTTATTAATGCCACATAGTAATCACTCAACATGCTCCTCATTCCAAAACAGTTCTATATATATATATATCTCTTCAATTTCATTCATATTCTCAACTTCTACTTCAAACATCCCACATTTACAACACACCTCATCACATCCACACACCAGCGAACAAACAACACATATGACGCAACAGATTTTCCCCCCATGTGACCGGTTCAAAATTGTAGGGCGAGTTCGCGACTTTAGGACGTCTCCCAAGCCTTTGCATTAGCTCCTACAACCTTTACCCCGGGTTCATTTTAATTGACTCCCTATATTCATTGGGTTCATTGGTTACAGGTTTCAGGATCGTCGCTCTGATACCATTTTGTAACACCCCCATACTCCAAGTGCCTTACCAGGACCACTCAGGTATAAGGACGTTACCATCTCGGTTACCCGAGGCAATGATGATCAAATAAAAAATAACGAAACAATATTTAAATAGTAATACTTTAGCGAAAGGTTACAATCCAAAAACCAAACCAAATACTAATACATGTTCTCAAAACTACATCTCTTGAACTAACTAATCGAAATGTATATGAAAGCGCTAAACTACGGCGGAAGACTTCTATCATCCGATCGTGGCAATCCCAGCTATCCCAGTACTCATGTCATACCGCTTAATATATCTGCTCACCATCCCCGAATGGATCACCGCAGTTTTCAAAACATTCAGGGGTCGATACTATTTACACAAGAGGTATAATCAATAATACAAAGATAACCAATACAACTCAAACAAGCATATATGATCAAGCACTCCACTCCATCTCCGTCTCCGATCGGCGTCCACTGGACCCCACGCGATGGGGGACCGCAGCCGTTCCCACCTAATCCCCGCTCATCATACCGAGCGATAACCCTGTCCCATTAATGTGCACATCCCCTTCCGTGGCGGGTTCCATGAAGGGCGAAACTAGGGCGTGAAGCCACTCCCGCAAGTGACTCCACTCAGCCGAGAACGCATCTCGAGAACCACAGACAAACAATCACAATCACAATCACAACATCGTCTGAATCAACCAATTATACTAATTACAAGACAACACCATACCACATGTAAGTAATGCGAGTAGGGAAACCCTACCGGAAAGCACAATTGTCGACGATCTCACACCAAGTCAAAAAGCTTCCTCTACGAATCCTCCTCCTAATTATACAAGCACATAATTACTACTATGCACATAACACAACAAAATCCCCAATTCCCAATATTAGGGTTTAACTAACTTTGACGAAATACAATAAAAATGGTATAAAGGTCTTACCCTCGACGCAAAGATTACAACGGTGTAAAGACAAGTGAAATCCGACCTTCCAAGCTCCGGGATTTGTTAAGAATGCGATTAAGGTGATGAACGTAGTTTGTTTCTCTTCTCACAGTGATTTAGGTTTTAGAAAAATAATTAGAATGAATGACGAAAAGATTATATACCTTAATCGCATAATTAACAAAACCCGAGAAAACAACCCCCGTAAACCGGCTACTCGATCGAGTAGCCCAGGTACTCGATCGAGTACCCCCCCTACTCGATCGAGTATCGCAGTTACTCGATCGAGTACCCAACAGGTCAGAAACTATTTTATTTCGCAAAACTCCCTTACTCGACAGAGTAAGGCCTACTCGATAGAGTACCCCAAGACTCATAAATACGGAGTATTACAACGACCCCTGTCGAGTTGTCACCTGCTGTTGCAGCTGCTTTCTCGTCAGCTTTGGTACTTCGGCCAGTCACAGGTCGCACCCCTGGACTGCCTAATGCTACTGGACGAGGACGAGGACGGGGTCGAGGAGCTCCTACTGCCGGACGCACTGCTGCCACGTTCCGGGCAGACGATTCCTTGGACCCGCTTCCCAATTTTCCTGAGGTACCTTTCTTGAACTCGCTTCATCGTAAGCATTTTAAAAATTTAATGCGTTGTGATATCACTTCTACTAAATTTTTGTGTCGTAATTCACTTGAGAAATTGGGGATTTACGAGTCTGTGGCCGAAGTTTTGAACGAGATGGGGATGACTAGGTTGACCACTATAAGTGCCTTGACTTACGAGCAGCTAACCCTTGAGTTTTTCAGTTCTTTTACCTTTTCAGCTGGTGCCTACGACACTGACCCAGAGAGTCCTTGTGTCTCTTTTCGTTTGTTTAACCAGACCACTACCTGAACCTTAGCTGAGTTGGGGAGGAGGTTAGGTTTGTCCTCTCACGGCCATCAGGACCCTCTTCGGAAGGTCCTAGCTTTACTTTGGCCCACTTTGGCACATACTCCCTTTAGCGAGCGGAAGTTAGCTCACATCCATCATCCCCTGGCCCGTTACTTTCTTCGTCTCATTGGTGGGACGATCTTCGGCCGAAAGGAGCCTAACAACATTAACAACGTTGAGTTGTCTATTTTAGGGGGCTATCCGAACATTGACATCGCTGGCCCCTTTGTTTTTAACATTGCCTATTTGACAGCTCAACATTTTAACGATGTCGGGCAGAAGGTGACGGGCACGATTTCTTGCGGAGGTATAGCCTCCTACATTGCCCGTTCTCTTTTCACTGACTTCCCCAGAGGCCTGAGACACATTGATAGGGAAGCGGACTTAGATATTAACTCCATGCTGACGATGTTTTGGTTAGCTTCAGACCAGCGGACCTGGAAGATTTGTAGTTCCAGGTCCGTGACCTTACCATTTCCCGACCTGCCCCGTCTTACACCTTTGACCTCTGTCACGGGTGGGTTACCTCCACCTCTACCTTCAAACCACCTTCCACTTTTTCCTTCCACCTCTTCCACTTCTAAGAAGCGGAAGCGACCTGAGACTGGAGAGGGGTCCACATCGACTCAGGCTGGGCAGACGTCCACATCCACGCCCACGCCCACGCCTACACCGACCCCTATCCCTACTCCTTCTGTGACACAACCGGTTTTGCCAGCTAATTTTGTTCCCCCTACTCCCTTTGAGGCGCCCGAGGTCATGGACCAAGGGCGTCGTGGCGCTCTTCTCCTTGAGATGTGCTATAGACAGGCTTGTATGGAGCGGGACCAGGCACTTGCCTTGTTTCCTCTATACAAGTACCATATGATGCGGAGACGTCCTATTGCTGAGGGTTGGCCACACCCTTCTTTCTACCGGTACCCGGCGGAGGGGTATCCACAGCCTAAGAGTTAGGAGGACACAGTAGAGAGGGAGGAGAGGGTACGAGCTGACCTCGCTGCTGGAGGTCGTCAGAGGAGGCAGGAGCAGGAGCAGGAGCAGGAGTGAGATCCTGACTACGTGGTGGTTGAGGAGGAGGAGGGGGCGGCTGATGAGTAGCTACTGGTCTACTCACTTCCCCAGTTTTCTGGCTGGTTTGGGGAAGTTCGCTATTTTGTATGTATTTCTGCTCTTCTTTTTATTTTTCATCTCCTTTATTTATTATTGTTTCATTCATTTATTGGTTGTTTCATCCCGTTTCCCGTATATATACTGCTGGTGTATGCTGGAGGACAAGGAGGGCGTTGTCCGTTTTGGTTTGGGGAGGGGTATTGCATCCTTTGAGTCTGCATTTGCATTTGTTTTGCATTCATGTTTATTTTATTGCTTGCATCGTATTTTTATTTCAAAAAAATCTAATAAAAATTAAAAATTTCGAAAAAATAAAATAAAAAATCACGTTTCATTTTGCTTATAGGTCGAGTCGGAACGGTAGATTTCCATGATGATATTGCACTGTAACTTGTCATTTTACTTAAGCCTTGCATCAGATTGATAGTTATTAGCATTGTCATGCGCATAGTCTACGAGTTAGAGTCAAAAATGTAGCTGAACATATAGACTTGACCTGAAAAATTGGCAAACTACTTTAAATTTTCTAAGTTATTAGAGTCGTATAACTAGTGTCATTCATGACCAGTTCATGTAGGAATCTAAGAGTAGTGTACTCCTTGCATAACATGTTCATCACTTTTCACTTTTATGAAATTCGATTGCTTTTTGCTTGCATACATTCGGGTTTGTGGTTGGTGTCACATGCAGGGAGGTGCTTGCAATTTTTCCCTTTCTTTCATTTTCACCCATTTAGCTCCACATTAGCCAAACTTAGCCTTTTGACCCATTAACTACACCCAAATTAAGCCTGCCTGTCAAGCTAGTTTAGTGTATTTTTGTGGTATTTTTCCTATTGATTCGAGTTGGCTCGTTCTATTTCATATGGAGTTGGTAGAAAAGAAAAGAAAGGAGGATATGTTGAATTGAAAAAGAAAACAAAAAAGGGTTGTGAAAAATGAAAAAAAAAAGAATTTGGGCAAGAAAACGAGAAAAGCAGGAAAATGAAAAAAGCATGAAAAAGAAAAAGAATAGACCGTGTTAAAAAGAGAAGTTTGTGACGGTCTTGCTCCACCGCTTTATTTATATCGTTTTGAGGAGATTGTGTATTTGGTTAGTGAGTTTTGTGCCAAAGAAGGGCACTTGTGTTTGATTCCATAATCAGCTGAGAATTGGATTTGCTTAGTATGGTCTGTTTAGGTGCTAGCTTGACGCTTTACCTCCACTTTATCCGTAACTGTTTTGCCTTTTCTTACCTGTAACCTCACTTTCCCATAACCATTATAAGCCCTCGGTTGTGACGGACACCGTTTGGTTGGAATGTATGTATGGTGACTAGAATCGCCTATCATTTTTGTTGCATGCGTGTTTATGTGGGTCGTAGTTTAGGTGAGTGACTGATTTCTCTTCTTCTCTTACACATTTATACTCACCCTTTGCTTCATGAGAGAAGAGTGACCCGTGAGAGTCCGATTTTAAAAGTCTTGCAACGTCGACATGTCAACTTATTTATAGACGCCATACAACTCGTTTGCGCTTGACTGTTGAAGCTATAACTGTTAGTTTTGATTGCATTAAAACTGTTTAAGTGGACAGGTTATAGCTAGCTTTGAGTTTTCATATCCGTTCCATTAGTTTGCATTTAGTTTACTCGAGGACGGGTAAAGGTTCTGTGTGGGGAGATTTGATACGTGCAATTTATATAGTCTTTTTAGTCTCTTATTGCATGCATTTCTATGTCTTTATCATCGCTTTGTATTGCAAAATGCCCCCCGAATTGGCTACTTTGGTTCGTTTTGTCTTATTTGCAGGAATGGACCTTAAAGTGGCGATATCGTACCTTGTTCAGTCCTCTTTAGCATGCATTTTGAGGAGATGGAGATTTAGAGCAGATTACCGTACCTCGGGAAGCGTGAACGAGATCCTTGGAAGCCAACCAAACGAGTCAAGGCTGTTTTCAGTGGCTACTTGCTCGATCGAAAGGTTTTATGTTCGATCGAGTTGTTTTGGCAGTTAAATTTGTTCGATCGAGTCCCTGCTGTACTCGATCGAGGAGACCTATTTTGGGAGTGTTCGATCGAGAGCCCTAGTTGCTCGATCGAGAAGAATTGCTGAGGAATAACTCGATCGAGAAGGATTAAATGCCTCGATCGAGTGGTTTATCTAGTTACACGGGATTCTAATTTCGTGTTAGGTTTATTTATGTGAATAAAACGCTTCCCTATATAAGGGAAGTCGTCATTAGGTTAGATTAGGTCCTAATTACGCTTGAATACTCAACTTTTACTCTTAATCACATCTTATACACTCTTAATTACTGATGCTACTCTTCTCTTGCGACGTTACTTGTTCTTATTGCCGGATTCGCTCTTTTGTAATCTTTCTCTACTCTTTATTCAATCTAATCTTTCTTGCTCTTAATTAGTTGTTCCTTAATTACCGTTTAATCGTTATCATTAGTTTATGCAATCTTATTCATTTAATCTCTTTATCATGTCTTGCCTTAGCATATTTATTGTTATTGTTGGTAATACCGATAGCATGAGTAGCTAAACCTCCCTATGTTAGGATTAGGGGAGCTATGGTAGGGAATTGATGAAGTCATTAATAGGTTAGACAATTGATTGTGAGAACTGTTCCTATAGCAATATAACTGTAACAAGTTTAGTTGAGTGCACGCTTCTAAACCCCTTAATCTGGTTAAATTAGCTCCTGGATCGGAAGATTGGAATGAACAGACCTGCTATGAACAGTAGACTACCCTAATGAGAACGGAAGTTAAGTTAGTTGTAATCTAGGGTGGATAGAGGACCGGAAGGACCTTTCTCTTGCCCTTCTCATAGTAGATCGTCTGGACTATTTATGACTGAGTTAGTGAACTGCCATGGTGAACCGAAATCCTGACGTATCTCTCTTTATCTGATCACATTCTTTGCTTTTCTTGCCTTAATCGCTCTTTCCTTTATTTCTCTTGCCTTAGACCTTCAGTAGTTTAGAAACCAATCTAAAAACCCCCCAGTTGCTACTAGACAGACGTAACTAACAGATAGATACTTCAGCCTCCCTGTGGAGATCGACCCTACTTACCACTGGCTTCTGTTAGTAGTACATAAGTATTTATTTTTGATACTAAATCGACGGTATCAATGATAAGCATGTATTATAAATTACCAGGGCTACTCGATCGAGTAAGGGTTACTCGTTCGAGTAACAAGAGGTGTACTCACTCGAGTAAGGGCCACTCGATCGAGTACCCTACGCAGTTCTCAACACTGTCAAATTTTCGTAAAACGGTCATATCTCACGCGTTTCTTGGTCATTTTGGGCGTGTGTCCTATCGTTCAGAGTCGTAAAAGAACAATATATCACCTCAAAGTGGAATCACATGAAAATGATATATGCATCTCAAGTTATAACAGTTTAAAGACAACTTCGCTGTAATCGAACAACATAACTACTTGATTCCTACTTCCAAACAACTTAAACAACAACAAAGTAAACAAAACCAACTTGATACTCAACTAACCACATGTTACTATCTACAAAATCCAAACAATAACATCCATCATGATCATATAGTATTCAACTTACCAATCACGTTCCGCCCGCACGCTTTTATTCAATTACTTTTCCCAACAAAATATATATGTATGTATACATCAAACGCAAACATGATATTCACATGTTACTAACATAATAACATTATAAAAATTCACTTCCGTCATATAAACATGCTTAAATCATGAAATCATATTCTTATGCAACATTACTTCACATTTTCCACCAAATCATCCATCATACACTTTATCCAACATATGCATATGAAATAACAGTAAACAAGTAGCTTAACCACTAATCATATTACCATATACGATTACTTTCATCGTTTCCACCACATCCTCCATTGAACCACATACCATTCATCAAACAAATTCATATATACATATTCATCCAACATATGCAAAAGAACATTAGGAAACACATAGTGGTCCCATAACACCACATAGTGACCGGTTTAAAGTTGTAGGGCGAGTTAGTGACTTTAGGACGTCTCCCAAGTCTTTGCATTAGCTCCTAACAACTCCTGCCCGGGTTCATTTTAGTTTGACTCTCTATATTCATTGGGCTCATTATTTACAGGTTCCAAAATCATCGCTCTGATATCACTTTGTAACACTCCCATACACCAAGGTGCCTTACCAAGACCACCTAATACATGGAAGTGCTACCATCTCGGTTATCCGAGGCAATGTATATCAAATTGACCATAAAAGAACATACTTTAGATAAATAAGTTTAAAGTGATTACATCAAAACCAACCGTGAAGTAAAGTACAACTGTTCTAAAACCAAACAACAACTAAAGTAACAAAAGTATTATGATAACACAGTGGAAGACTACTATCAGACTCGTGGCGACTCCATCCCCAGCTAATCCCGCGCGCATCCATAGTATACCTTCTAGACAACTG
Source organism: Silene latifolia (assembly GCF_048544455.1). Classification (NCBI taxonomy): domain Eukaryota; kingdom Viridiplantae; phylum Streptophyta; class Magnoliopsida; order Caryophyllales; family Caryophyllaceae; genus Silene; species Silene latifolia. The sequence goes on along the minus strand of NC_133535.1, from coordinate 94,857,949 downwards.
CACACCACTCCCGAATGGATCACCATAGTTTTTAAAACATTTAAACATGGTCAGTTACTGATTACACAAAACACAATACGTAAGATACAACACACAAATATTCCACGCCGCCAGTGGGGGACCGCAGCCGTACCCACCAAATCCCCGCTCATCTATTCCGAGAGATAACCCATGTTTCTTAATGTGCACATCCCTTCCTGTGGCGGGTTCCACAGAGAGCGAATCAAGGGCGTGAAGCCACTCCCGCAAGTGACTCCACTCAGCCGAGGACACACCTCGAGAACCACAAACAATTACACAACCAATTATACAACTGTGGACATGGGCCACCCGTGTCGCGTGCACCCGAATGTTGGTTTCGAGGCGGCGATACTTCTCCCACGGAACCTTGGTTTGCCAAAGCACGTCAATGGCCGTTACCGATTTGAAAGGCATTGAAACCGGTAAAAGGTTTGACAAGCCTGCATTTGTGGAGTCACCACCAATTTATTGTGGAAAAATTGGAAACCCTTCGAATACCTCATGCCATATCAAGACACAAAGTAATAACATGAAAACTAAGAACTCGTTACCCTTAGCATTCTATGTCTAGAATGACTCTCGAAGATGCAATGGACACGGATGTCCAGAGATAACTGGAGTAGGGGGTGAGGGTGCATATTAGGAAGCTCTTTAATTCGAACTGTAGATACCCATTATCTGTCAAGTCTCCAACAAACACCCGATGATTATCGGACTACAATATGCTTAGGAATCGCAACGTTTGATCGACAGTTTTTGTACAACTATACGTCAAAAAACTTAAAACGATTTCGAAAATAAAATATTTCAAAACCTTTCAAAAGTACCTGGATTGTTTAATGCATGACGACGAGGTAACAATGACACTAATTAGAGTCAAAACCAACACCGGACCAAAAACCGACTCAAAAATTCAAATCCCGACTCCAACAACGAGTCAAACCGAGTCAAACACAAAAAACAAACTTTTCAAGACTTCCATGTTAAGTATTCCCGGAATACTTCATGGTCAAGTACAAATCAAGTTCATCCAAAACATAGGATAGAACAAATCATGATTACAATTGCGTGATAGTGACAAGACACCTCGAAGACCCGCGAAATGGCTCGCACCTCTTCGAGCAGCCCATGCGGCCACGTCGCTCAAAACGCACATAACCACCCATTTCTCTATAAATACCCCTCAAATGCCACCATTTGAGAGTTACGCGAGTGTTCGCCCCATCATTTCTCTCTTCAAATTCTAGACTCGACTTCTCAAGTCACAAACCGACACGTGTTTCCGACCTACCGATCGAAAACACAAGCCTTACACATTGTTTGGTACCGTCATCGTTCATTAAATCACTTGACCGACCATCTCGACCAACTAAACCATCACTAAACTTAAAACACTCTTTTACATTGCTAAAACGGTTTTCAAACCGATTTTTCCGGCCAAACAAGTTGATACACTTTCGTCGATTTCTCGTCTCAAGCCTAGCTTGTAAGTATGTGGGTGTAAAAATCCTCTTCTATCATATTTTTCATTTTTTTCATGACTATAACATGCTAAAACATGCATAACATGGTCCAAATATGGGATAAATGAGCCAAAATCGGATTTTTGGCCAAGACATGGGCTGCTTGTATAGCAGCATGGCTCGCGCCTAAAGCCCTTCTCAGGCCTTAATCCACCCGTGTTTGGTCTCTTCTTCCCTTTATTTTTATTTCACAATTGTAATCTGTTTTTACCATTTAAAATATTTCAAATCTTTTTTATGATAAACCTTTAACCATAAATCATTTTTCACTCTTGGTTCCTAAAACCATGACGGTCTAATCCGTGTTCCGGTGATATTATTTGGTTAATTACATTTTAAAAGGTATTTTAAAACCTTTTATTTCATTTTTTTACATTTTAAAAGGTATTTTAAAACCTTTTATTTTATTTCCTTACACTTTCAATACAAATGTATTAGTCAAAAATACAACACCATCCTTGGTTCTACATACCATGTCGGATTTCAACCCGAGTACGATGATGAATATTGACTAATTACAAATAAATTAACTTGAAACAGTTTGTTCATAATCATTTTCAAAACTATTCATATCAAGCTTGCAAAACCGAACCCGACCTCGAACATTATCAAAACAATGACGATTATTCAAGTCTCGTTCTTCACATCAACAGAAAAGCGGTCTAAACGACCTTTTCAAATCAAGACGGGTTCAAACACTCTCTTTTCAAACCATTTTACAAACCTTTTCAATGGTCAGAAGACGTTTTCCAATCATCTGTTGACCCGCGCCTAAACAGGCCACGCATTTTCCAATTTTCAAAGCTGGACAGGCTTGTTTGCATCGCCTGATAGCTCGCGCCTATATAGTCTGCCTGATGCAAACCTTGTTTCCTTACAGCACTTGTCTAGGATGATCCCAACTTCGGTTAACCCGAATACAGGACGGATCAGATGAAAAATCCGCCCATTTTACATCATATTTGCAAAACGCCTTACTAAGATAAATGGATCACATTATGCATCATAAACTTAACTCGGTAAATGGATGTTTAATTTCCGTCTTGCATGCAAATCAACATTAAATCCAATTCGACATCAAATACTTGATACTTGGATTATACAACCGACATAGAAAGCTCACATGTTAAGTCCAAACTTTTGGATGCACATTCATGCATTTAAACCGTTTTATCAACTTTTGCATTTAACCAACCAAGATCGATCAGTAGAGGCCGCTACCGCGGGCGGGATTAAGTGTCTGATTAAAGGGCTTCCCAATACGTACTTTCACCTCTTACTCAGAAACTTTGGATAGTGGAGGACCTTATCCAGGGCGTACGAGATTCATTCTAGAGATAGGATGCTAAAGAGGGCCGATTCCTTATCTTTAGTACCTATGTCAAACACCGCTTTTTGCCTTGGTTGACCTAGGTATAAAGTGGATTCGAACGGGTTCCAAGCATCCCACAAATGCTTGGTGACGACTCTGAACATCTCTTGCATCGTTTCGAGACCCTTGCCGAGACGTAACCGACCGATCTAAAACGATCCGGTCGAAATCATTTTTACGCCACCGAGCGTGGCTTTCAAAAGACCGCTATACGTCCACAGATTGGCTTGGCTTGTAGGTGGCTATGTCCACACGAACACCTAATCCCGCCCGCCTCGATAGCGGCCTCTATTAATGATTAGGAAAATTATTCATATTTGATATGTCGCCGATGTAATGGATGCAATGCAACAAACAAAGATTAATCCTAGCATGTGAAATTAGACTGCTATGTCGGCGAACACGTGTTTTAGCAAACAATTGGGTCGAAATAGATGTTCGATTAATTACATGTGAAAATCATACAATTAAATCATACATAATAATAATTACGATAAATGAATTACAATAATTAAATATTACAAGAGTTACAAAGGTTTATTTGATCTACGTCAAAAGCACGCTCAAAACGGGATTTCGAAGAAGAAAATAAAAGGAAAACAAAATTGGAGTTAAAATATGAAAATATGTCAGATTAGAGGTGATAATACGAATAATATTTGATTTAAAACCGTAATTAGAAGCTACGTCAAAGCGGGAAAGAGTTCAGGGACAAAAGCCAACCCAGAACAGGCGCAACATCTGCTGCGTCCTCTGGAAGAGGCGCAACACTTCCTGCGTCTGTTCTTGAGTTGGGCTCAGGCTGTGAAGTCAGAATCGCAACATCGTTATCGTTCATTGGTTACATGCATCTGGGTAGGTCATAAACGGATGAAAGACTGAGAATTTACAATGGTTTACATAACTAATGATGAACTCGTTTCGGAATTACAAAAAGAACGAACTTTAGGTCAGATTAACGAAACTGGACAAGTAAGAAAACTCTTGTATCAAATTAGGATTTTCAGAACCTCGACACGAACAAGTCGATACCCAGAAGAACCGATTTGAATTAAAACGACGAAAACCCGCAAGTGTTAAATTACTCGGGATTAAGGATGAACTAAGCATTGTAATTTAAAAGGATTAGTTAAAATACAGTTTATACATTGAAAATTGCAAGAGGAACGAAAGAATAAGAGAAATAAGAAAAAAATTGCAGGAAGTCGAGGAAGAAGAAGAAGAGCAGGAGTAGCAAGCAGCCTCAGGAAGAGGCACAGCAGATGATGCGTTTCTTCTCGACGTCTGACCTCCGCTGTTTTGTAAATACGGTTTTAAAAGATGGATTTTAAATAGGTTTTCGAACGTGCTCTTGATATAAATCTACATTAATTGATACAAAATAAAAAGTACAATAAAAAAAATGGGATTTACACCCTCAGACTTACATGTTAGCGTCGCGAGATTTAACTAAAACGGGTTTTTAGTGGTAACTCGACTCGATCTATGCAAATATGAAAGTGCCCTTGAAAAAGGAATTTATTTAAAAGATTGATTAACTGATTGTGTAGTGGTCAAATTGGTCGGTCATGAAAACGTGACTGGTACCCAGAATTATCTGAGCTTACGTGGTCGATTGATCAAGCACGTAGGCGTCGAAAGGCAAGAACGTGGTCTTAGAATGCACAAGGAGAAGGGAAGGGCGGACACTCGCGTGAAAAATATGTGAGGCGAAGGCCTTTATTTATACTAATCACACGAATGAGTTATGGTAAGGGTAGAATTTGGAAAGGAATAGGAAAGAAAGATCCGGAAACAACTGACTTAGGTTGAAACACGGAAACTTGGACAAAAATAAAGCCTTGAAAAAAGGCGCAGCAGGTGCTGCGACCCTGAGAAGAGGTGCAGCAGTTGCTGCGTCCTTTATTGGGTAGTTTTCTTCTGCGCAAGAAAACTCGTTTGACAACCTGTCGTATTTTAGGCATAACTTTCTCTAAAAGGCTCGGATTAAGGTGATTTCGGTGGCGTCGGAAAACTAAAAGAAAGATCTACAACTTTCTGTGGTATAGGACAGACCCAAAAAAGTCGTTAGCACCTCGTAAAATGGCCCTAAATGTCGGGTTGTCATTTTTGCTAAATAAAATGCATATTTTGGAATGTAAACTTTAAGCTTAGCCCAAAGAAGTGACATGGGACTCAAAATAAGATATGCTCACAACATTTAATGACATCCTAACTTTAGGTAGACAAGCAAATTGCTTTTTGGTTCGGGATTTGATGAGTTTAGGAAATGAAGACGGTTTTTGACCCATACTCCAAATGTACTCTAATTACTGCCAAAACGACCGTAATGACACCTAGATGACAACCAAGGGATAGACACAAGTGTACGAGTTACCTTTTATTAACCGATTTACAAAACGTCATAAAATCGCGACATATGCTAAACATGCGGCCCAATCATCACTGGGTGTTTGGCGGGAGGTGTAGAAATGAGGTATCTACAACAACAACAACAACAACAACGCCAACACAAAACCAACATGTTATAGATCAACATTAAACACAACCATCACCAATAATTATGTATTCAATATTCGAGTAGGGAAACACAACCTGGAAAAACAATCACCAAGATCGTCACAATCAGCTAATCAAAATCGTTCTTCAACGAAATCACCTCCTATCAAACATACAATCATACAATCACCATCTAATAAACACAATACTCCCAAAACCCCCAATTTACCCAATTAGTGTTTCAACCAAAATCAATGAAACAACATAAAAACTATACTAGGATCTTACCCATAATATTAGGATCTTACCCACAATACAACAATCCCAATTCCGCCTCGTGTCTATCGAGTCGAAGCAAGCGTACTTATGAGTCTTTACTTATGAGTCGTCTCACCTCAAGACTCGTCCAACGGCGTCACGCCACTACGTTAGACGCGAGATAAAGTTCGGTCAACACCGTCCCATTATAAATCGAGTCAGCACTGAGGTACCACACACGGTCGCCGTCGTCTTGTTGAGTCTGATCTCTTTTCCGTTCTTTGTGTTGTCTACTTTTAGTCATTAAACCATGTCGGATTGAGATGTAATGTGAGCCGGTTTTCTGCCTTAGAACCATGCCCCGTCTTCAGCTTCGTCTAACAACAACAATGACAACAGAGATGTTACAACTGCTCAACTAGCCAGCCTACTCACTTCTCTTAAGGTCACCCTGGACCGTGTCGAGACCCGTATCGACACCCTGGAAAACAAGGAAATCGGAGAACACAATACTCCGCCTTTGACTGAAACTGACAAAAGGCTCAAACTTTTGGAGGAACAACTCCTAGCTCGTGGTAACAACATCCACCTTGAGAACAATCGAATATTCGAACCCGTTGGGGATCAACTACCTGACAACTTTACCTTGACTGATGTACCCAAATTCAAGGGGGTGGAGGACCCACTCAATCACATTCGGGCCTTCAAAGATTACATGGCCATAAAGGGGATCAAACAGGAGCTCTTCACCCGGATCTTTCCATCATCCCTGGAACCGATTCCCCGCCAATGGTACTATTCTCTCGACCAAAAGAACCTTACTACCTGGGATGAAGTCGCAGTTGAATTTGCTAAGCAGTATGCCGATAATTTCGAAATCCAAGCCAATACCCGCACTCTTGAGGTCCTGACTCAGAATGATAAGGAAGGGTTCACAGAATTCCTGACCCGTTGGAGGAGGGTAAGCACTCAATTGGTCAGTAAGCCGAGTGAATCAACGTTGGTGGAGAAGTTTGTCAACAACCTCCATCCGGTTTATGCCAAACTGCTGAGGTACCAGAACATTAAAACGTTCCAGGACCTACATATCCTTGGGACCCCCATTGAAGACGACCTTCGCAAGGGTGTCTTAGCCAAAACCACTAGTAGAGGCTATCAAGGATCTAACTCCACCGGATCTCGCCCCTATGGTCAGACGAACAAAATTAACGAGGTCAGTCTCCTCGAACCAACGACAAAGAAAACTGAGCGTCCGCAAAGGGTATTCACCAACTTGGGGTCAACCTATGCTAGTGCCTTAAAAAGACTTATGGACCAAGGGAAACTACAACCGATTGGGCCCACTCCGGACCCATCCAAGGCTAAAAAAACCCGTTTCTGGAATCCCAATGCCTATTGCCAGTATCACCAGGGAAAAGGTCAGGACACGGAAGCCTGCTTTAAGCTCAAACACATCATCCAAGACATGATCGAGAAAGGAGTGCTACATTTACCTCCACCGACAAAACCAAACAATAAAACGAACCCCTTGGGAATCCATGCTATCTATGACGACGAGCCAACCTTGGATTGCTCGCATCTCATCCTACCAATTGATGATGAGGTGAATGCCTTGGAGAAGGATACCCCGAACGGGATATTCGTATTCAGCGCCGCAACCATACTCGCTATGTTCCAACAGGTTGAGGAAGCCATAGCCAGTCTGTCAGAAAGGATTTGTAGATACCCAGTGTCTGTTGAGTCTCCAACAAACACCCGATGATTATCGAACTACAACATACTTAGGAATCGTAGCGTTTGATCGACAGTTTTGTACAACTATACGTCGGAAAACTTAAAACGATTTCGAAAATAAAACATCTCAAAACTTTTCAAAAGTACCTGGAGTGTTTAATTCATGACGAAGGGGTCACAATGACACTAATTAGAGTCAAAACAGGCACCGGACCAAAAACCGACTCAAAAATTCAAATCCCGACTCCAACAATGAGTCAAATCGAGTTAAACACAAAAAAACAAACTTTTCAAATACTTCCATGTTAAGGTTTCCCGGAATCCTTAATGGTCAATTACAAATCAAGTTCATCCAAAACCTAGGATAGAAAAAATCATGATTACCCTTGCATGATAGTGACAAGACACCTCGAAGACCCGCGAAATGGCTCGCGCCTCTTCGAGCAGCCCATGCGGCCACGTCGCTCAAAACGCACACAACCACCCATTTTCCTATAAATACCCCTCAAATGCCACCATCTGAGAATGACGTGAGCGTCCGCCCCCTCACCTCTCTCTTAAAATTCTACACTCGACTTCTCAAGTCACAAACCGACACGTGTTTATGACCTACCGTTCGTAAACACAAGCCTTACACATTGTTTGGTACCGTCATCGTGCATTAAACCACTTGATCGACCATCTCGACCACTACACCATCACTAAACTTAAAACGCTCTTTTACTTTGCTAAAACGGTTTTCAAACCGAGTTTTCCGATCAAAGAAGTTGATACACTTTCGTCGATTTCTCGTCTTAAGCCTAGCATGTAAGTATGAGGGTGTAAAAATCTTCTTCTATCATGTTTTTCGTTTGTTTCATGACTATATCATGCTAAAACATGCAAAACATGGTCCAAATATGGGATAAATGAGCCAAAACCGGATTTTTGGTTGAGGCAGGGGCTGCTTGTGTAGCAGCCAGGCTCGCGCCTAAACCCCCTCTCAGCCTAAATCCAACCGTGTTTGGTCTCTTCTTCCCCTTTATTTTCATTTCATATTTGTAATCGGTTTTTACCATATCAAATATTTCAAATCATTTTTATGACAAATTTTTAACCATGAAACATTTTTCACCCTTGGTTCCTAATACCATGACGGTTTAATCCGTGTTTCGGTGATAATATTTGGTTAATTACATTATAAAAGGTATTTTAAACCTTTTATTTCATTTCTTTACATTTTTAAAGGTATTTTAAAACCTTTCTCATTTCTTTACATTTTCAAAACAAATGTATTAGTCACCAACACAAAATCATCCTTGGTTCTACATACCATGTCGGATTTTAACCCGAGTACGATGATTAAACGTTGACTAATTACAAATAAATGAACTTAAAACAATTAGTTCATAATCATTTCCAAAACTATTCATGTCAAGCTTACAAAACCGAACCCGACATTGAATATTGTCAAAACAATGACGATTATTCAAGTCTCGTTCTTCACCTCAACACAAAAGCGGCCTAAACGGTCTTTTCGAATCAAGATGGGTTTAAACACCCACTTTTCAATACATTTACGAATTTTTCATTGATCAGAAGATGCTCTTCCATCGTCTGTTGACCCGCGGCTAAACAGGCCACTCATTTTTCCATTTTCCTACCAGGGCAGACTTGCTTGCATCGCCTGATGGTTCGCGCCTATATTGGCTGCCTGATGCCGGGTCTGTTTCCTTCCAGCATTTGTCTAGGACGATCCGGACTTCGGTTACCCATAATACATGACGGATTAGATGACAAATCTGCCCATTTTACATTGTATTTGCAAAACGCCTTACTATGACAAATGGATCACGTTATGCACCATAAACCTAACTCGGTAAATGGATGCTTAATTTCCGTCTTGCATGCAAATCAACATTAAATCTAACTCGACATCAAATACTTGATACTTGGATTAAAACAACCGACATAGAAAGCTCACATGTTAGGTTTAAAATCATGGATGCGCATTCATGCATTTACCCGTTTTATCAACTTTTGCATTTAACCAACCAAGATCGATCAGTAGAGGCAGCTACCGCGGGCGGGATTGGGTGTCCAATTAAAGGGTTCCCAATACGTACTCTCACCTCTTACTGAGAAACTTCGAGTAGTGGACGACCTTATCCAGGGCGCACGAGAGTCATTCTAGAGATATGATGCTAAATAGGGACGACTCCTAATCTTTAGTACCTATGTCAAACACCTCTTTTTGCCTTGGTTGACCTAGGTATAAAGTGGATTCGAACGGGTTCCAAGCATCCCACAAATGCTTGGTGGCGACTCCGAACATCTCTTGCATCGTTTCGAGACCCTTCCTGAGACGAAACATCCGATCTAAAAAGACCGCTGCCGTGTCCACAGATCGGCTGGGCATCGCAGGTGGGCCATGTCCACAGATTGGCAACTCCGCTGGGGAAAACTAGGACACTTGTGTCTTTGTGATCCCTAGATGGTGAGACTTAAACGAGGTCTTGGTTGAAATGCATTAACTAATATTACGGCCATAGTTGGGTTCCTTGTCCGGGACCACAACTTAACCCTGTTCGACCAATTAGGTCGTCTCATCGGCGTGAGTTTTCTCATCCCCGCGTTTCAAATCCCGATTGAGTCAAGCATGCCATTGACGTTACACATTTTTGTTTCGTCAAAGAGCTTTCATCACCTTCGACCACGAGGCTAGGGCACCCTCCTTACACATTTTGTTTGGATTGGTATCCCTCTCGAAAATCGGGGTTTGATTGCTTGGCGTGTAACCCACCCTTTAAGCCAGAACCCATGTCAGCATTATGCATAATATAATGTAACTGCGAGTGCTTATGTGTGACGTGATCATAAGTCCTTCCGTGTCATTTCAGAAAACACCCTAAACCTCGGGTCTCTCGCCGACCGTTGCATTTCAAACAACAGGCCTTTCTAGGCCGTCGTAATGACGATTTTCAAACCCGGTTTTCTATAACAATTTCTACACGCCTTTCTAGGCCGTCGTAATGACGATCTTCAATCCCGGTTTTCTACAACCATTTCAACACGCCTTTCTAGGCCGTCGTAATGACGATTTTCAAACCCGGTTTTCTACAACCATTTCAACATGCCTTTCTAGGTCGTCGTAATGATGATTTTCAAACCCGGTTTTCTACAACCATTTCAACACGCCTTTCTAGGCCGTCGTAATGACGATTTTCAAACCCAGTTTTCTACAACCATTTCAACACGCCTTTCTAGGCCGTCGTAATGACGATTTTTAAACCCGGTTTTCTACAACCGTTTCAAAAACACCTTTTTACGCCGTTATAATTGCCGCGTCAAGACACGGATTTTAACCCATCTCGCGCCGAAAATGGCTCTTTCAAACCCGAGAAAGGCACACACCCCTTTTTCGAGACATTTTCAAAAACCCGAGGACCATAGACCGTCCCCGAGACCTTGTCAAACATTTCAAAACTCGATTTTCAGAACATACAATTTTGAATTTCAAAAACCGACTCCGGAAACCGTGCATTGTTTTCCGAGCCGACTCAAACTCAAACGTTCTTTTGAAAACAAACTTAAGACAAATCTTCAACTGACCGACTTTCGGAGATCCCTATTCTTCGGAAGCCATCCATTAAGCGACAAACGAATATTTTTGAAAATCTCTATTTTCAAAAACTTCAGTCCACCATTCCAATTCCGCCTCGTGTCTATCGTGTCGAAGCAAGCGTACTTATGGGTCTTTACTTATGAGTCATCTCACCACGAGACTCGTCCAACGGCTCTACGCCACTGCGTTGGACGCAAGTTAAAGTCCGGTCAACACCGTCACGTTATAAATCGAGTCGGCACCGAGGCACCACACACGGTTGTCCTCGTCTTGTTGAGTCTGATATTCGTCCCATCCTTTGCGTTGTCTGCGTTTAGTCTTTGGACCGTGTCGTATTGAGATTTAATGTGAGCCGTTTTTCTGCCTTAGAACCATGGCCCCGTCTTCAACTTCGTCCATCAACAACAACGACGACAACAGAGATGTTACAACTGCTCAGCTAGCCAGCCTGCTCACTGCTCTCAAGGTCACCCTTGACCGTGTCGAGACCCGTATCGACACCCTAGAAAACAAGGAAACTGGAGAACACAACACTTCGCCTTCGACTAAAACTGAAAAAAGGCTCAAACTCTTTGAAGAACAACTCCTAGCTCGGGGTAACAACATCCACCTCGAAAATAATCGAAAATTCGAGCCCGTTAGGGATCAACTACCCGACAACTTTACCTTGACTGATGTACCCAAATTCAAGGGGGTGGAGGACCCACTCAATCACATTTGACCCTTCAAAAACTACATGGCCATAAAGGGGGTCAAACAGGAACTCTTCACCCGGATCTTTCCATCATCCCTAGAGCCGATCCCTCACCAATGGTACTACTCCCTCAACCCGAAGAACCTCACTACCTGGGATGAGGTCGCAGTTGAGTTTGATAAACAGTATGCCGACAATGTCGAGATCTAGGCCAACACCCGTACTCTTGAGGTCTTCACTCAAAATGATAAGGAATGATTCACGGAATTCCTAACCCGTTGGAGGAGGGTAAGCACCCAATTGGTCAGTAAGACAAGCGAATCAACTTTGGTAGAGAAATTCGTCAACAATCTCCGCCCGGTTTATGCCAACTTACCGAGATACCAAAACATCAAGACTTTCCAAGATCTACAAATCCTCGAAACCCGCATCAAGGACGACCTACGAAAGGGTGTCCTAGCCAAAACCACCGGTAGAGGCTATCAGGGATCTACATCAACCGGATCTCGCCCCTATGGTTAAACGAACAAAATTGATGAGGTCAACTCCTCGAGCCAACCGCGAAAAGAGCTGAGCGCCCTCAAAGAGTATTCACTAACCTAGGGTCAACTTATACAAGCGCCCTGAAAAGGCTTATGGACCAAGAGAAACTACAACCAATCGGAACCACTCCGGATCCATCTGAGGCAAAGAAGACCCGTTTTTGGAATCCCAATGCCTACTGCCCATACCACCAAGGGAAAGGTCATGACACAGAAGCCTGCTTTAAATTCAAACACATCATTCAAGACATGATCGAGAAAGGGGAATTATCTTTGCCTCCACCAACAAAACTAAACAACAAGACAAACCCTTTGGGAATCCATGCTCTCTCTGATGACGAGCGAACCTTAGATTGCTCACACCTCATCTTACCAATTGATGACGAGGTGAATGCCTTGGAGAAAGATGCCTCGGAAGGGGTATTCGTATTCAGCGCCGCAACCATGCTTGCCATGTTCCAACAAGTTGAGGAGGCTATAGCCATTCTCAGAAAGGATTACTCGACTTGACGATGCTTACCACCGATTTATTTTCAATCCTCCAACACCACGCCCAAGGGAGGGTCCTCCAAGACCCCAAAACTACCCTCACCAGGAAGGATTGCTCCCGCGACCATTCTGCCACGCACCCCACCAAAATTACTCCCACAATAATCAACCTCACAAAAATTACCCCCACAAAAAACTATCCACCAAGGACTACCCCTCCAAGACACCCTCGATATCCCGAAGTCAATGGTATCTGGAGAGACGACGCGGAGGACGTCTATATAGTTCCGGGGAAGGGGAATCAAGCAAAGGAGATCGGTCATCTTACCCGATCCGGACGCCCCTATCAAAACCCGAACAATCCAACAGTCATTCCAACAACGAATGACCAGGTTGTCCCGGACGCGGACACCCAACCCAAGGCTCCCAAAAACTCGATCCTTAAACAACTGCAAAAAGCAAAAGCCGAAATTTCAATTTGGCAACTGATTGTTACATCCTTCGAACATCGGTAAGCTCTACTACAAGCTTGGGAAAATTAACAGTTCCCTCTACCTCCTCTCCTGAAGAAGTGGTAGCACACATGACAAGGGATGTCCCCGACTTGAACAACCCGATCATCTTCTCTTATGAAGATATCCCTCCATTAGGAGCCAACCATAACCTGGCCCTATACATCACCGTACAATGCCTCAAAAAGAATGTGCCTATGGTTCTAGTGGATGACGGATCTGCAATTAATGTCATTCACCTAAAGACGGCTCATAAACTGGGTATCAAAGAAGCTGATTAGGTCCCAACCAATCAAGGAGTACGCGCTTATGATGGCACTCGTCGTAAGGTTGCGGGGCTTTTCATCCTAACCATTACGACCGGACCCTTGGAAAGACAAGCCAGTTTTCAGGTAGTCGACATTGATGCCTCCTTCAACATGCTTCTGGGACACCCCTGGATTCATACCATCAAGGCCGTTACCTCAACCCTTCATCAGAAAAACAGGGTCCCTTTTAACGGGAAGATAATCACAATTCCCGCTTCCCCGATCAAAGCCGTCATGAAAAAGGGAACAGCCTCCTAAGCTATTGAGGAGGACGACAGCGAAATGTGGGGATTCCAGGGTGTGAATGCCCTAACCGATGAATCAGCACCTTTTGATTGTGACCCGTTTTCCAACCTCACAATCAACCGTATTCTGATGCACCAAGATTATTTTCGGGGTTTACCCCTCAATCTGCTGAAGAGCACCTTACCTCCCTTGAAATAGACTAAGGTCCCTAACATCCCCTTCGGGCTAGGATATGAACCTACCGACGAAGACATCCAGGAAATGAACATCCTAATATGGAAGCGCAAGAAGCACAGAGTTATTCTCCGTCCCTATCATTTGACTCTAAATGGATACTTCGTCCCCGAGGGAGAATCTGAGCTCTACCACGGCTTTTCGTAGCCGATCTATGATTCCGTGGCCAAGGTCAGGCACTCGGGTGTTGAACTCTTTCAAGACTGCTACTTCATACCCAACAACACCAAAGCTACATCAACCAAATCTGAGTCGACCCCATGCCTCGACGGAGAAGCTGTCACTCTCCTCTTTGGAGAAGACAACATCAAGCACCTCGGATATGAGCACATCATCAACATTGCTCTAAAGGACAACCAGTTTGACCCCACCACCTTAATCTCTTATACTGACCCAGAGAAAGCCACACATGGCTGGAGGAAAACTGTCAAATGGACTGATCATCAAGGCCGCATTCTCAAGATTACAACTGGAGAAGGCCATATGTTCAAAGAGGGAAGTGAAGAAGAGTCTGAGTCGGCGTCGGAATCGGAGTGAGAGTCTGTCTTAGCTCCTAACACTCTGGATGTCCCAGTCAGAGTCCCCTTCCCACTGTTTTATCACAAACTTGTGGCTACTTCAGAGTCTGAATCAACTAAGGTCATCCCCACTCCCATGGAAGGTGGCAACCCGGAGCTTGTTCCAGGGGCCACCTCCTTTGCTGTGTCGCCTCTGACTTCCCATGAGATGTCTGTCCTATCCGAGCTTTTCGCTCAAGTCAACTTAATGAACGCTAAGTTTGCTTATGACTCGTCTCAATTTAACTGCAATGCAATTCTATAACGACTCTGAGGAATTTGACTTGAGTGACTATCCACCTTACCTAGCCAAAGAACTCGACAAACGGGAAACTAGGACCCCTGTCATTGAGGAGACTGAACCTATTAGCGTAGGAACCGACCACACACCTCAAGAACTTAGGATAGGGACAACCCTCGACCCCTCGGAAAGACAACTGTTCATTAACCTCCTACACGAATACAAGGACGTATTCGCCTGGTCCTACAGAAACATGCCTGGGATCGACAGGGAGATTGCAGGGCATAGGATACCCATTAACCCGTAGCTAAACCCGTAAAGCAAAAGTTGCGCCGGATGCGCCCCGAATGGGCCATAAAAATCAAGGAAGAGGTGGACAAACAGTTCAAGGCCGGGTTTATCAAAGTATCTGAATACTATAACTGGGTGGCCAACATCGTACCTGTGCCCAAGAAAGAGGGAAGAATTTGGGTTTGCGTCGACTTTAGGGATCTGAACAAAGCAAGTCCAAAAGACGACTTCCTTTTGCTACATGTTGACATCCTGGTGGACAATACCGCCGAGCATGCTCTCCTATCATTCATAGATGGGTATGCTGGGTACAACCAGATCAAAATGGCTGAGGAAGACATGCACAAAACTGCATTCACGACACAGTTGTGTACATATTGCTACACGGTCATGCCTTTCGGTCTAATCAATGTCGGAGCAACCTATCAAAGAACCGGTACCACTCTCCTACTTGATATGATGCACAAGGAGGTAGAGGTATATGTCGATGACATGATTGTCAAGTCAAAAGAACGGGACGGCCACATCAGCGCCCTTCGAAAATTCTTCGCTCGTCTGCGGAAATACAACATGAGGCCGAATCCTCAGAAGTGTGCATTCGGGGTCACCTCCGAAAAACTCCTGGGACACGTCATCAGCAAAAGAGGTATTGAGATTGATCCAACCAAAATCAAAGCCCTTTAACAAATGCCTCGGCCTAAAAATGAGAAGGAGATTCGGGGATTTCTCGGTCAAGTTCAATACATCAGCCGCTTCATAGCCAAGCTCACCATGATTTGTGAACAAATCTTCATGAAGCTTCTCGCCTCCGATCAAACCGATTGGGACGACGATTCTCAAAAGGCCTTCGAGAGGATAAAGAAAATCCTATCCAAACCTCATGTCCTCATGCCACCTCAACAAGGGATCCCCTTATCCCTATACCTGACTGTCACCGACACGGCCATGGGAGCGATGCTAGCACAAACGGTCGACGGCGAAGAACGAGCTATCTACTACATCAGCAAAAAGTTCATCGAGTATGAGGCAAAGTACACCCAACTGGAAAAGACATGCCTTGCCCTAGTATGGTCAACAAAGAAGTTGCGACACTACATGCTCAGCTACACGGTTCACATCTACTCCAAGATGGACCCAGTCAAATACATCTTCGAAAAACCCGTACTCAAAGGAAGGCTGTCTAGATGGACGCTCATGCTATCTGAATTTGATCTCAAGTTCGTACCCCTCAAAGTTATCAAGGGAGGGGAAGTCGCCGATTTCCTAGCAGAAAATCCCGTCAATGAGGATCCAACGACCGACACATGGTCACTTCGTGACGAAGACATCCTTTGTGCCGACACCGACGCATGGGACCTATACTTCAATGATGCATCTAATTTGAGAGGCTTCGGGGTAGGAATCCTTCTAATATCACCAGAGGGAGAACATGTCCCGATCTCGGTCAAACTAGACTTCGCCGTCACCAACAATACCGCCGAATATGAAGCATGCCTCATCGGCCTACAAGCAACCATAACACTTGGCATCAAGAGAGTGAGGGTCCACGGCGATTCCTCACTTATCATCAATCAGGTGTCCGGATCATGGAAAATCCGAAGCGATAGCTTAGCACCCTACCAAGCGAAGATCAATCAGGAAGCCGAGTTCTTCGACCAAGTCGACTACTTCTATTTGCCACGAGAAGAAAATCAATTTGCAGACGCCCTGGCAAACTTGCCGCGCTCGTCAACATACCTGAGAACATGGCATCGATGCCCCTATGTGTCGAGAGAAGGAGCGAGCCAGCTCACATTTGCGACATCAACAACGACGATGAAAACCATGTCGAACCTTGGTACCAAGCCATCCTCAACTACAAAACCAAAAACGAATTCCCTCCCAACTCTGATACAAGAGGACAAAGAGCCATCTGTTTACTTGCATTACAATTCGTGATAAGCTAAGAACAATTATAAAAAAAAACATCCTAAGGGATCCGCCTCCTTTGGATTGACCATCAAAAGGCCAAAAAAGTCATGGGAGACGTCCACGACGGAGAATGTGTCCCTCACATGAGCGCAATGATGCTGGCCATAAAAATCATGCGGTTAGGCTACTACTGGATCACCATGGAAGCCGATTATCGCAACTACGTCAAACATTGCCACAATTGCCAAATCTTCGCCAACATACAACAGATACCACCATCCCTTTTATACACCATGACCTCACCCTGGCCATTCTCGACCTGGGGTATCAACATCATCGGGAAAGTCAACCTGATAGGCACTAAAGGGCATTGCTCCGTCCTCGTCGCCATCGACTACTTCACCAAATGGGCGGAAGCGCAGTCCTATGCAGTCTTGACCGCCAAAAAAGTGGCCAGGTTCATCCAGGACATCATTTACAGATATGAGGTACCCCACGAAATCATCAGCGATTAAGGCTCTCACTTTCGGGCAAAAACACAAGCCTTACTGGATAAATACAAGATCAAACGACATCGATCATCCCCCTACCGTCCCCAAACCAACGGAGCGGTGGAGGCAGCAAACAAAACTCTTGTCACCATTATCAAGAAGATGCAAGATAATTACCGCGATTGGTCGAGAAAACTCACATTCGCACTCTGGGGATACCAAACTCCATTAGAACACCCACAGGAGCCACATCCTTCTACCTAGCATACGGCATGGAGGCGGTTCAACCAGTAGATTTGGAGGTCCCATCTCTACGCATCCTACTGAAGATTCAAGTTCCTGAGGCGGAATGGACCCGTCGAAGGTTCGAACAACTCACGCTTCTAGACGAGCGGCGACTCAACGCCTTACACAACGTCCAGCTATACCAACGACGTATACAATGGGCATTCAACAAAAAGGTTAAACCCAGGAACATCTAGGAAGGCGACTTGGTCCTCAAGTCGGTTCGAGCACCATTACTCGTCGATCCGAGGGGGAAATTCAAACCCAATTTGGACGGGCCATATCTGGTCAATAAAATACTTTCGGGGGCGCAGTGAGACTGAGTGACCTAGACGGGGAGGATTTTACAAACCCGACCAACCTAGACCAATTCAAGAAATACTACCCTTGAACCCTAGCAACCAACAACCTCACCCTAGTTTTACAACTAGTGACCACCTTAACCCTTTTAAGTCAAGTTCCTCAACGCGTTCTGATTTGAAATTGCATGTTTTATCGAGTCTAAGTTACAGCACCTTACCCATTTCAAATGCCCTTTGATCTGTCAAAGGCAACATCCATTTGCACTCAAACCAAAACACCTGAACTACGAGCATGGTTTGATTTCACCTTTTCAGGTGGATACGTAGGCAGTCCTTTCTTACACAAGAGGGATACAACCACAAAACCCAAATAAATTTACAAAATATTTCGAACTACGAACATGGTTTGATTTCACCTTTTCAGGTGGATACGTAGGCAGTCCTTTCTTACACAAGAAGGATACAACCATCCCCATAATCAAACAGAACATCCCCATAATCGAAAAGAACATCCCCATAATAAAAAAAACATCACCCATATCAACTTCAAGAAAAGGAGAAAATGGAAAAACATTCCCTTTTCCACGAAAATACAAAAAGAAACCTTTCTGCCTTCCCACAAAAATCCCATTTCCCAAGTGCAATGTTTAGGATAATTCAAGCCGAATTGCCTTTACAAAATGGATGGAAGAAACAAGCGTTCACAATTTCTTTTAACACAAGCAATCCTCTTATTTAATTAATAATGAGAAGGATTACAAATTTGACAACAAATAAAGCTAAGCAAGTCTACAACTTGTCAAAGCTAAGGTGTCGACTAAGACACCTCACATAGTAAAACTAGCACAAAACAAACAATACATAGCTAGTACAACATAATAAAGACTCACAACACTAATACAACATAATAATCAAATGGGTAATGGAGATCTTCATTCTTCTATTCTACCTTTGCCTTTTCCCTCGGGATACATCTTCCCCTTGTTCTTCTTGTTGGCCTGCCTAGCATGAAATTCCTCTTCGGAACGGATCCTCAGCGGATCTACAACGGCAACGGCCTCTGGTCTCTTGTATGACCCCATACTCGATCCAAAACGAACCCAAACACGACCCACTACCTCTTTGGTACCCGAGCTTCTCCTCTTTGGTGGACTCATTACGTCCGGGCTAGCTGCATTAACAAAGTCCTCAAAGAAGGCACGGCTGGCTTTGCCGACCTCTCTATACTTCATGTCAACGACCTCGTCCTTACGAGATTTGGACCTTTCCTCCAAGATTTGAGCTCTTGACCACTTGACATAAGCGGGAGTCACCCATGTCGTGGCAATGGGGTTTGGAACCTCCCAAATCGGGCGAGTGGCCTACCACCTTTCGAAGACTTCCACATGCTCGGAGTTTCAAAAAATACTCTCTTGGACGAGAGTATCTTAAGCGGGCACCTTTTTTTGACGCCCCATTTGCCTCATGAGCCTTTCGGGATAAATGAAGGAAGCAACCTTCAAACCCACCACCATCAAAGAGCAAGAACTAGCAACCGAAGCTGGCAACCTCGTGAAGGACCTCAAGTGCCACCATGGCACTACCCAACGGATATGAGGGCCACCCTCCTCCGCCAATCTCGAGGTCCAATAGGCCTCGGTGGATGCAAAACTATCCGAATACAATTTCTTCCTCATGGTAAGGTGACGGAAGGAATAAGAAGAAGAATCGGTCGGAGGCTCTACATACCTTAGCCTATCCAATAGCCATACTTGGAGGATCCTTGGGGATCCAAACGAGGGAGCTTCTCCACAAGAGCCCTTCTTGTGCAAACCTTGGATGATCTCGCCAAGCACCAACCATGATGGATCCCTACCATGCTCCATTTGCTCAACCACATGCACAAGGGTCATACTACCATAGCATTTTGACCCCTCCTTCTTCAAAGCATCAACAAAGAGGTATGCATGCAGTAGGCAAAAGGCAAGAGCCCTTCTCCTAGCCACCTCCGAGACATTGACATCCAACCGGTTCGAGAAAATGTTAATAAGAGCCAACATATCCACACCATGAGGAGCAAGGAGAAAGTTGACTTGACTTGTTGACATGCCCAACATTGAACGGAACTTCTCCTTATAACACAACCGAGTCGGGGGAAGCACCGGAACACAACCCGACCACCCAACAATGGCACCTAATTCTTCGGCAAGAGGACAAATTTCACCTATCGGGAAACCGAAAACATGATGTTTCGAATCCCAAAACCGAGAGCATGATTCAAGAAACGAGGATTACACCTTGACTTGAGGAAGCACCAACAATTGACCAACTCTTATAACAATGAGTTGATACATTTCGGGAGATGACAAATCTCGGCACCAATGCCGCAACCTATTTTCGAAGGCATCCATGAATAATTTTGTGGAAGAAGAAGAAAGGTTTTTGTAGAGATGTTTTTCATGTTTCGGATGATGAAACAATTAAGCACAAACGTCCCTATTTATACAAAACAATCAGCGCTTTTTTTTCCGAAAAAAGGGGAAGCTGACTTCTATCGCCCGTGGCTTCGCGCCTCTTTGAGCTGTTCTTCAGGATCCGCACCTTAAATTGTCCCTTTCAAATTGTGTTTCTTCCTGACACCTCAAACCTCCCACCACAGGACTCGCGCCTCTTCGGGCCTATCCAGGATATTTTGTGTTTTCTCACACTCACATTTCCTTATTTTCGCGTTTTACGAAATTCGACACGGTTTCCATAACGCAGCTTTAAACATACGGATTTTTCTCTTCTTTTTTTAAGGGGGAAGGGCTAGTCACCCCGATCCGCGACGGATCGTTTCCATGTCAGTCAAAAATTCCGAAAATTTTCCGCTTTTTCGCATTTTCCACAAAATCGAAAACTGATAACACGACGTCAATTTTCTTCAAAAATTCAGACTCTTGCAAATTCAAGTCTTGATCTCACAAAATCAAATCAAATAGACTCGCAAAAATCTATTCTAAAATTCACCCGCGACGGTTTGAGTTTTAATTTTTCGAGTTACGAACCAATTCCAGCAAATTTCGATGCAATTTAATTTAAAACACGAGTTAATTGCGCAAAATTTCAAATCTTTTTCTTTTTGAGAAGTCCAAATATGACGACTTGTCCCGGAATTTGAAAAATATCATTTTAAATTTCAACTTTAACTTCGAGTCGTCGTGGTTAATTTTGTTTCCATCAAGTGCTTTCACGTGTTTACATTTGTGCATGCGTGCTACCTGTTGCATGTTTTCTACACTAGCGATGCAGGGACAAATGCCGAAGCAAAGGGAAACTAACAAGCGACATCGCTTCTCCGAAACACAACACAAAAAAGCCAAAAATCACAAATAAACCATAATCCAAAAACACATATATATATATATATAAACCGCCTCACGCAAAATACATCGAGACACACTTGATACAAATGACTAACCATACAAACAAGATCCGGTACAAGTGTTTATCATACAGACACTGTTCTAAAACAAACGAACTGGGGGCTATCTCCCACCTACCGAACTAAGCACTCCCTATCCTTCCGATCAGGACAAGAAAAGGAGCAACACGAAGAACAAAGGAGCAACAGCGAAAGCAGATGTGGTTACCATGACGGTAATAACTCGTTCCTACTCCACGACAAAAAAGAAAACAATGCCTGGCAGATTTCAGACGACGTGACAATCAGGAGTTGTGACTCAGTGCATCGCTCCGACGTTAACCCCCAATCGTCGAAATTCGGCGATGAGAAGGAGCCATAACAGAGGGCGCTACACCACCCCAATCATCAAAACTCAACAACAATCAAAGACGGTAACGTAGAACAATGCACCCATCTCGACCCCCAATCATCAGACATTCGACCTCTGCAGACAACAGCCAATGATCGATACGCGATCAAAAGTTAGGCAAAGGCCACCAGGGAGAAACACAACCAAGCCTGTAACCAAAAACAGTCGTCTCTCTTCCTCCAAGGTCATCCTCGTCCTCCAAAGTCTCAGCAACAGACCCGGTAGGCCCCGAACACTCCCCTATAATAAAGGGTAAAACAAAAACGTCAGCCGAAATTTCGGCATTACGACGGCACAAAATGGACAAATCCAAAAAAAACGTGCAAAACAAAACAAGAGCGATCACGCCCAAACCCAACCAAACAAAAACAACAAAACAATTCACAAAAACCGCACAAAAATGACTCGCCCTTCTTTTCAAGCAAAAGACGAGTCAAAACAACAACATAAAATTTTCAAAAAAAAACCAGCGCCTCAAGACCCACACAAGGTCCGCCAACAACCCAAAAAATATTCCCGACACAATGGGATATTTTCCAAAGCTCGAAAAGGCAGTTTTGCGCCGATTCAAACACAAACAGGTCAAAATTTCAAAATACGACCACGATGAAGCAACGTGATATAATCACGTCTCAAAGCGACCTAAACTACCGTTAAGGTCCATTTCAAAATAAACTGACTCAATTTAAGCTCAAACAGACGCTTATTTCGTCAAACATAAGACCGTCGCAAAAAGCAAAAATTCCAATTTTGCCCACAATACCCCAACGAAGGTTCAATATGGCAAACATGGTCTTCCCCGACTACAATACCACCTAGTGGGGCACAAAACTCAAGCAAAGAAACTTGGCATCGTGAAATGAGACGGTTTCCTCGTCTCATTCACATTTTTCGAACATAGGAAGCGGTAGCGGGGACCAAAATGCAAACTAAAAGCACCCCTATACTCCTAAACAGGTTTCTAACCTAATGCAATCATCAATTTCACTCGAAAATGGCCTAAACAAAAATGCCCATTCCGATTTTTGAAGGTTTAGGGTTTCGCCCTAATTCAATTAACAAAAAGACAAACAAATTCAAATGGATTCAAGAGGATTTACGTACCTTGAGATGACATAATGATAAGAGCACGAATCCAGGCAAGAGAAGAAACCCAAAAATGGCAATTTTTTGTTTGTCGCGAGTTTGATTGAAGAAGATGAAGTGAGAATTAGAGCAGCCACTTCTCGCGTCTTTTCTACAAAAATAGGGAAGCCTCCTTCCTTCGCACAACAGCTCGCACCTCAATGGGGTGTTCCTTGCTTTGTTTAGCAAAATTTTCGGCTTTGACCCAATTTCTCACGCAAATCTCAAAATTTCAACGACGGCAATAAAAACCATCACACAAACAATAATAGTGAAATTCAAAATTCGCTATTTTCTCAAATTTTCAACGACGGCAATAAAAACCGTCACATAAACAATAATAGCGAAATTCAAAATTCACTATTTATTTCAAAATTTCAACGGCGGCAATAAAAACCGTCACACAAACAATAATAGCAAAATTCAAAATCCGCTATTTTCTCAAAATTTCAACGACGGCAATAAAAACTGTCACACAAACAATAATAGTGAAATTCAAAATTTGCCATTTTCTCAAATTTTCGACAGCGGCAATAAAAACCGTCACAAAAACAATAATAGTGAAATTCAAAATTCGCTATTTTCTCAAATTTTCAACAGCGGCAATAAAAACCGTCACACAAACAATAATAGTGAAATTCAAAATTCACTATTTTCTCAAAATTTCAACGACGGCAATAAAGATCGTCATTTCAAAAAATAATAATAGCGAAATTCAAAATTCGCTATTTTCTCAAAATTTTAACGACGGCAATAAAACCATCATTTCAAATAAGAAAAACTAAATAGTGAAACTCAGATTCTCTATTTTCACAAATTCCAACGAACGGCATTAAAAACCGTCAAACGTTCAAAAAAGGGATAGTGAAATTTACTACCTTTCACCAATCTCAAATCATGGTTGGCGAGCCTCACAACGCACATGGCTGGCGAGCCTCACAACGCACATGTTGGCGAGCCTTACAACGCACATTCCATATGGCTGGCGAGCCTTACAGCGCACATTCCATATGGCTGGCGAGCCCCACAACGCACATGGCTGGCGAGCCTCACAACGCACATGGCTAGCGAGCCTCACAACGCACATGGCTGGCGAGCCTTACAACGCACATTCGATATGGCTGGCAAGCCCCATAACGCGTATTCGATATGGCTGGCGAGCCTTAAAACGCACATGGCTGGCGAGCCTCAAAATGCATCACACTCACCGCGGCTGGCGAGCCACTTTCATATACGCACCGCGGCTGGCGAGCCCCTTTCATATACGCACCGCGGCTGGCGAGCCCCTTCATATACGCACCACAGCTGGCGAGCCTTTGTCCGCAAACAAGACGCGACTAAAGAACATATCCCGAAGATGCCTCAGGTATGACTCCATCTTATAGCTGGCGAGCCTTTATACGTAGTCTAACGGACTTTAAACGACCCCCACGGACAGTCGACAGACTCTAAACTGTTCCCGATGATGGGTCCTCGGCTCGTACCCTCGAGTCACCTTGGAGTCGCCCTTCCCGGCGGCAAGTCCTTGGCCCGAATCCTTTCGAGCCGCCTCGACGTCGCTTCGATCTCCAGGTTGTAATCTTAGATTGACCTGGAGGCTATACTTTGACTTTCGCCCTGTCCAAGCCTCAGTCAAAGTGGGGGCTCTGTAGTTACCCAGTATCTGTTGAGTCTCCAACAAACACCCGATGATTATCGGACTACAACATGCTTAGGAATCGCAGCGTTTGATCGACAGTTTTATACAACTATACGTCGGAAAACTTAAAACGATTTCGAAAATAAAACATTTCAAAACTTTTCAAAAGTACCTGGAGTGCTTAATGCATGACGACGGGGTCACAATGACACTAATTAGAGTCAAAACCGACACCGGACCAAAAACCAACTCGAAAATTCAAATCCCGACTCCAACAACGAGTCAAATCGAGTCAAACACAAAAAACAAACTTTTCAAATACTTCCATGTTAAGTTTTCCCGGAAACCTTAATGGTCAATTACAAATCAAGTTCATCCAAAACTTAGGATAGAACAAATCATGATTACCCTTACGTGATAGTGACAAGACACCTCGAAGACGCGCGAAATGGCTCGCGCCTCTTCGAGCAGCCCATGCGGCCACGTCGCTCAAAACGCACACAACCACCCATTTTCCTATAAATACCCCTCAAATGCCACCTTTTGAGAATTACGCGAGCGTCCGCCCCCTCACCTCTCTCTTAAAATTCTAGACTCGACTTCTCAAATCACAAACCGACACGTGTTTACGACCGACCGATCGTAAACATAAGCCTTACACATTGTTTGGTACCGTCATCGTGCATTAAACCACTTGACTGACCATCTCGACCACTACACCATCACTAAACTTAAAACGCTCTTTTACTTTGCTAAAACAGTTTTCAAACCGAGTTTTTCGACCAAACAAGTTGATACACTTTCGTCGATTTCTCGTCTCAAGCCTAGCATGTAAGTATGAGGGTGTAAAAATGTTCTTCTATCATGTTTTTCATTTGTTTCATGACTATAACATGCTAAAACATGCATAACATGGTCCAAATATGGGATAAATGAGCCAAAACCGGATTTTTGGTTAAGGCAGGGGCTGCTTGTGTAGTAGCGAGGCACGCGCCTAAAGCCCCTCTCAGCCTAAATCCAACCGTGTTTGGTCTCTTCTTCCCCTTTATTTTCATTTCATATTTGCAATCGGTTTTTACCATTTCAAATCATTTTTATGACAATTTTTTAACCATGAAGAATTTTTTAGCCTTGGTTCCTAATACCATGACGGTTTAATCCGTGTTTCGGGGATAATATTTGGTTAATTACATTATAAAAGGTATTTTAAAACCTTTTATTTCATTTCTTTACATTTTTAAGGGTATTATAAAAGCTTTATCATTTCTTTACATTTTCAAAACAAATGTATTAGTCACCAACACAAAATCATCCTTGGTTCTACATACCATGTCGGATTTTAACTCGGGTACGATGATAAAACGTTGACTAATTACAAAGAAATGAACTTAAAACAATTAGTTCATAATCATTTTCAAAACTATTCATGTTAAGCTTTCAAAACCGAACCCGACATCGAATATTGTCAAAACAATGACGATTATTCAAGTCTCGTTCTTCACATCAACACAAAAGCGGCCTAAACGGTCTTTTCGAATCAAGACGGGTTTAAACACCCACTTTTGAATACATTTACGAACTTTTTCAATGGTCAGAAGACGCTCTTCCATCGTCTATTGAGCCGCGCCTAAATAGGCCACTCATTTTTCCATTTTCAAACCAAGGCAGATCTGCTTGCATCGCCTGATGGCTCGCGCCTATATTGGCTGCCTGATGTAGGGTATGTTTCCTTCCAGCATATTTCTAGGACGATCTCGACTTCGGTTAACCCGAATACATGACGGATCAGATGACAAATCTGCCCATTTTACATTGTATTTGCAAAATGCCTTACTAAGACAATTGGATCACGTTATGCACCATAAACCTAACTCGGTAAATGGATGCTTAATTTCCGTCTTGCATGCAAATCAACATTAAATCCAACTCGACATCAAATACTTGATATTTGGATTAAAACAACCGACATAGAAAGCTCACATGTTAGGTTTAAACTCGTGGATGCGCATTCATGCATTTACCCATTTTATCAACTTTTACATTTAACCAACCAAGATCGATCAGTAGAGGCCGCTACCGCGGATGGGATTGGGTGTCCGATTAAAGGGCTTCCCAATACGTACCTTCACCTCTTACTCAGAAAGTTTGGATAGTGGACGACCTTATCTAGGGCGTACGAGAGTCATTCTAGAGATAGGATGCTAAAGAGGGACGACTCCTTATCTTTAGTACCTATGTCAAACACCGCTTGTTGCCTTGGTTGACCTAGGTATAAAGTGGATTCGAACGGGTTCCAAGCATCCCACAAATGCTTGGTGGCAACTCCGAACATCTCTTGCATTATTTCAAGACCCTTGCCGAGATGAAACCGACCGATCTAAAACAATCCGGTCGAAAGCATCTTTACGCTGCCGTGCGTGGCTTTCAAAAGACTGCTGCCGTGTCTATAGATCGGCTGGGCATCGTAGGTGGGCCATGTCTACAGGATTACCCGACTTGAGGACACTTATCAGCGGTTTATTTTCAACCCACCAACACCAACACCATGCCCGAGGGAGGGTCCTCCTAACGCCCAAAATTACCCTCACCAGAAAGGATTGCTCCTGCGACCATTCTAGAACGCACCCCACCAAAATCAACCCCACAATAATCAACCTCATAAGAACTTCCCTCACAAAAATTATCCCCACAAAAACTTCTCTCACAAGAACTACCCACCAAGGAATACCCCTCCAAGGTACCCTCGAGATCTCGAAATCAATGGTTTCTGGAGAGATGACGCGGAGGATGTTTACATGGTCCCGGGAAAGGGCAAACAAGGAAAAGAGATCGGTCATCTTACCCGGTCCGGACGCCCCTACCAAAACCCGAACAATTCAACAGTCGTTCCGACAACGAATGACCAGGTTATCCCGGACGTGGACACCCAACCCAAGGTTCCCGAAAACTCTATCCTTAAACAACTGCAAAAGGCGAAGGCCGAGATTTCAATTTGGCAAGTGATTGCTCCATCCTTCGAACATCGGCAAGCTTTACTAAAAGCCTTGGGAAAGTTGACAGTTCCCTCTATCTCATCTCCTGAAGAAGTGGTGGCACACATGACAAGAGATGTCCCCGACCTGAATAACCTAGTCATCTTCTCTGACGAAGATATCCCTCCATTCGGCGCCATCCATAACCTGGCCCTATACATCACCCTGCAATGCCTCAAAAAGAATGTGCCTATGGTTCTAGTGGATGACAGATCTGCGGTTAATGTAATTCCCCTCAAGACGGCTCATAAACTGGGTATCAAAGAAACTGATTTGATCCCAACCAATCAAGGAGTAAGCGCCTATGACGGCACTCGTCGTAGGGTTGTGGGGCTTATAAACTTGACCATTGCAACTGGACCCTTGGAAATACAAGCCAACTTTCAAGTGGTCGACATTGACGCCTCTTTCAACATGCTTTTGGGACGCCCATAGATTCACGCCGTCAAGGCCATCACCTCAACCCTTCATCAGAAAATTAGGGTCCTTTTAAATGGGAAGACGATCACGATTCCCGCTTCCCCGATCAAGGCTGTCATGAAAAAGGGAATGGCCTCCCAAGCCATTGAGGAGGACGACAGTGAAATATGGGGATTCCAGGCTGTGAGTGCCCTAACCGATGAATCATCGCCTTTTGATTGTGACCCGTTCTCCAACCTCACAGTCAATCGCATTCTAATGCGCCAGGATTATTTCCCGGGTCTACCCCTCAATCCTCTAAAGAGCACCTTGCCCCCCTTGAAACAGACTAAGGTCCCCAACATCCCCTTCAGGCTAGGCTATGATCCTACCGATGAGGACATCCATGAGATGAACTTCCTAATACGGAAGCGCAAAAAGCATGGAGTCATCCTCTATCCCTATCATTTGACCCTCAATGGATACTTCGTTCCCGAGGGAGAATCCGAGCTCTACAACGGCTTTCCTTAGCCGATCTACAATTCCATAGCCAAGGTCAAATGCCCGGGTGTAGAAGTCTTTCAAGACTGCTACTTCATCCCCAACAACACCAAAGCTGCGTCAACCAAACCTGAGTCGACCCCATGCCTCGACGGACAAGCCGTCAGCCTCCTCTTCGGAGAAGACAACATCAAGCACCTCGGCTATGAGGACATCGTCAACATTGCTCTGAAGGATAACCAGTTTGATCCCACCGCCTTAATCACTGATACTGACCCAGAGAAAACTACACGAGGTTGAAGGAAAACTGTCAAGTGGACCGATCGTCAAGGCCGCATTCTCAAGATTATAATTGGAGAAGGCCCTATGTTCAAAGAGGGAAGTGAAGAAGAGTCTGACTCGGAGTTGGAGTCATACTCTGTCTTAGCTTCTAACACTTCTGATGTCCCAGTCAGGGTCCCATTTCCACTGTTTTCTCAAAAGCTTGTGGCTGCTTCAGAGGCCGAGTCAACTAGGGTAATCCCCACTCTCATGGAAGGTAGCAACCTGGAGCTTGTTCCAGGGGCCACCTCCTCTGCTGTGTCGCCTCTGACTGCCCATGATATGTCTTTCCTATCCGAGCTTTTCGCTCAAGTTGACTTTATGAATGCTAAGTTTGCTTATGACTCGTCTCAATTTAACTGCAATGCAATTCTGAACGAATATGAGGAATTTGACTTTAGTGACTACCCACCTCACCTAGCCAAAGAACTTGACAAACAAGAAAATAGGACCCCCATCATTGAGGAGACCGAACCTTTTAACGTAGGAACCGACGACACACCTCAAGAGCTTAGGATAGGGACCACCCTTGACCCCTCGGAAAGACAACAGTTCATCGACCTCCTACACGAATACAAGGACGTATTCGCATGGTCCTATAAAGACATGCCTGGGATCGACAGGGAGATTGCAGAACATAGGATACCCATTAAACCCGGAGCTAAACCTGTGAAGCAAAAGATGCGCCGAATGTGCCTTGAATGGGCCCTGAAAATCAAGTAAGAGGTAGACAAGCAGTTCCAAGCGTTCCTGTACCCAAGAATGACGGGAAATTCAGGTTTGTGTCGACTTCAGGGATCTGAACAAAGCAAGTCCAAAAGACGATTTCCCTCTGCCACATGTTGACATCTTGGTGGACAATACCGCCGAGCACGCCCTCCTATCATTCATGGATGGGTATGCTGGGTACAACCAGACCAAAATGGCTGAGGAAAACATGCACAAAACTGCATTCACTACACAATAGGGTACATACTGTTACACGGTCATGCCCTTCGGTCTAATCAACGCCGGAGCAACTTATCAAAGAACCGCTACCACTCTCCTACATGATATGATGCACAAGGAGGTGGAGGTATACGTCGATGACATGATCGTCAAATCCAAAGAGCGGGACGGCCACATCAACGACCTCCGAAAATTCTTCGCTCGTCTTCGGAAATACAACATGAGACTGAATCCTCAGAAATGCACATTCAGAGTCACCCATTTCCTCATGCCACCTCAATAAGGAATTCCCTTATCCCTATACCTGCCTATCATCGACACAGCCATGGGAGCAATGCTAGCACAAACAGTCAACGACGAAGAACGAGCTATCTACTACATCAGTGATCGGTCCGTTTCGTGTTCACAATTTAAGGTGTGGTCGTTGGGTCACGTCCGAATCAAAACACAATTTATAGCTTCACAAACAACTCTACAATTAGTAAAGAGGCAAGTAAAGGTCGGATCCCAAGGGACGGGTATTGAAATGAGATTTCTATTGCAACTAGTGGTGTCTTAGGGGTGTCACAAATTGGGTTGATGTAGAAGGTCACTAAACTAAAATATCAATGGAAATAAACAAGCAAGATGAATTAAAGGGTTGTAAACAATTGATTAAAAAGCTAGGGTGTCATGGGGTCATAGGGGAATCATGGGAATTGATCATACAAACATGTTCTCAAATTATAAGCAAGCAATTAATGTTGTGATGGATTGAGTTGGGTTATATCTTACAATCCTAGGAAAGTTTGGGTCCCGGAGCCGAATCGATTAGATTGTACAACACCTACAAGTCGAATTAGTCTTCCCTACTCAACAACATGCATGGTCTAATGAGACTCGAGTTGGGTTATGTCTTACAAGTCTCATTGAAAAGATAGGAGATGGTGGTAAATGCAAGGATTCATAGGCTTAGCATTTCATCAAATATAACATGTGCATGAGTTGAGATCAAAACAAGCAAGCAAATAAAACATGAAAGCATATTAATTTAAGCATGAATCATTCCCCATGTTGGTTTCCCCTAATCACCCATTAACCCTAGCTAAGAGACTACTCACTCATTATCATGTTGATCATGCTAGCAAGGTTGTCAATCATACCAACAAAATGAAACATGATGAATAAATGAAAGTAATTAACAATAATTAAAAAGGGATTAAGAGAATTATACCTACTAATGATTCCAATAATAAAGCAAAGATAAAATAAGTACTTGATGCTTGATTGAGAGGTTGTCAATCTCCAATAATAACCCAAATAATCTTCAATTACCCAAAATAAAGGATAAACAAAAGAGAGATTAAGGAAATAAAACTTGTATTAGAACTTGATTAATTGTTGATTACAAAATTAAAGAGAGATTTGATTGGTATTAACTACTCTAAGAATTGATAAGAAGAACATGCTCTTCTAATTAGACTAATGGGGTATTTATAGTGGAGATTAGGGGGATGCATTAGGGTTAACTAAGGGCTAAACTAGTAATTACACTTTTTAGATTGAGCAGGGAGGAGCCGGTATTTTTAGAACGAAGGGCTTCTTTCTTTGTAGCTTGGAGAAGACGAAATTGCGCTGTAGAGGAATCCGAGCGGATTAGTGTCGGGACGGGCGGATTCTGGCGGTGGAACACGAGCGGCTTTGGAGGAATCTGGGCGGATTGTGGCAGTGCTAACCCGAGCGTCTTGGGATGAAACCGCACGGATTGTGCAGGTGGAGGACGGCCGGATTGTAGTCAATCCGTACGGATTGTTCTTCAGCAAGATTTCTTCTTCTTTTCTTCCCTTTTCTTCATAAATTCCTTGGGGATTTCCTTGGGGACTCAAGGATCCTTTCTCAACATTGCTCATCTACTATAATATGTACAAAGGCCTTTTAATCTTGTCTCTCCTTGATGCTTGGTCATTGGATTTGATCAATTTAGTCTCATTTTGCCATGAAAATGCAAGATTCTTACTCCTTTCCTACCAAGGGATCAAAATCTTAAAGAATATGCAAAACAAAGAACTAAAGATAAGAAATGACCCAAATATGCACTAAAAAGCATGGGAACAAGGCTAATTCGGGGGCTAAATATGCGTTAATTATGGTCACATCAAATATCCCCAAACCGAACCTTTGCTCGTCCCGAGTAAAGAGGTGACAAAGACTAGGACCATTATTTAAACTAACCTAATAACATAGCCGATATGAGACAATTAGCGGGTCTCACTCCGCCCCTTCAACTCACAACAAGACAACCATGAGGTAGGATGCCTTATTGCAAGGCAAGGTGGGTCTTGCCAAAATGGCGACACATCCAAACATTAAGCACACAAAATCACATAATGGATGCATCTACAAAAGAATAGCCACTTCCTCATCAAGCGGCGGAGGCACTAAAGAGGAACAAATTTAAGAGCATGTAATCCTTCACAAATCCTAGTTCAACAAATTACTAAGGCTAAGAGGATGGCACTAAATCACCTCCAAATGGTGTTAAACTAGACTACTTTCGTCCTCAATTTCCAAATGCTTTCGTCAAGAGCGATCGGATGGTGGTGGAATGATGATCCCTATGATGCTAGTAGCATATGACATGACAAGTCTCGAATTCTCTACAAAAGTAAAGGTCATGGATCGTCCCAAGCTCGACAAAGTGGCTTGACAAAAAGGCTTTTTGGGAATGAAATGCTCAAATCTTTATACACAACGGGTGGATATGACTAGTATTCAAAATTGTCCTCATTTCACTTTCACATTTCAAAAATTTTAGATGGGGTTTGTCCCTTCCGGGCTAGTGTCCTTTGCTTTCGCCAATCGCTTATTAGGCAACCGGTTAACCTCTAGACAATAGCTTTTCGGGGTGATAGTCACTCTGTCTCTGGGCGGCCGAATTCACAACCGTGTGGGGGCCCAATTAAATGGATCCCGCTCCAAAGCACATCGAAGTGGTACGCCTCCATCAAAACAATTTAAATTTCTCAACATTCAATAATTCATAACTTTTGAGGTTTCCTTGGCATTAAATTACTTCCACATGACAAAATTCTTTGAAATGAGCACTTCAAGCTTATTGATAGAAAATATTTTTGGGTTGCCTTACCACAAGGTCAATCAAGGTCACCTAGACAAGTTAACCAAGCCCACATCGCATCACGGGGTTGGATAGGTGACTCACATGCAAACCCTTGACTAGGCTTTGGGTCATGGGTCAAAAGACACTAGTATGACACTATCTAGGGTGTTTTACAACCATTCTAGTAGGCAAAGTCTTAAGTTGAACAAGTATTTGTAATGGCTTAGTTGCTCTTGTCAAAGTTCCTAATTAGGCATTTTTCAAAACTTTTATCTAAATGCAACTATATGCTATGATGCAACTAATATAAACATCCTAATGCAAGTGATTCTATCAACTAATATGATATATAAACTAAATGCAAGTCCTAATTTCACATTGTTATACCGCATCAAACAAAATAAAGCCACATAGTCATTAACATAAAGAGGAAAAAGGAGATTGGAAAGATCATACCATGCGGTCTTCATGATCCTCATGTCTCGGATGTGGCGTAGTCAATCAATGTGAACAAGGATAGAACAAACACAATATATACAATAATATAAACAAGACTACACTACAAAGGAAATGAACATGTTTTTGTGTTTTTAATTTTTTTTTTCAATTTTTATGATTTTCAAAAATTTTCAATTTTTATCATTTTGGAATATAAAGTTAAGTTAGAATTCCCCATCCCCACACTAATATGGGCATTGTCCTCAATGGCCAAAATGATGGGAAATTATGCAAAGATGATGCATGATTTCTATACTAAATGCAATCTACCCTAGTCTACACTACATGATGCATGGTTTTTGTTATGACGGAGAGGATAATTTAGATTACCTCCCGTTGTGTATGCATTAACTTCCCCAAACCGAGTTAGACACTATTGCTAATGTCCAAGGATGGGTGTAGTTCATGCACACACTATGCAATGCATGAAACTAATTTGTCATTTTGGATTTTGAAAGTGGGAACAATAAAATGAGAACACCTCAATGGTACCGAGGTGTGAGTCCTCTATGGTGCTAGGACTACTCCAACAATGATCAAGAAAATATTTAAAACAAAGAGAGAAATAGACAAACCATGAGAGGGTAGGAGCCTCCAAGGCTTGCTAATCTTCCATCATATCATCACCATCATCACTTTCTTCATTAGAAGTGGTCACATTGCCACTTCCCTCTTCATTTACTTCTTCACTTTCTTCTTCACCTTGCTCATCATCTTGCTCACCATCCTCTTCTCCTTCTTCACTTGCTTCCTCATCAATGTTATCATCAACCTCTTCATTACCGACAACCTCATTGTCACCCGAAACGACCCTAGATGCACCTGGAAATAGGACTTCTCTATCCGCCCAACTAGGCAAAGGACATGATGGATCAAGTAGTCCTTGCCTAGCTAAGTGTAGGAGGGGTGGATATTGAGCCAAGTAAGCATTTTTCCGATCCTCAAAGGCTTGCTTGTGCATTGCTTGCATGAGAAGAGTCAAATAATCATTTCTTGCTTCAACACCTTCCGGCTTGAATTCTTGGTACTCAAAAGGGTAAGGTGGTGTGACAATGGAAGAGGAGGACATTTCAAGTTCACCCTTTTGTTGTCGGATAATATACTCGGCCTCTTTTGAAAGGGGAAGTAGATAATTGGTCAGGTGGACGCTTAGACGACAAATCTTTGAAGGCAAAGTAAACGATCTAGCCTCACTAGTGAGCCATCCATACTCGGTGTCAAGAGGGTTATGGGCAACCCACTTGTACTTGTGTATCATAGTATGCATATCAACAAGATGACCACCCTCCTTTGCTTTATACTTGTTATCCTTGTTGAAGTTAGGATCAAAGTATTTAGCTAGGATAGTGACTAGGCCGCCATTGACAATAACGGTAGTGCCTTTCTTCCCGCAATCAATGTTGAGCCATCTATCTACCAAAAGCCTTAAAGAGTTGAAAGGCTTGGTGTGTACTCTTCCAATGTTCAAAGCCGATTCAAGAAGAATAAAATCAAGTTTGGTGAAATGGTTGGTATCTTTCCTTGCAATAATGGTGTTTCCTATGACCTTGTGCCATACCCTTATGCCCGGATGGTGGACTAAAAGAGCACGACTCGCATGAAAATCCTCAAATTTCCTTCCGGAAATTGCCTCCCAAAGAGGGTCGGGGTCATACTTTCCATAATTCTTAAAATAACTCGGTTCATCACTAAGACCCAAAATTTCACCCAATTCCCTAAAGGAAATGCATCTACTAACATTAGCTAGACGAAACTCGAGGTTCTCCCTAGTCTCAACTTTGGTGACTTTCAAAGAACTCAAAAACTCCAAGGTAAGGGAAGGGTATGTCAATTCTTTTGATTCAAACAATTTCTTCAACCCCATTTCTTTGAAAAAGGCTCTAGTTTGCTCAAGAACACCCAACTTATCTAAAGTATCTTCACAAATAAACTTGGTGGATTGAAATTATTTCCTAGCAAACTTGGCAAAAGTATCTCTATGGGTTTCGGAAATAAAAGTTACCTCCGGATAATGCAAAAGTTGATCAATTTCCGGAATCTTAGATGTTGTTGCTCCCATAGAAGGTTGTTGTTGTTGTTGCACTTCCAAGTTTGGGGTTGCTACCACCATAGCCAATGCTTTCTTTGCTTGAAGAGCCTTTTGCCTTTGTGAAAGTGTCTTAGCCTTTGGTGCCTTTGTTGCTCCCTTAGTCCTTGCCATTGATGAATTAACCAAGAAAAGAATGAAAAATCTTCAATTTGTTGTGTACCCAAATCGATTTAAAGGTGAAAGGCTTTGCCTTTATGAATTCAAAAATCGACTCAAAGGTTGAAGATTTTGTGCGTGGTTTTGATTTTTATTGAAAAAGGAGTGATTGATTTGTTGTTAAAAGGATGATTTGATTTGATTTTGGTGAATGTAGTTGAGGAATTTTGTTTTTGTGATGGAGAGGATGAGGGTTTTGATGTTTTTGAGTAGTGTTATGAATGAATGAATGAATGAATGAATGAAGGTGGGAGGGGTTTTATAAAGCCCGAAAAAATTCGAACTGCAGGGGCAATCCGTGCGGTTTTCGCTCAAGACGGGCGGATTCTCGCACTTTCTCGGGTTGGGAAAAACTCGCCTAAAGACGGGCGTCTTCAAGAGAAGACGCTCGGATTCGCTGACACGGGACGGGCGGATTCTTTAGAAGACGGACGGATTTCATCCAGAATTTTTCTTGTTTTCCTCAAAGAGAGAAGAGGCGTCTTCCTCCCAAGACGGGCGGATTTTCAGAGACGAGCAGATTGCTATTCAGGACGCCCGGATTCTCTTACAGTCAAAAATCTTTCAAAAATTCAGCTCATAGGGACGTGCGTCTTCTACACAATACGCTCGGATCGTCTGTAGACGGGCGGATTCTCCTGAATCCGCTCGGATTCGGCCCCTTTCTACCCGGATTCAGTTCTATCCGTGTACAATGCATATCCCTTTTCATTCTTCCATTCTTCTTTATATCTTGTGTTCTTCATTGTGGGGGCACTACTAAGGCCTGGATAGCCTAGGCAATTGCCATCCCCACACTAAGCTAGAGCACTACACATCAATTGAAATTATTAGTCCCTCCCTCACTTCTCTCAAACATGACAATTATCTTGATCAAAGTAAATAAAAATCCAAAGATGACAAAAAAATGCAAGAATTGAAATGCGAGTTAGGGAGTTAGAAATATTTACAAACGGTGGTTTAGGGAGGACTCCACCAAACTCTCATTCTTGATGAGATGTCAAGGGGGCATGTTCAAGGTGTTGTTGATGTTGCTCAACACCTTGAAAAAGTAATCAAAAGCTTGTTCATTATTGTTATAGAGCTCTTCAATAGACTTTGGCCCTTGTTGTCGGTCTTGATCGATGGCATTACCAATGTAGGGGTTAAAAATCCCTTCAAATTCGTCGTCCCAAAGACCACAAACTTCATTAAGTTGATCATTGAAAATCTCTTGATTTGATGGAGACAACTCTCCCAAATTCTTTTCTTGGCCAATGAGGCCATCTTCTTCTTCTTTGATTGATTTTGATGAGCTTTGCAAGCTCTCCTTGTCACAATTCACTTGCTCTTTGAATGGAGCATCTTCAATTTTCTTCTTCCATTGGAGTTCCGATTTCTTCCTCTCATCCTTTCGGCTACAATGATCAATCATGAAACACGGTTCATGCAAACGAGGAGCTCTCATAGTCTTGTCAAGATTAAAGGTTATGCTTTCATCTCCCACTTCTAGAGTGAGCTCACCATGTTTTACATCAATCACCTCACCCGCGGTGTGTAGGAAAGGTCTTCCTAGAATGATTGGAATGTTGGAATCTTCCTCCATATCAACAATGACAAAGTCCACCGGGATGAAAAACTTCCCAATTCGCACGGGGACATCTTCCCATATCCCTAATGGTGTCTTCGTCGATCTATCGGCCATTTGGAGTGTGATGTTGGTGCATTTAAGCTCTCCCATCCCCAACCTTTTACTCACCGAGTACGGCATAACACTCACACTAGCCCCTAGATCACATAGGGCTTTGTTGGTCGTTGTGTCGCCAATGGTACACGGTATTGAGAAGCTTCCCGGATCCTTTAGTTTTGGAGGTGAACTCCCTTGAAGTATTGCACTACTCACCTTAGTGAAGGCGATAGTCTCAAGTTTCCGGATTGACTTCTTCTTTGTGAGGATATCTTTCATGTATTTCGCATAGGCCGGCACGTGATTT
Source organism: Silene latifolia (assembly GCF_048544455.1). Lineage (NCBI taxonomy): Eukaryota > Viridiplantae > Streptophyta > Magnoliopsida > Caryophyllales > Caryophyllaceae > Silene > Silene latifolia. The sequence goes on along the minus strand of NC_133535.1, from coordinate 94,820,263 downwards.
ATTAATTCCGTGAAAGGAATTGAGACTTCCAAATTCTTCACAATTTCCATGAACTTTCCAAGTTGGTCATCAAATTTGGGCTTGGCTTGACGACTTGGAAAAGGAAGTCTAATCACAATGGGCTCCTTCTCCTTGACCTTGTCTTCATTTTTCTTTGAAATTTCTTCTTTTGATGATTCTCCATCTTTGGAGTTTTGCACAATTTCTTCCTTATCACTAGCTTCCACAACTTCATCCTCAACTTGCTTCTTCGGTGCTTCATACCTTGTACCACTTCTCAAGTGAATGGCACTAACGTTTCATGCCTTGGGGGATTACTTTGAGGTGGTAATTGCCCCTTTTGTCTTTGTGAGCTTGAAGATGCTAGTTGAGTCAATTGTGTTTCCAACATCTTGGTGTGAGCTAGAATGTTGTTGATGGTGGTTTCCTTTGCTTAACTATCTTTTTGCATTTGAGTGAAAAATTCTTGTTGATTCTTTTGCATTTGGAGGACCGCTTTTTGGACATCAAAACCTTGGTCATTTTGGTGATTGTATGGATTTTGATTTTGGTAACCTTGGTTTTGATTGTAAAAGGGTCTTTGATTTTGGTTTCTCATGGGTGGTGGAGTGTATGTTGTTTGAGGGTTTTGAACATTTTGGCTTTTGTATGAGAGATTTGGGTGAAACTTGGTGTTTTCATTGTAATAGTTGGAATAAGGGGTACCACTCTTGTATGCTTAGAAAGCATTCACTTGTTCATTTGTTCCCCTACATTCACTTTGGTCATGTCCCAAAGTTCCACAATTCTCACATATCCCACTTGGGATTGATGAGGATGCCGTCATGGCATTAACATGATGCTTTGGTGATTTTGAGACTTCTTCAAGTCTAGCCATAGCTTTTTCAAACTTCAAATTGATTGTGTCAATATGAGCACTAAGTTGAGCACCCAATTGAGTAACGGAGTCCACTTCATGCTTTCCTCCTCTAGTAGCCTTGCGAGGTCTACTATATTGTGAGTTATGGACCGCCATTTCCTCAATTTTGTTCCATGTTTGATTGTCATCAACTTCGGTGAACATTCCATTTGATCCCATGTTGAGAATGTTCCTTGAATCTTCATATAAACCGTTCCAAAATTGTTGTACCAAGAACCATTCGCTAAGTCCATGGTGAGGACATGAGCGACAAATTTCCTTAAACCGCTCCCAAGCTTCATACAAAGATTCTTCATCCCTTTGCTTAAAACCCGTAATTTGAGCTCTTAGCATGTTAGTCTTTTCCGGTGGGTAGAATTTTTTGTAGAAAGCTAGAGCCAACTTCTTCCAAGAATCTATTCCGAGAGTGGCCTTGTCAAGGCCCTTCAACCATTGTTTCACGGTGCCGATTAGAGAAAAAGGAAATAAGACCCATCGAATTTGGTCTTGAGTCACACCGGTTTGAGAGATCGCATCACAATAGTCGCAAAAGGTTTCCATATGAGAATGAGGGTCTTCACTAGGCATCCCCCCAAATTGGCTCCTTTCGACTAATTGGATAAAGGCGGATTTGGCAATAAAATTTCCGGTTAGATGTTGTGGTGTAGGAGTACCATTGGGTAGGTTCTCCTCGGTGGGTACGGAATGTGACGAGAATTTAGGCATTGTAGGTTGATTTTGTGGGGTATTGTGTAATGGGTTCTCCTCTCCTTCTATTGCGAAAGGGTTGATGAACTCAATAGTTGGTTGAACAACCTCACTAATACCTCTCAAATTCCTCCTAGCAAATCTCCTATTGTTCGTCAAGGTTCTTTCAATTTCACGGTCAAAAGGTAACAAATCACCTTGTGACCTTCTAGACATACAAAATATCAAACAACTCGAAAACAATTAGAACAAACCTTGAGGAGTTTTACTTCCCCAAGTCGAAGAAAGACACAACTAATAACAATAAAAGGAAATCTAAATCAAGTAAACACCGTCCCCGGCAACGGCGCCATTTTTGATCGGTCCGTTTCGTGTTCACAATTTAAGGTGTGGTCGTTGGGTCACGTCCGAATCAAAACACAATTTATAGCTTCACAAACAACTCTACAATTAGTAAAGAGGCAAGTAAAGGTCGGATCCCAAGGGACGGGTTTTGAAATGAGATTTCTATTGCAACTAGTGGTGTCTTAGGGGTGTCACAAATTGGGTTGATGTAGAAGGTCACTAAACTAAAATATCAATGGAAATAAACAAGCAAGATGAATTAAAGGGTTGTAAACAATTGATTAAAAAGCACTAGGGTGTCGTGGGGTCATAGGGGAATCATGGGAATTGATCATACAAACATGTTCTCAAATTATAAGCAAGCAATTAATGTTGTGATGGATTGAGTTGGGTTATATCTTACAATCCTAGGAAAGTTTGGGTCCCGGGGCCGAATCGATTATATTGTACAACACCTACAAGTCGACTTAGTCTTCCCTACTCAACAACATGCATGGTCTAATGAGACTCGAGTTGGGTTATGTCTTACAAGTCTCATTGAAAAGATAGGAGATGGTGGTAAATGCAAGGATTCATAGGCTTAGCATTTCATCAAATATAACATGTGCATGAGTTGAGATCAAAACAAGCAAGCAAATAAAACATGAAATCATATTAATTTAAGCATGAATCATTCCCCATGTTGGTTTCCCCTAATCACCCATTAACCCTAGCTAAGGGACTACTCACTCATTATCATGTTGATCATGCTAGCAAGGTTGTCAATCATACCAACAAAATGAAACATGATGAATAAATGAAAGTAATTAACAATAATTAAAAAGGGATTAAGAGAATTATACCTACTAATGATTCCAATAATAAAGCAAAGATAAAAGAAGTACTTGATGCTTGATTGAGAGGTTGTCAATCTCCCAATAATAACCCAAATAATCTTCAATTACCCAAAATAAAGGATGAACAAAAGAGAGATTAAGGAAATAAAACTTGTATTAGAACTTGATTAATTGTTGATTACAAAATTAAAGAGAGATTTGATTGGTATTAACTACTCTAAGAATTGATAAGAAGAACATGCTCTTCTAATTAGACTAATGGGGTATTTATAGTGGAGATTAGGGGGATGCATTAGAGTTAACTAAGGGCTAAACTAGTGATTACACTTTTTAGATTGAGCAGGGAGGAGCCGGTATTTTTCGAAGGAAGGGCTTCTTTCTTTGTAGCTTGGAGAAGACGAAATTGCGCTGTAGAGGAATCCGAGCGGATTAGTGTCGTGACGGGCGGATTCTGGCGGTGGAACACGAGCGGCTTTGGAGGAATCCGGGCGGATTGTGGCAGTGCTAACCCGAGCGTCTTGGGATGAAACCGCACGGATTGTGCAGGTGGAGGACGGCCGGATTGTAGTCAATCCGCACGGATTGTTCTTCAGCAAGATTTCTTCTTCTTTTCTTCCCTTTTCTTCATAAATTCCTTGGGGATTTCCTTGGGGACTCAAGGATCCTTTCTCAACATTGCTCATCTACAATAATATGTACAAAGGCCTTCTAATGTTGTCTCTCCTTGATGCTTGGTCATTGGATTTGATCAATTTAGTCTCGTTTTGCCATGAAAATGCAAAATTCTTACTCCTTTCCTATCAAGGGATCAAAATCTTAAAGAATATGCAAAACAAAGAACTAAAGATAAGAAATGACCCAAATATGCACTAAAAAGCATGGGAACAAGGCTAATTCGGGGGCTAAATATGCGCTAATTATGGTCACATCAATCAGCAAGAAGTTCATCGAGTATGAGATAAGGAACACCCAACTGGAAAAGACATGCCTTGCCCTAGTATGGTCAACAAAGAAGTTGCGGCACTACATGCTCATCTACACGGTTCACATCTACTCCAAGATGGATCCGGTCAAACACATCTTCGAAAAACCTGTACTAAACGGAAGGCGGTTGTTAGGCCTTGAAATCCGCAGACCTTCCTGATCAGTATCTCATCTAAACCTGACTGCCAGGCCGTCAGGGTGTCAGGCTATCAAGGCACAAGAAGATAGGCGCCAGGCCATGGAGAGGTCAACGGTCAAAATATCAGGACGATATTAGACCATAAACGCGTATTATAAAAGGATTATATACGCATCATTGAATGAGAAGATCTCGCAGTAAATGCAGTAATTAAGGGAGGAATATTTAGCCATTATTACAGGCAATAATGGAGAATAATCAGCATTCAATACCATATCAGGCAGCCGTTCAAGATTGGATCTTATATAAGGAACACTTTGAAGACATTGGACTCGTCTCGTTCTTACACAAGAAGAAGCATACACTTACATACGCAATACATAGAGAGATATAAACATTGTTATTATCATATAATCATTCTCCCAAATTACATAGTGAAATCCTCTCCTGGCTTGGTGCCCGTGGTTTTTTCCCATTCAAGGGTTTTCCACGTACAAAATTCTTTGTCTCGTTATTGTTATTGTTATTATATTTACAGCTTTACATTTAACCCTGACGACCAGACTAATAGACCATTTAGAGCTACTTAACCTTGCATAACTCTACCCTGACCTGATTTCGCCTTGCGCAAAATCCACCCAAAATAATTGGCGCCCACCGTGGGGCATCTAGCTCTTTAAATCCTTTTTTATTATCCTACAAAAATTCAAAAATCCTACAAAAATGGCTTAACCCACCGTTGAAGAACAATTGAATGCAGCTCTCCAACAAATCGCCGAGTTGGAAAGCCTGAAAGAAAAAGTAGCCCAAACTGAAGCAGAAATCCTGCAATTAAAAGAATCTGAGTCAGCTCTAAAGCAAAAATTAGAAAAAACCCAAGGGGCAAGCTCTAGATTCCAACCAGGAACCCCATTTGCATCAATCATTAAAAATATTGATTTTTCCAGTTTTGGGAGCCCAAGTATTCCTAAATCCATCAATGTTGATGGTGATGATGAACTAAAAGATGATAAGGAGAAGCCTGATGAATCCGCAGTAGCCATCATGATGGCAGTGGTTCAGGAGATTAAGAAACTCAATGAAAAATTCGATAAGATACCTGGAGTACCTGCCAGCATGGAAGAAGCTGCCCCTGACAGCTATGCTGATTCGCCTTTCATAGACGAAATAGCAAAAGTAAACCTACCAAAGAAGTTCACAGTTCTATCCATGAGGGTCTATGATGGAACCACGGATCCACAAAATCACGTGGCTCTTTACAAGCAGAAAATGTTGGCTGCATCTATTCCCAGCGAATTTAGACAAGCTTGCATGTGCAAGGGATTTGGAACGACCTTGACTGGCCCTGCTCTGCAATGGTAAATCAACCTGCCAACTGGGAGCATCCATTCCTTTGCCAACCTGATCAATAGTTTCAACCAGCAGTTTGCAAGTAGCAGGGAGTTGGAGAAACGATCCAATGACCTTTATCGAGTTACACAGAAGCCTGATGAAACTCTCAGGACATTTCTTGCAAGATTCAACAAGGAGAAAGTATCCATACCCAGGTGTGACGTTAGAACAGCAGTGGAGGCATTCAGACAGGGGTTACTACCATACAGTGACTTACACAGCGAGCTCACTAAGTATCCCTGCCACACCTTCGAAGATGTTCAGGCCAAGACTCTTGCTTTCATCAGGCTAGAAGAAGATAAAAGCTACAAACTTGGATCACCCAAAGAGACCAAAGGATCATGAAAGGAGCAGTAGGAAGAGCAACAAAGGAAACAACTATAGACCTACTCCATATTCCAGGCCAGATCAGTCAGAAGTTAACCTGGCTCATGAGTATCAAGGTAAGGTTAAAGTTTATCCACCTATTTCTGAACATAACTTCAGTGTTGATATTACAGGAATGATCCAGAGACTTGACAACATGGGATCAGCTGTCAGATGGCCCAGGAAGTCAGAAAATCCAAATCGCAAAAGAGAAAATTCTAAATGGTGCGAATTTCACATGGATATTGGACACACCACGGATGATTGTTTCACCCTGAGGAAGGAAGTGGCCTACCTGCTAAAATCTGGATACTTGAAAGACCTGATCAAGACAAAAGGCAGGAACGCAAACCAGGATAAAGAGAATCAGGAGCATAAGCAGGATCGTAGTCTCCCTCCACCACCACCAATCTATGAAGTAAAATTCATATCAGGCGGTTCAGAGATTTGCGGCCTGACAAGTTCAGTAGCAAAGAAGATAGCCAGGACGCCAAGGACTGTGTCACCTTGCAAGCCGGATCATGTCCCAACAATCACTTTCAATGATTGCGACCTGGTGGGCATCCCTGATGTTCATCATGATGGCCTGGTAATTTCTATGCAGATTGGAACCGCCACAGTAAGAAGGATCCTAGTAGACGGAGGCAGCTCAGTGAACCTAATCATGCTTGACGTACTGAAAGCCATGAAGATCAGCGAGGCCAAATCATCAAGAAATCCAGCGTCCTAGTAGGATTCAGTGGCGAAACCAGGAGCACCCTAGGAGAAATCCACCTCCCAACCTACGTGGAAGGAATCTCATCTTATGAGAAATTTGGAGTCCTTGACTGCCTGTCATCCTACAACGCTATCTTGGGCAGGCCCTGGATTCATAATGTCAAGGCGTACCGTCAACCTATCACCAGTGCATCAAGATACCAACAGACTGGGGCATAACCACAATCAAAGGGGATCACAAGATAGCCCAGGAATGCTACACAGCAGCCTTGAAGCCTTCCAAGGCAGGTTCTGACGCACCAGATAGGGTTAGGCCTGAACTGGTGAAGTTCCTTAAAAATAAATCATCTTGGTTTGCTTGGTCACATTTTGATATGACTGGAATTAGCGCTGATATAATTACACATAAGCTCAATGTTGACCCATCTTTTAAGCCTGTACAGCAGAAAAGGCGGATATTTGCAGCTGAAAGAAATACCATTATTAACGAGGAAGTAGAAAAACTCTTGGATATGGGGATTATCAGGGAAGTAATGTACCCTGAGTGGTTGGCTAACGTAGTTGTTGTGCAGAAAAAGAATGGAAAGTGGAGAGTCTGTGTAGACTACACTGACCTGAACAAAGCATGTCCTAAAGATCCGTTCCCCCTGCCTCATATTGATGCCATAGTAGACGCCACAGCAGGCCATGAGATGCTGACATTCATGGATGCTTCCAGTGGATTCAATCAAATAAAGATACACCCTGCTGACCAGGAGAGTAATGCATTCATTATAGACCGAGGCATATACTGTTACACTGCCATGCCTTTCGGCCTGAAGAATGTAGGGGCAACGTACCAACGCCTGGTCAACATGATGTTTAAAGACCAAATAGGTGACATCATGGAAGTATACATACACGACATGGTGGTGAAATCCAAAAATGCAGAAGATCATGTGAAACATCTAGAAATAGCATTTGAGATATTGGAAAAATACAACATGAAGCTAAACCCTGCAAAATGCCACTTTGGAGTCTCTACAGGCAAATTCCTTGGATATATGGTCACAAAAAGAGGCATAGAAGCCAAGCCTGAACAGATAAAGGCTATCCTGGAACTACAGTCATCTAAGTCTGTCAAGGATATCCAGAAATTGACAGGCCGAGTAGCTGCCCTAAACCGTTTCATATCGAGATCCTCTGAGAGATGCAAAACATTTTATAACCTCCTCGGGAAGAATAAACAGTTCCAATGGACGGATGAACATGAGACAGCTTTTCAGGATCTAAAATCCTACTTATCATCTCCACCCTTACTGGCTAAGCCGGAGAAGGGAGAGCCATTGTCAGTATACCTATCTGTCACTGACAAAGCAGTCAGCGCAGTCCTAGTGAAAGAACAGGACGGTCAGTAACATCCAGTCTACTATGTAAGTAAAAGCCTGCTAGATGGTGAGTTGAGGTATGGACTACTTGAAAAATATGTCTTAGCTTTAATTATGTCATGTACTAAATTACGACCTTATTTTGAAAGTCACCCCATTATAGTCAGGACCAATTTACCCATAAAATCTGTCCTACGTAAGCCTGAACTTTCAAGCAGGATGGCCAAATGGTCAGTACAGATTAGCACATACAACATCTCCTTTGAACCCAGGGCGCGATCAAATCGCAGCCCTATCGTTTTGTGGTGACTTTAGCCCTAACCTGGAACTAGACCTGATAAAAGAGGTCAACCAACTAGAAAATAAAACCCCAGACCAAGAATGGACCCTATTCATAGATTGGGCATCCAATGCCAGGGGGACAGGGTTAGGACTAGTAATTAAATTGCCCCAGGGAGATATGATAGCACAGGCTGTAAGCTGTGAGTTCAAAGCCACGAACAACGAAGCAGAATAGGAAGCCCTGATAGCAGGCTTAAAGGTATGTCTAGACCTCGGTGTTCAAAACCTAAAGGTAAAAACTGATTTACTCCTAATTGCTAATCAAATAAAGGGAATTTATACGGCTAAATTTGCTCCTGATTTCGTATTTAGAATATGCAAAAAACCTGATTTACTCCTGATTTCGTATTTAGAATATGCAAAAAACCTTACCGCTAAATTTGCTTTATTTGACATAGATCAAATATCAAGAGACCGAACACCAGGTGATGCTGCAGCGACCCTAGGCTCAAATTTTACCCCCACTGTTTTCGACAAAATACCAATTGTGCACTTATTAGAGCCAGCCATCAGCAGACCTTAACAAGTCAGTCCTGTCAATCAGGACAATAATTCTTGGACTAAACCCTATTATTATTGGTTTCTCCGAGGAATACTGCCTCAGGGTAGACATGAGGCAAGGGCTTTTAAAATTAGAGCTTCAACTTATGCTATCATCAATAACACTCTGTTCAAGAGATCGCAGGCTGGACCCTACCTGAGATGCTTGGAGCCTGACGAAGCCAAACTAGTACTTCAAGAAATACACGATGGACACTGTGGTAACCACAAAGGAGGAAAGAGCCTGGCAAGCAAAGTTCTCAGGACAGGCTACTACTGGCCTACACTGAGGGCTGACTGCCTGGAAATACTCTTCAAAATGCGAAGCCTGCCAAATTCATGCTCCAATCATACATCAGCCATCTGAACTCCTCCATTCAATTTCCGCACCCTGGCCATTCATAAAGTGGGGCATGGATATTGTGGGAAAACTGCCCGTAGCTCCAGGACAAAAAGTATTCATGTTGGCTATGACTGATTACTTCTCAAAATGGATTGAGGTGACTCTTTCTTGCAAGTAATGTGAGAAAAGGAAGTAATATCCTTCATCGGGACAAACATCATTTGCAAGATAGGAGTCCCATCGAAATAGTATGTGATAATGGAACTCAATTTGTGGGGAAAAGGACCCAAGCATTTTGCCAAGAATGGAATATCAACCTGGTAACATCAACCCCTGGATATCCAAAAGCCAATGGCCAGGCTGAATCAAGCAATAAGGTAATCATAAGCTGCCTAAAAAAGAAGCTAAAAAGAAGACGAGGCAGATGGGCTGACGAACTTCCATTAGTACTATGGGCATACAGGACAACTCCAAAAACTGCAACAGGCCAAACACCTTACTCCCTGGTGTATGGCTGTGAAGCTGTCATTCCTGCAGAAGTACAGGTGCCAACATCAAGGTACAGCCTGAACAATGTTGAAGCAAACAAAGACCTAATGCAAGACAACCTGGTCCTAACAGAAGAATTAAGAGACGCTCCCAAGATCAGGATGGCATCATATCAACAAGCAGTCGCCGGGACTTACAATAAAAACGTCAGGATCAAAATCTTTAAAGAAGGAGACCTTGTCCTACGCAAGGTATTTCCAAATAAAAAAGAAAAATCAGCAGGCAAACTGGCTCCCACATGGGAAGGCCCTTACTTAATCGATTCAATTGTTGGACAAGGAGCATACAGGCTCCAAACCCTAGAAGGGGAAATGATCCCAAGATCCTGGAATGTAACTCATTTAAAATTATTCCATATGTAAAGATCAGATCAGGCTACAATCAGGTATAAATTCAATCACTACTCAACGTGACGTGCTACTTGATGAACTACATGTTTTACATGCCTTGTCTGTAATTTATATCAGTTCAACTAACCTATTTATTTACTTCTTGAATCCTGAACAATTATACATGATAAAAGATTATATGCATAAATATTCAGGATTGAGGGCTACTCTACTATATATTTCTGAAACAAAAATTCTGCACTTGACTGTGCCTGGCGAGTTGGTAACCACCACCAGATACAGTAAATGTCAGGACCAATCAGGCATGAAATAATTGTCTGACCTGACTAGGTTTACTGCCACGGATTACAACCGGCTGGACGCAGCAAGACAGGTGTAAGAGTGTTCTCTCCCAAACACTTAGCCTAAAATGCCCTCTTGACAGGCCGAATACCAAGCCCTCCAGCTAGGTAGGGGACATAAGCCCTCCTGACAGGCCGGTTTTCCCACCCCTTCAACCATTATAGCAAAAAACTATACTTGGTTGAATTACTCATGAATAACAAAATAAAACGAAAATGACGTGCAGGTTATTCAAACAAAATGTTTGACAGGCCCAACAGGATGAAACTCACAAATCCAAGCAAAGTCAAAAGCAAAATCAGCCAAAAGAAGACCACCATGCCTATATTAATAAAAACCCTTACCCCCTGGGGCAAAGGCACCAAAATATTCATAAAGGCCAGGGATAGTCTCCCTGACCCAAAAAAGAAAAAGAAGAATATTGTTTGTCCAGGGACATCCCCCCTAGATGGGCCAAAATACCAAATAGAAAAGTAAATTACTGCTTCTCCTTAGAAACAGCACCGGCATCAACATCCTGCTCCCTACTCTTAGCCGGATCAGCGTCAACATCCTACTCCCCTGGAGAGTCGACCTCCTGTTCATTTTCCATATTATGCAGGTCAGGATACTTTGAAGCAGCAAAAGCCATCTCAGCTTCAGGGTTCCACTTCGCCCTAGCCTCAACAGGCTCTGACATAGCAGCAACCCTTCCCTTGATATAGAAGTAGAGGGAAGCATCATCTAGCTTGAACTCCAAGTCATCCCTCTCTTGGGTGAGCTCCTTATTTCTGTCTAAGGCCTCCTGCAACAGCCGCTTGCTTGAATCTGCCTCAGCCTTAGCAGCATCTCTCTCAGCTTGCATCCTCACCAAGTCAGCAGCTTTAGCAGCCAGGTCACCTCGTGCAAAATCCAGCTCAGACTTCAGCCTATCATAATCTGATCTCACCAGATCAATCCTGGCTACCAAAGAAGTAGCCTGATAGGCATTATGGAGACAGGTCGCAGCACCCTGACTAAAAACAGAGAGAAAAGTATGAGTAATATACCACAATAATAAAAACTGCTCAAACAAAACACACATAAAAATTGTTCCAGCCTACCTCCCTTACAGCAGCCAAGGCACCTGCCAAGAGGCTGACTGAATGATCCACCGAGGCAACTGCCTGAGTAGCAGTCTCAACAGGGTCAAACGCGAGCATGACATCTGATCTAGAAGAAGCATAGTCCCTGATCTTCACCCTAGCAGCCTCCATATTATCCACCCTGGCTCTCACCTCCCTGACCAGGGCAGAAATGTCAACATCTTCAATTTTCCTTTTTTGGGCTGTTGAACTTGTTTCAGCAGGGGCAGCAGGCGCAGCAGTGACCTTGGCAGCATCAGACTGTCCAGTCAAATCAATAACAGGCTCAGCATCCCCGCTTCCCTGGGAACCTTCCTTCTTGATCTTAGCCAGCCTGGCTGAAAGGTCAGCCATACCAAACCTGGCAAGGCGAGTAGATGACCTGGTGGCTACAAAAATGAAATACTATATTAGCAATATAAACCAAACAATATCAGGAAGCCAAAGTAAAAAGAAAAGAAAGACTAAGATAGACTTAGTGCCTGAGGTAGTGGCATTAACAGCCCCAGAAGGTTTAGCCGCCCTAGCAGCACCGTCAGCCTTCAAACAGCGAGGAAGGTGACCAACCTCACAACAGAGAGGCCAAGACCTCTCCAAAGGAGGAATAGCAAGGAAAGCAAAAATATTGGGAGTGGGATACTCAGTTTCAGTAACCTAATCATCAACTGCACACGTGAGAGGTATGACTTATTATAAATTTCATTTTATTTTTCACTAACAAGTAAAACATGCAGGGCAAAGAGAAAAACTAAAAGACTCACCAGCAACGCAAGCCTCGTGATTTAAATATGCCAGGTCAGGACCCACAGAATTGGTCCTGACAAACATGTATCCAGCAGCCCAGCCCTTGTCATGGCCGCTGTCCAGGTTGCTCAAAAGAGGAGTAGTAGAAGCCCTGGCCTTAAAACTTATACGGCCAGGACTATTTGTTTTAACGGCATAACAAGCCTTCAAACCGTCAAGAGAAAAAGAAATATTGTGTTTTTTACAGAGATTCTCAATGGAACACACAACCTTCCACACCATAGGCATCAACTGATAAGATGGAACACCGATCTCCTTAATAACTTCAACTATAAGAGGAGAAAAAGGAAGCTTACAACCTGCCCTGAAAACCCAGTCATGAATACAGAACCAACCAGGACAAGCCCAGTCGGCCCTGATGGGAGAATTCTCAGGGATCCAGACTTCAGCATCAGCAGGGATGATCCCCTTATCCTTCAAAATCTTCTCAAACTCAGGCTTCAAACGGTTTGCAGGAGACTGATCCTCATTTAAAGCCTTCCTAGGCTTGAATTGAAAATCACCATGGAATATTGAGATCATCTCCAATGGAGAATCACTCAAACATCGATCGTGGAAGATGGAGCAGCAGAAGAAGTAGGCAGATTTTCAGAAGAAGTTTCCTCGGGATTCTGAGGAGGAGGGGTTGCAGGAACCGCTGCCTTGGTAGACTTCTTTTTTGCAGCCATTATTTGAAATATTATGAAGAATTGATCGAAGATTGAAAAAGTTGGGAATTAAGAGAACTGAAGAGAAAGATTATTGAGAGAGAAATAAGAAGAATTGCTTTCGTGAGTTCAACTTAATGAAGCACGCAGGTATTTATAGTGGAGAAGATTAGGGTTTCAACCGCAAAGGAAGTGGATAATCATTAAGGAAGTTGCAGTAAATCTTACACACGTCATAAACTGCAGATAAAGTAGCCGAATTCAGAAACCGATCGAGCATAACTTAACCGTTGGGTAATCTTCCTAAAAATAAAGTTATCTCCTCATTTTTTCGTCCTGGCACACTGAAAATAAGGAGATAAGGGGCAATTGTTAGGCCTGGAAATCCGCATACCTTCCTGATCAGTATCTCATCTAAACCTGACTGCCAGGCCGTCAGGGTGTCAGGCTATCAGGGCACAAGAAGATAGGCGCCAGGCCATGGAGAGGTCAACGGTCAAAATATCAGGACGATATTAGACCATAAACGCGTATTATAAAAGGATTATATACGCAGCATTTAATGAGAAGATCTCGTAGTAAATGCAGTAATTAAGGGAGGATTATTAGCCATTATTACAGGCAATAATGGAGAATAATCAGCATTCAATACCATATCAGGCAGCCGTTCAAGATTGGAGCTTATATAAGGAACACTTTGAATACATTGGACTTATCTCGTTCTTACACAAGAAGAAGCATACACTTACATACGCAATATATAGAGAAATATAAACATTGTTATTATCATATAATAATTCTCCCAAATTACATTGTGAAATCCTCTTCTAGCTTGGTGCCCGTGGTTTTTTCCCATTCAAGGGTTTTCCATGTACAAAATTCTTTGTCTCGTTATTGTTATTGTTATTATATTTACAGCTTTACATTTGACCCTGACGACCTGACTAATAGACCATTTAGAGCTAGTTAACCTTGCATAACTCTACCCTGACCTGATTTCGCTTTGCGCAAAATCCACCCAAAACAGCGGTCTAGATGGACACTCATGCTATCTGAATTTGACCTCAAATTCATACCCCTCAAGGTTATAAAGGGAAGAGCAGTCGCTGATTTCCTGGCAGAAAATCCTGTCAACGAGGATCCAATGACCGACACATGGTCACTCCCTGATGAAGACATCCTTTGTGCCAACACCGACGCATGGGACCTATACTTCGATGGTGCGTCAAAACTGAGAGGCTTAGCTTCGGGGTAGGAATCCTTCTAGTATCACCAGAAGGGGAACATGTTCCGATCTCAGTCAAGCTGGACTTCGCCGTCATCAACAATGCCGCCGAATATGAAGCATGCCTCATCGGCCTATAGGCAGCCATACCACTTGGCATCCAGAGACTGAGAGTCCACAGCGATTCCTCACTCATCATCAATCAGAAGTCCGGATAATGGAAAATCTGTAGCGACAGCTTAGCACCCTACCGAGCAAAAATCAATCAAGAGGCCGAATTCTTCGACCAATTCGACTACTTCCACTTGCCCCGAGAGGAGAATCTATTTGTTGATGCCCTGGCAAAACTTGTCGCGCTCGTCACATACCTGACGACATGACATCGATGCCCTTATGTGTCGAGAGAAGGAGCGAGCCATCTCACATCTGCGCCATCAACAACGACGAGGAAAACCATGTCGAACCTTGGTACCAAGCCATCCTCAGCTACAAATCCAAAAACAAATTACCTCCAAACTCTGATACAAGAGGACAAAGAGTCATCCGTTTACTTGCATCACAATTCGTGCTAAACCAAGAACAACTATACAAAAGAACACCCCAAGAGATTCTTCTCCTTTGCATTGACCATCACAAAGCAAAAAAAGTCATGGGAGAGGTCCACGACGGGGAATGCGGCCCACACATGAGCGCAATGATGCTGACCCAAAAAATCATGCGATTAGGCTACTACTGGACCACCATGGAAGCCGATTGCAGAAACTACGTCAAACATTGCCACAATTGCAAAATCTTTGCCAACATACAACACATACCACCATCCCTTTCATACACCATGACATCACCCTGGCCCTTCTCGATCTGGGGCATCGACATCATCGGAAAGGTCAATCCGATAGGCACCAAAGGACATTGCTTCGTCCTCGTCGCCATCGACTACTTCACCAAATGGGTGGAAGCACATCCTATGCAGTCTTGACCGCCAAACAAGTGGCCAAATTCATCCAGAACAACATCATCTACAAATATAGGGTACCCCATGAAATCATCAGCGACCAAGGCTCTCACTTCCGGGCGGAAACACAAGCCTTGCTGGACAAATAGAAAATCAAGCGACATCGATCATCCCCTTATCGTCCCCAAACCAATGGAGCGGTAGAGGCATCAAACAAAACTCTGGGGATACCGAATGCCAACAAACTCCCATTCGCACTCTGGGGATACCGAACCTCCGTTCGAACGCCAATAGGAGCCACACCCTTCTACCTAGCATACGACATAGACGCGGTTCAACCGGTAGAGTTGGAGGTCCCATCTCTACGCATCCTACTGGAGAGTCAAGTTCTTGAGCCAGAATGGACCCGTCGAAGGTTCGAACAACTTACGCTTCTAGACGAACGGCGACTCAACGCCTTGCACAACGTCCAGTTATACCAACGACGTATACAATGGGCATTCAACAAAAAGGTCAAACCCAGGAACATCAAAGAAGGCGACTTGGTCTTCAAGTCGGTTCGAGCACCACCACCTATCGATCCGAGGGGGGAATTCAAACCCAATTGGGTCGGGCCATACCTGCTCAAGAAGATACTTTCAGGGGGCGCAGTGAGACTAAGTGACCTAGCCGGGGAAGATTTTAAAAACCCGACCAACCTAGACCAACTCAAGAAATACTACCCTTGGGACCTAATTAACCAACAAACCTTACCCTAGTTTTCCAACTAGCGACCACCATATCCCTTTCAAGTTAAGTTCCTCAACGCGTTCTGATTTGAAATTGCATGTTTTATCGAGTCTAAGTTGCGGCACCTTGACCTGTTTCAAATGTCCTTTGATCTGTCAAAGGCAACATTCATTTGCACTCAAACAAAAACACTTGAACTACGATCATGGTTTGATTTCACCTTTTCAGGTGGATACGTCGGCAGTCCTTTCTTATACAAGAAGGATACAACCACAAAACTCAAATAAATTAACAAAACTTTTAGAACTACGAGCATGGTTTGATTTCAACTTTTCAGGTGGATACGTAGGCAGTCCTTTCTTACGCAAGAAGGATACAACCATCCAAACAAAAAAATCACCCATATCAACTTCAAAAAAAAACAAAGGAAAAGGAAAAGGCATTCCCTTTCCCACAAAAAAATACAAAAAAGAGCCTTTCTCCCTTCCCTAAAAAATCTCATTCCCCAAGTGCAATGTTTAGGATAATTCAAACCGAATTGCCTTTACAAAATGGATGGAAAAAACAAGCGTTCACAATTTCTTTTAACACAAGAAATCCTCTTATTTAATTAATAATGAGAAGGATTACAAATTTGACAACAAATAAAGCTAGGCAAGTCTACGACTTGTCGAAGCTAGGATGTCGACTAAGACATCTCACATAGTAAAACTAGCACAAGACACACAATACATAGCTAGTACAACATAAAAATACTCACAACACTAATACAATATAATAATAAAACGGATAATGAAGGTCTTCATTCTTCCCTTCTACCCTTGCCTTTTCCCCCGGGGTACATCTTCCCTTTGTTCTTCTTGTTGGCCCGCCTAGCATGAACTTCCTCTTCGGAACGGATCCTCAATGGATCTACAACGGCGACGGCCTCCGGTCTCTTGCATGACCCCATACTCGGTCCAAGACGATCCCAAACACGGCCCACTACCTCTTTGCGACCCGAGCTTCTCCTCTTTGGTGGCCTCATTACGTCTGGGCTAGCTCCATCAACAAAGTCGTCAAAGGAGGCACGGTTGGCTTTGCCGACCTCTCTATACTTTAAGTCAGCGACCTCGTCCTTACGAGATTTGGATCTTTCCTCTAAGGTTTGAGCTCTTGACCACTTAACATAAGCAGGAGTAACCCATGTCGTGGCAACGGGGTTTGGCACCTCCCAAATCGGTCGAGTGGCCCACCACCTTTCAAAGACCTCCACAAGCTCGGAGTTTCGGAAAACACTCTCTTGGACGAGAGTATCTTGAGCGGGCACCTTTTGTTGACGCCCCATTTGCCTCATAAGCCTTTCGGGATAGGTGAAGGAAGCAACCTTCAAACCCACCACCATCAAAGAACAAGAACTAGCAACCGAAGCGGGCAACCCCGTGAAGGACCTCAAGTGCCACCATGGCACCACCCAACGGATATGAGGACCGCCCTCCTCCACCAATCTCGAGGTCCAATAGGCCTCGGTGGATGCAAAGCCATCCGAGTATAACTTTTTCCTCATAGTAAGGTGACGGAAGGAGTAAGAAGAATAATTAACCAAAGGCTATACATACCTTAGCCTCTCCAATAGCCACACCTGGAGGATCCTTGGAGATCCGAACGAGGGAGCTTCTCCACAAGAGTCCTTCTTGTCCAAAGATTGGATGATCTCGCCAAGCACCAACCATGATGGATCCCTACCGTGCTCCATTTGCTCAACTACATGCACAAGGGTCATACTACCACAACATTTGGACCCCTCCTTCTTCAAGGCATCGACAAGGAGGTATGCATGCACTAGGCAAAAGGCAAGAGCCCTTCTCCTAGCCACCTCTGAAACATTGACATCCAACCGGTTTGAGAAAATGTTGATAAGAGCCAACATATCCACACCATGGGGAACAAGGAGAAAGTTGACTTGACTTGTTGACAAGCCCAACATCGAACGAAACTTCTCTTTTTAACATAAACGAGTCGGGGAAAGCACCGGAGTACAACCCGGCCATCCACCAATGGCGCTTACTTCTTCGGTAAGAGGACAAATTTCGCCTTTCGAGAAAACGAAAACATGATGTTTCGAATCCCAAAACCGAGAGCATGCTTCAAGGAATGAGGATTGCACCTTAACTTGGCGAAGCACCAACAATTGAACAACTCCCATTACGTCGGGTTGATACTTCTCGGGAGGTGACAAATCCAGACACCAATGTCGCAACCTATTTTCGAAAGCATCCATGAATAATTTTGTAGAAGAAGAAGAAAGGTTTTGGTGGAGATGTTTTTCGTGTTTCGGATGATGAAACAATGAAGCACAAACGTCCCGATTTATAAAAAACAATCAACACTTTTTTCCGAAAAAAGGGGAAGCTCCCTTCCATCGTCCGTGGCATCGCGCCTCTTTGGGATGGCTCTCAGGACTTGCACCTTGATTTGTCCCTTTCAAGTTGTGTTTCTTCCTGACACCTAAAACCTCCCGCCACAGGACTCACGCCTCTTCAGGCCCATCCAGGAATTTTTGTGTTTTCTCACACTCACATTTCCTTGTTTTCGCGTTTTACGAAATCCAACACGGTTTCCATGACGCAGCTTTAAACATACGGGTTTTTCTATTCTTTTTTTAGGGGGGAAGGGCTAGTCGCCCCGATCCGCGACGGATCGTTTCTATGTCAGTCGAAAATTCCGAAATTTTTTCGTTTTTTCGCATTTCCACAAAATCGAAAATTGATAATACGACGTCAATCTTTCTTCAAATTCAAGCGCTCACAAATCGGAGTCTTGATCTCACAAAAATCAGATCAAATACACTCGCAAAAATCTCTTTTAAAATTCATCCGTGACAGTTTTAGTTTTAGTTTTTTCGAGTTACAAATCAATTTCAGCAAAACTCGATGCAATTTAACTCAAACACGAGTTAATTGCTCGAAATTTCAAATCATTTTCTTTTTGAAAAATCCAAACGTGTCGACCTGTCGCAAAATTTTCAAAATTTCAATTTAAAATTTCAATTTTAACTTCGAGTCATCCTGGTTATTTTTTGTTTTCATCAAATGCTTTTGCGTGTTTACGCTTATGCGTATGTGCTACCTGTTGCCTATTTTCTACACAAACGATACAGGAACAAATGCAAAGCAAAGGGGAATCAGCCGCTGACCGTGCTTCTCCGAAATACAACGCAAAAAAGCCGAGCACAAATAAACCACAATCCAAAAACACATATATACAAACCGCCTCACGCAAAATGTAAATATGTACAAACAAAAGTCCAAAACACGGACAAACAACTATAACTACTCAACGCCTCCCGGTGGGCCAGTCTCGGTCTCACGAGGAGTCGCGGCCAAGGCAGACACCACCTCCAGCTCGGGCCCCCTCTCCGGATAACTCCCCAACGTCTCGTACTCCATCGTGACGCGAAGTTCCTCCGCCGCAGCTAGCTCAGCTCTGAGAGAGGCAATCTCCGCAAACCGTCCTCGTGATGCCTCAACTCCTGGTCCCGACTGATGATCCCCATCCCCTGTGCCTTGATCGTCGACCTCGCTGCGTCCAACTCAGCACGGACCCAAGCAAGCTCCGCTGGATCCACAGTACCCTGCAAAACACAATACAGGTCATTGAGATCTAAACGTGAAATGCAACACAAAAACACACAAAAATAACCAACAAAAGGCACTTACGCAAGCCGAGACTCCCTCGCAGCCAGGTCACCAGCAAGCGCCCTCCACCGGTTAGCCATCCGCCACAAAGCCTGATGACTAGCGTCGACACCTACATCCAGAAAGGTCCTTCAATACAACAAAAATGCAAGGCAAAACATAAACGAGGAGGAGTATTCAGATCAGAAACTCACCCTCAGAACAGTCAACCTCCACTCCATGCCAGCGTCGGTCACCTCAGCGGCCGCAGGCTCTGGCAGGTGCAGCTATAGCTCCTCACCACCCGGCCCCTGAAAGGTGGTCTGTGTCGGGAAAACTGGGGGTTGGGTCCTCATTAACGCATCGACACCCTATAATATAGACCCGCATCGAAGGTAACAAACCCTTCTATCAAAGGGAGGTAATGAGAACAAAGAACAGAGGAAAACATACCTCAATCGGATACCAGGCAAGCATCGACAAACGGAAGGTGTCGTAGTCGGCCTCCCGTAACAACAGCTCCTCACCTCCGCGGCCGTGAAGGTGCTCCTCAACCTCATCGGGTGTCGACTCCTGGAACAACACCCTAGGCGGATCGACCGGTACCACAAAAGTCTCACTAAAACATTGACGGGCTAGACTCTTGCCCAGGTACCAAACAAGCTCGATCGTCGTCTCAAGTTACAAATATTGGGAACTGCGAGGTCGCAGACGCTCCCTGACAGCCGGCGGTACGCCTGTGTAGTGCTCCCAAGGCCACCCGACAAACTGCACTCAAGGTAAAGCTAATCAACTAACTGGGAGCTTTCTAGGCTACCTAGTCATCCTATCTCTATACATTTCTACAAAACAAAAGAGGTAGGAAGCAACAGCTTACGTCACCAACTCGGAGGGCGTTCACCCGACGTCTATAGTCCTCGTAAGCCCTCACAGCGGGGTAAGTCGAAGGAACGCCACCAATCGTCCCTGGGCGCGGGGTAACAATGTAAGCGTACAACCAAGCCTATGACGAAACACAGCAATCACAAATTAGCCAATTTTTTTTTTAAAATTGCCAAAACTCAAAAACCAATCCAAAAATCAAACCACAAATCAAAATCAAAATCAAACCACAAATTAAGATCAAAATCAAAAAACAAAAACGCTCGTACCTCCAAGATAAGGCCGGGACCAACCAAAGAGGGAGAACTCCCATCCCCATCACCTCCGGACGAACCGCAGCGTGCAAGTACCGGGTAAAACTTGCCAAAGTCGGCGTCACCCAGTCAAACTGACCCAAAGCGTACAGGTCAGCAAGCAGAGGAAGTACCTTGGTCGACAAGCGCTCACCCTTGTCACCAAAGTACGTGGTACCCAAGAAGTACCACAACCACATCATCGCCTCTTGCGCGTCAGGCTCAGCCTTAGCCTCCGGACTCGCCAACGGCGCCGGAACAAAACCCACCACTCTCCCCCTGAAGTGATCCCTTACAACGAGTTCACGATCAAGTAAGGAGTGATGTAACCGTGCGGGCAAAACACTGCCGATCAAACCTGTAACCACGGCGGAAGACACTCTCTGCGACGTCTCCAGGAACTCAATAGGCATCTCGCCACAGGGGAGGCCCGATATCATGGCAAAGTCCTCTAAGGTGACACCGACCTCCCCAAACTCCATGTGAAACGACTACATTGTGTCCCAGTAACGGTCCAACATGGCGCGGATCAGACACAGGTTCGACCTAATCGAAGCCCTGTGAATATCACGCCAAGCACCCACCAACGGCCCCATATCCGACCTCTCTATCAACGCCCTCGTACCGGCCCGGAAAACGTCGTAGACACCCAAACAAGTCGAGAAGCCTGAGAAAGTCCTTATGGTAGCAATCTCCTGAAATTGGGAAACAAACAACGTTAGAATACCTATTCAGGTCTGAAACAGCAAAACCAACAAAAGCTCGACAAAGCAGTAAACTTACCAAGCCCTCGTGTGCACGATAGGAGAGGTGAGTGTCTAGCCGCAGCAACAGCTGGCTACCGTCAAAACCCTTAGCCTAGGTAGGCGCCGCCGGCAGGTTCAACCCCCGCGTAGCTGTAACCCGTCTGGCATCCCAGCCCGCGACGTAAGCGTCATCCGCTTCCGTCTCCGCTCTCCGTCTCTTCAGCCCGCGAGACTCCACACGACGGGGAGGAGGCCTCTCAACGACCCTAACGACGTTCTGAAGGACCCGTCTAGTGGGCCGAGGACCCCTCCTCCTAACGGTACTAACCCTCCTCCCAGAGGTACCGGCCTCAGACCCTGTATGAGCCCTCCCAGCACCAGTAGCCTCAATAACAGGCTCCTCCCGAACCCTAGCGACTCCCTCAGCACCAACAGCCCCAACAACGGGCTCCTCACGAACCTCTGTGGCTCCCTCACCCCTAACGACCTCCTCGGTGGGCTCCTCCTCCTCGGAAGCGTCATCTACCACCACCTCAGGTGCACTCCCCGGAGTACTAACCGGCCCGGTCCCAAATAAGACCTCTAAGGTCTCAGCAACGGACCCAGTGGGCCCAGAACACTCCCCTGCAATCAGGACAAAACAAAAACGTCAGCCAAAATTTTGGCATTACGACGGCACATAATGCACAAATCCAAAAAAAAAAAAAAACACCTGCAAAACAAGGACAAACCCGCCCAAACCCAACCAAAAAAACACAACAAAACACTTTACAAAAAACGCACAAAAACGACTCGCCCTTCTTTTCAAGCAAAAGACGAGTCAAAACAGCAGCAAAAATTTTCAAAACCCACCCAACAACTCAAGGCCCACACAGCGCCCGCAAAACAACAGCAAAAATTCCCGACGCAGTTGGGTATTCTTTTCACAGCTCAAAAAGGCAATATTACGCCAATCCGGGTACAAACAGGTCAAAAATTCAAAAAACGACCAGAACAAAACAACGTGATTTAATCACGTCTCAAAGTGACCTAAACTACCTTAAGGTCCATTTCAGACAAACTGACTCAATTTGAGCTCAAACATACGCTTATTTCATCAGACATAAGACCGTCGCAAAAGGCAAAAACTCAAAATTTTGCCCACAACACCCAACGAAGGTTCAATATGGCAAACACGGTCTTCCCCGACTACAATACAACCTAGTGGGGCACACAACTCAAGCAAACAAACATGGCATTGTGAAATAAGACAGTCTTCTCCTCTCATTCACCTTTTTCGAGCATAGGGAGCGGAAACGGGGACCAAAATGCAAATTAAAAGCACCCCTATACTCCTAAATAGGTTTCTAACCTAATGCAATCATCAATTTCACTCAAAAATGGGCTAATAAAAAACGTCCAAATCGATTTTCGAAAGGCTAGGGTTTCGCCCTAATTCAATCAACAAAAAGACAAACAAATTTAAATGGATTCAAGAGGATTTACATACCTTGAGATGACATGATAACAATGGCACAAAGTCAAGCAAGGAGCGAGATCAAAAATGGCGATTTATCGGGTTTTTATGTTTTTTGTCGAAGAAGACGAAGTAAGAATGGGATAGTTCTGATTCTCGCGTCTTTTTTACAAAAAAACAGGGAAGCCTTCTTCCCTCGCAAAACAACTCACGCCTCAATGAGGCACTTCTTGCTTCATTCAGTGAAATTTTAGGCTTTGGCCCAATTTCCCACACAAATTTCAATTATTTCAACGACGACAATAAAAACCATCATCCTTTTTCAAAAAACAAATGGCGAAATTCAAATTTGATATTTCCACAAATTTCAACGACGGCATTAAAAACCGTCATCTTTTTCAAAAAAACAAAATAGCGAAATTCCCATTCGCTATTTTCACAAAATTTCAACGACGGCATTAAAAACCGTTATCCTTTTTCAAAAAACAAATGGCGAAATTCAAATTCGCATGTCCACAAATTTCAACGACTACATTAAAAACCGTCATCTTTTTCAAAAAAAAAAACAAAATAGCGAGATTCCAATTCGCTATTTTCACAAAATTTCAATGACGGCATTAAAAACCGTCATCTTTTTCAAAAAAAAAAAAAAAAAAAAATAGCGAAATTCAAATCTGTTGTTTTCACAAATTTCAAACGACGGCATTAAAAACCGTCCTCATTCAAATACGAAAACGAAATAGCGAAATTCGAATCTGCTATTTTCAGAAATCTCAAAACATTGGAAGGCGAAATTAAAGTCAACCCCCCCCCCCCACACGACGGATTACACATCTATCTTTTTTCTATAAAACAAACGGCAATAAAAACCACTATGGCCCTGTTCTTTCTGGCTTTTTAGAGCTGAACTGAACTGAATGAAGCTGAGCTGAACTGAACTGAATGGAGCTGAACTGAACTGAACTGAACTGAATGGAGCTGAACTGAACTGAATAGAGTTGAGCTGAGCTGAACTGAACTGAATAAAGCTGAATTGAGCTGAACTAAACTGAAATAATCATATTAATAATAATAGTATTTAATATTATTGTTATTAACAACTATAATAATATTAATATTCAAAGTATAATACTAATATTAATATTTATAGAAAAAAAATAATTATATTATATATGAATAATCATAAATTATAATAATTAAAAAATAGTAATTTTTTACTAATAATATTCTTAATATCATTATTAGTAAAAATAATTGTTTAGACTAAAAACACTCAAGTAAGCATTGCTCGAATCCGGGTCGGGTCAACGCGCTCATCTCAGATGGCACCTCGAGCCTATGCTTGTTCTCTTCGGATGAATCTTGCACGCGTAACAAATAGGGCCTCAGAGGGTTCGCAAGAGGTCCTTCTCTAATGTCTTACGGTATTGGTGGATATTCGGGACCGTGCTTGAAACTAAGGTCTCTATGCCCTCTCATAGTAGCTCGAGCAGTCTTACTTCTAGAGAGATGAAGTTATTGGTGAGAAGTATTTTACCATTGATTGGTGAATAATGAGGTATTTATAGGTTTTTATGTGTACCTCAAATGATGGCTTGGCAAGCATGGTTACCAGATTCGCTATGAATACGCCTTACCGATTCGGGATTTGCTTAAAATGTGTTATGTGTATTTTCAATAATCAACTTGATAGAAGTCGTTTTTAACGATTCGTGATTTGTAGGGTACCAATTGTAAGTGAATCTGTAACCATGTTGGCAAGTATGTTGACTTGTATGGCCCCGTATTGGCTAGTGAGTCAAGTCGGTTGGGAACTTGGGCGTGCCCCATCAATAATATTTATAATAAATGTTACTAATTTTAGTAATAATACCAATAATAATTATAATAACATCAAAAACAACAATAATAATATTAACATTAATAACATTATTATTCATTTTAACAACAACAATGATAATACCAATAATAATTATAATAACAAAAACAACAACAATAATATTAACATTAATAACATTCTTATTCATTTTAATAATAATAATAATACCAATAATAATAATAATAATAATAATAATAATAATAATAAATAAATAAATAAATTATTGTTAACGCTATATTAACAATGTTATAATAATAATAATAATAATAATAATAATAATAATAATAATAATAATAATAATAATAATAATAATAATAATAATAATAATAATAATAATAATAATAATAATAATAATAATAATAATAATAATAATAATAATAATAATAATAATAATAATAATAATAATAATAATAATAATAATAATAATAATAATAATAATAATAATAATAATAATAATAATAATAATAATAATAATAATAATAATAATAATAATAATAATAATAATAATAATAATAATAATAATAATAATAATAATAATAATAATAATAATAATAATAATAATAATAATAATAATAATAATAATAATAATAATAATAATAATAATAATAATAATAATAATAATAATAATAATAATAATAATAATAATAATAATAATAATAATAATAATAATAATAATAATAATAATAATAATAATAATAATAATAATAATAATAAAGAATAAAGAATAATAATATTAAAAAAATAGTATTATTGATAACAAAATTAATAATAACTATTAAATTTAAGATGAGTAAAACTGAAATGAGCTGAATTTAATGGAGTCGAATCGAATCGAATCAATCGAATGGGAGATGAGTGGAATTTGAATCGAATCGAATGGAGTGAATCGAACTTAATGGAGTGAATCGAATCGAATCGAGTGAACTGAATCGAATCGAATAGAGTGAAGTGAATCAAGTAGGTGAAAATAAGCCAGAAAGAACAGAGCCTATCTCCCTTCGAGATTCAAAATCACCACCGACCACGGGAGCCATGCTCACAAGCCTACCCCTTTCCGGCGCCACAAACATCCAATATAAACACCGAGATTCCCCCAGTAGGATATCAGTAGGCTTCCTCACGGAGCCCGCTAATTCAAACAACTTCTCGGAATAGACCTATCCAACGCGGCTATTTCCCAGTGTCAATCACATCCAACATGGTTGGCGAGCCTCACAACGCACATGCAACATGGCCGGCAAGCCTCATAACGCACATTCAACATGGCTGGGGAGCCTCATAATGTACATTCAATATGGCTGGCGATCCTCAAACCGCACATTCAATATGGCTAGCGAGCCTCACAACGCACATTCAATATGGTTGGCGAGCCTCACAACGCACATTCAACATGGATAGCGAGCCTCACAACGCACATTCAACATGGCTGGCGAGCCTCAGTACGCAACACAATCAACGCGGCTGGCGAGCCCCTTTATATACGCGGCGCGGCTGGCGAGCCCCTTCATATCCGCAACGCGGCTGGCGAGCCCCTTCATATCCGTAGCGCGGCTGGCGAGCCCCTTCATATCCGCACGCGGCTGGCGAGCCCGTTCATATCCAAAGCGCGGCTAGCGAGCCCCTTCGTATCTGCACGCGGCTGGCGAGCCACTTCTTATCCGTAACACGGCTGGCGAGCCTTTGTCTGCAAACAAGAAACAGCTCAAGGACATATTTCGAAGATGCCTCAGGTATGACTCCTTCTTATGGCTAGTGAGCCTTCGTACGTAGTCTAACGGACTTTAAACGACCCGCACGGACAGTCGACAGACTCTAAACTGTTCCCGACGACAGTTCCTTGAAGTCGCTTTGGCGTCGCCCTTCCCGACGGCAGGTCCTTGGCCCGAATCCTTTCAAGCCGCCTTGATGTCACTTCGGTCTCCAGATTGTAATCTTCGATTGACCTGGGGGGCTATACTTTGACTTTCTCCCTGTCTAAGCCTCAGTCAAAGTGGGGGCTCTGTAGATACCCAGTATATGTCAAGTCTCCAATAAACACCCGATGATTATCAGACTACAACATGCTTAGGAATCGCAGCGTTTGATCGACAGTTTTTGTATAACTATACGTCGGAAAACTTAAAACGATTTCGAAAATAAAACATTTTAAAACTTTTCAAAAAGTATCTGGAGTGTTTAATGCATGACGACGGGGTCACAATGACACTAATTAGAGTCAAAACCGACACCAGACCAAAAACCGACTCAAAAATTCAAATCTTGACTCCAACAACGAGTCAAACACAAAAAACAAACTTTTCAAGACTTTCATGTTAAGTATTCCCGGAATACTTCATGGTCAAGTATAAATCATGTTCATCCCAAAACATAGGATAGAATAAATCATGATTACAATTGCGTGTGATGGGTGAGATTGTCGTCGGGTCTCCCAATCAAACACATTTATATTCTCAACAAAGCAACTAGTTAGTGGTTAAGTCGAGGTCGATCCATGGGACGGTGGGTACATAAATTATTCAATCGAATTATGGTTGTGCTTGGGGTTGTCACAATTGTAATGGGTTGAAGATTCTAGTCTAATGAAAGCAATGGAATAAAATAAGCAATTAAAGGAAGGATGTAAATAAATGACTAAAAATGCTAGGATATCATAGGTTCATAAGGGATTCATGGGAGTTGATCATACAAACATGTACTCAATTATAAGCAAGCAATTATTGTTGTGATGGGATCGAGTTAGTGTATATCTTACAATCCCTAAGAAGGTTTGGGTCCCAGAGCTGAATCGATTACATTGTACAACACCTACAAGTCGGCTTAGTCCTTCCTATTCAACTATATGCATGGTCTAATGAGACTCGAGTTGGTTTATGTCTTACAAGTCTCATTCAAAAGATAAGTGATGGGTAAAAAATGCAAGGATTCATAGGCTCGTATTTCATCAAACATAACATGTGCATAAGTTGAAATCACAACAAGCAAGCAAATAAATTATGAAAACATATTAGATTAAGCATGAATCATTCCCCATGTTGATTTCCCTTAATTACCCATTAATCCTAGCTAAAGAAACTACTCACTCATGATCAAGTTTAACATGTTAATAAGGTTGTCAATCATACTAACAAGGCCAAACATGATGAACAAGTAAGAAAGATTAACAATAATTAAAGCAAGAGTAAAAGAGATTATACCTATGAAGATGATTCCAAATAATAAAGCAAAGAATAAAAGAAGAGAACTTGATTGATTGATGAAGAGTTGTCAATTCTCCAATAATAACCCAATAATCTTCAATTACCCAATAATAAACTTGAATTACTCAATAATAAAGTTGAACAATAATTAAGAAAAGATTAATGTGTGATTTGTGGAAAGATTAAAGAGTAATCTATTCTAATCTACTCCTAATGAAAGCTTAATCTAATCTAAGAAATGATTGATTTAATCTAAGGGAACTTCATCCTTTGATTATTACAAATGGAGTATATATAGTGGTACATCATTAGGTTAAGCAAGGGTAGATTAGTAAATAACATTGCTAAGTGTTGAGTAGGGAATTGCTCCTCTCGAAGGAGATGCGCATATCCTAGGACTGGGATGCTCATCCTGAGCTCGGGATGTGCGGATCCACAAACAGAATATTCTGAAAATGGCGCAGCAGCTTGGGACGAGCGGATTGGTCTCGGGACGCGCGGATCCCGGGACAGCTTGTCTATTTGAGCTCGGATTGTGAAACGGACGTCATTTCCTCATCCGGACTCCTATTGGAGTGATTCAAAAGCCTAGACCACTTGAGTTTTCGACGCCGTTTCATCTAGTATACTTTCAGAGCCAACAAATCAACTCTTGGTTTGGGTTCCGAGCAATTTCTTCTTGCAATGGCTTCCTTCTCGTCATCCTTGCTTTTAAGCCTATGACCCTTCTATATACTCTCTATTCCTACATCATTGGTCATCATTATTGCCTCCTCTTCATACTAGTCCATCCAATATCATCAAAAAGCTTCCAAATATGCACGAGAGAGGGGCAATTCCGCCTCATTATCTTCTTTCCTACAAAACATATACAATGTAATAGGAAAACCAAATAGGAAGAATTTGACGGATAAAATGGCCGAAAAATGCTATATTAGTATGCAAAATAGGTTCAATTAGGGGACTAAATGTGCGCAATTATGAGTCACGTCAAATATCCCCAAACTGAACTTTTACTCGTCCCGAGTAAAGAGGTGACTAAAACTAGACCTTTATTTAAACTATCCTACTAATATAACCGATGTGAGACAATTAGCGGGTCTCACTCTGCCCTTCAACTCACAACAAGACAACCATGAGGTAGGATGCCTTCTTGCAAGGCAAGGTGGGGCTTGCCAAAATGGCGATACATCCAAGCATTAAAGCACACAAAACAAGTAATGGATGCATCTACAAAAATGAATAGCCACTTTCCTCATCTAAGTGGCGGAAATTATCTAAAAGGGAAGCAATCTAAGGGTACACATTCCATCATAGATACGGTTTCTTCAAACTACTAAGCCTAGAAGGATACCAATAAATCACCTCCAAGTTGTGTCAAGCTAGGGTACCTTTATCCTCAATTGTTAAATGCTTTCGTCAAGAGTAGACTCCCTATGGTGTAAGAAACACTGGAGGATCGTGGAATTCCCCTTCTTGCCTAGACAAGAAGAAGGGTCGTACCCTCTCTACCATGCACAAAAGTGGATACGATGGAAAAGGGATCAATAGTATTTGAGTTTCATATGGGAGTTTGCTTTTGTTGTTGTTTTCCCCCCCAATTTCTTGTGGCATTTGACATTTGAGAACACTTTCTTTTTGCCATTTCTTTTAATGTTTGGCATTTCAATACTTTACAACTTTCAACTTTTTGCATTTTCTTTTGAACATTTTCAAAGCTACTCCATTTGTAGTGAGGGTGCTTATATTTGAGGCATAGAAGTTTTCATTTTTTTTACTCCTCTTTTCTTTTGATGCATTTGCAAACTTTTTTACTTTCATTTCAATGCTTGAACTCAAATTTGAACAATTTTTGTGCCCATTCCCTTTGATGATAAAATGTGGTAGAATATGGATGATGGTTGCATGGTTTCAAGGGTCACCTTGGAATAAACGGTAGCCAAGGAGTTATCACACCACAAGGTACTCTTGACTAGGCCTTAATCCATGGGTCAAAGGATACTAGCATGACACATTCTAGGGTGTTTTACAAGTATTCTAACAAGCAAAGTCTTAAGAAGAAAAAATATCTACAAGGGCCTTATATACACTTGTCAAGCTTCCCAAATAGATGCTTTCACAAAATTTTTTCTAACATGCAACTACATGCCATGATGCAACTAACATTTATACATCCTAGTGCATATGCTTCTACCAACTATTATGCAAATGCAATCCTATAATCACATTGTTTATACCGCATCAATCAAAATAAAGCCACATAGTCATTAACATAAAGAGGAAAAAAGAAGATTGGAAAGATCATACCATGTGGTCTTCAATATCCTCATGTCTCGGATGTGGCGTAGTCGATCAATGTGAAAAGGACAAACAAACAAACAAGTATATACAATATATACAATACTACACTATAAAGGAAATGAACATGTTTTTGTGTTTTTCAATTTTTCAAATTTTTATGTTTTTTGATTTTGTGAAATAAAAAGACGTGTTTTTGTATTTTTCACAAATTTTCAATTTTTATGCATTTTGGAATATAAATTCCCATCCCCCACTTTATTTTGGACATTGTCCTCAATGTACATGTAGGAGTAGGAATGAAAAAGGAATACATGTTTTTGGATTTTTGAATTTATGGAAATAAATGCAATGATATGAATGAATGCATGCTCTAACTAAATGCAATTCTATATGACATATATAACAAATGAATGCAATCTAAACTACACTAGATGATGCATGTTTTCTATTAAAATATGGTCACTTATGATCAAACCTCCCCAAACCGATTTAAGCACTATTTCTAGTGTAGAAAGGAATAGGTTTGGTCATTAGTGACTATGTATGAATTCTAGTCTATATGCAACTAACTACATGAATCATATGAAATATATTACAATGCAAACTATACTATATGAACTAACTAATTTAAATGCAATATAATACAAATGCAAGCCTAAACTATATGATATATGTATGTCGCTTCATGGTTTAACGTCCCCAAACCGATTTTAAACACTATTGCTAATGTAGGAAGAAAGGGGTTTAATCATGAGGTAACTACATTAATGCAAGTATACTTTGAGAGATAAAGAAAGAAAGGGTTCTTACAATCCTTGTAGGAGATGAAGATGGTAGATAGGATGCATACATAGCCATGTCATGAGCCAAATGAGAAAAGGTGAGATTTTAGCATTAATCCGCTCGAGACAAGTCTGATCCACTCGAGTTGATGCACGGACGCTCGGATTCAACATGGGACGCTCGGATTCTCACACAGTGCATCCTGAATTTGCCAACCCGTAACAGGACGCGCGGATCAAGCTCAGCTCGAGCGGATTCCTTCCGGGGACGCTCGGTTTCACAGGAATCTGCCCGGATTGTCTTACAGGAAGAATTCTTTCTTTCCTTGGTCTCCAACTCGCGCGAGTTGCTGTCGGGATGCACAGATTGAAATTTTAGACCCAACACCTTTATAATGATAAGTAGGATATGCACAAGCCCAAATTCTCCATTTTCTTCATTTCTTTACATTTGCTATCTTCTCATTTTCATTAATTTCCTTCAAAAAGCTCAAATAAAATATGAGATCCCTCTCTTTCATCTCTCATGCAATTTATTAAATGAATGCAAAATTGCATATATACAAATTAATGGTTATTGAGGAACTCCATCAAACCAAAGATTGTCAATTAACAATTTCATAGAAAATTATCACTAGCACTCAAAGCACGTAGAAGTCGGTCAAATTCTTGGGAGTGGGACATGAAGAAGCATGGATAGCAACACAAGATTATGAAATTGAAAAATGCCCAAGTAATAGACCGAACAAGCATGTCAAGAATGTTATGACAAAAATTATAGGAGATGTGATGGATGGTAGGAACATGAAATGGGTAGTTGGTTGGCAATTCACTCAACTCTTCCTCCAAATAGTCAAAATCACCATATTCAATGCAAGTACTCTCATTATCATCTAAGGCGATTTCAAGGGTGTCTATTTGGGGTTCCCAAATGTTCTCAATATCTCATATTCTTCATCCCAACAAAGACCATTATCAAAGGGGTTGTCATAACAAGGCTCACCAAGTTCAACACAATTGTCTCCCTCTAATATGTCATCCTCAAAGGGCGAGTTTTCACTCAAGCTCTCATCACTCTCACTTTGCCCATAATCATCAAGTTCCATGGAAGTTGGGTTTATTGGTACACAAGAAGAGTAAGGTGACGGTATCCAAGAATTGGTTTCAAAATCAAGAATGTACTCCTCCTCATCATCACTCTCTTCATCTAGCACTCCATCTTTTCAAGGAGGGGCAAATTTGTGGGCATAGTAGGTTGGCTAAAGGTTATAGGAAGGTGTCTCATTCTCACAAATCTCATTTTCATCATAGTTTTCCTCAATGAATTTTTGAAGTATGGTTTTTATCGCTTCCATACCTTCCTTGGCACTCTCAAATATGTCATGTACAATTTGCTTAAGACAATGGATGGTCATGAACTCGACAAATTCCCAAAATTCCTCACAACTCATCTCACATATCCTACCACCACTCAAGTGAAATGCCAAGTTGCGGGTTTCAAGGTTCATGCCATTATAAACAACACAACATGCTTCATAATTTGAAAGAGTAAAACCATGATTCTTCCAAGCATGAGTCATATAATCTTCAAATCTAGCAATGTACTTATCAAAAGACTCATTTTCATGTTGCCAAAAAGTGAATGTAGACATGTTGATCATGTGAAATAGAACAAGTATAATAAAACTCAAGAAAAAGAAGCACAACTAAAACTAGACAAAAGAACGATTCAAATACACAACACCGTCCCCGGCAACGGCGCCATTTTGATGGGTGAGATTGTCGTCGAGTCTCCCAATCAAACACATTTATATTCTCAACAAAGCAACTAGTTAGTGGTTAAGTCGAGGTCGATCCATGGGACGGTGGGTACATAAATTGTTCAATCTAATTATGGTTGTGCTTGGGGTTGTCACAATTGTAATGGGTTGAAGATTCTAGTCTAATGAAAGCAATGGAGTAAAATAAGCAATTAAAGGAAGGATGTAAATAAATGACTAAAAATGCTAGGATATCATAGGTTCATAAGGGATTCATGGGAGTTGATCATACAAACATGTATAAGCAAGCAATTATTGTTGTGATGGGATCGAGTGAGTGTATATCTTACAATCCCTAAGAAGGTTTGGGTCCCGGAGCTGAATCGATTACATTGTACAAGACCTACAAGTCAACTTAGTCCTTCCTATTCAACTATATGCATGGTCTAATGAGACTCGAGTTGGTTTATGTCTTACAAGTCTCATTGTAAAGATAAGTGATGGGTAAAAAATGCAAGGATTCATAGGCTCGCATTTCATCAAACATAACATGTGCATAAGTTGAAATCACAACAAGCAAGCAAATAAATTATGAAAACATATTAGATTAAGCATGAATCATTCCCCATGTTGATTTCCCTTAATTACCCATTAATCCTAGCTAAAGAAACTACTCACTCATGATCAAGTTTAACATGTTAATAAGGTTGTCAATCATACTAACAAGGCCAAACATGATGAACAAGTAAGAAAGATTAATAATAATTAAAGTAAGAGTAAAAGAGATTATACCTATGAAGATGATTCCAAATAATAAAGCAAAGAATAAAAGAAGAGAACTTGATTGATTGATGAAGAGTTGTCAATTCTCCAATAATAACCCAATAATCTTCAATTACCCAATAATAAACTTGAATTACTCAATAATAAAGTTGAACAATAATTAAGGAAAGATTAATATGTGAATTGTGGAAAGATTAAAGAGTAATCTATTCTAATCTACTCCTAATGAAAGCTTAATCTAATCTAAGAAAGGATTGATTTAATCTAAGGGAACTTCATCCTTTGATTATTACAAATGGAGTATATATAGTGGTACATCATTAGGTTAAGCAAGGGTAGATTAGTAAATAACATTGCTAAGTGTTGAGTATGGAAATGCTCCTCTCGAAGGAGATGCGCATATCCTAGGACTGGGATGCTCATCCTGAGCTCGGGATGCGCGGATCCACAAACAGACTATTCTGAAAATGGCGCAGTATCTTGGGACGAGCGGATTGGTCTCGGGACGCGCGGATCCCGGGACAGCTTGTTTATTTGAGCTCGGATTGTAAAACGGACGTCATTTCCTCATTTGGGCTCCTATTTGAGTGATTCAAAAGCCTAGACCACTTGATTTTTCGACGCCGTTTCATCTAGCATACTTTTAGAGCCAAAAACTCAACTCTTGATTTGGGTTCCGAGCAATTTCATCTTCCAATGGCTTCCTTCTCGTCATCCTTACTCAACTCTTGATTTGGGTTCCGAGCAATTTCTTCTTGCAATGGCTTCCTTCTCGTCATCCTTGCTTTTAAGCCTATGACCCTTCTATATACTCTCTATTCCTACATCATTGGTCACCCTTCTTGCCTCCTCTTCATACTAGTCCATCCAATATCATCAAAAAGCTTCCAAATATGCACGAGAGAGGGGGAATTCCGCCTCATTATCTTCTTTCCTACAAAACATATACAATGTAATAGGAAAACCAAATAGGAAGGATTTGACGGATAAAATGGCCATAAAATACTATATTAGTATGTAAAATAGGTTCAATTAGGGGACTAAATGTGCGCAATTATGAGTCACATCAGCGTGATAGTGACAAGACACCTCGAAGACCCGCGAAATGGCTCTCGCCTCTTCGAGCAGCCCATTCGGCCATGTCGCTCAAAACGCACACAACCACCCATTTCTCTATAAATACCCCTCAAATGCCACCATTTGAGAGTTACGCGAGTGTCCGCCCCCTCATTTCTCCCTTAAAACTCTAGACTCGACTTCTCAAGTCACAAACCGACACGTGTTTCCGACCTACCGATCGAAAACACAAGCCTTACACATCGTTTGGTACCGTCATCGTGCATTAAATCACTTGACCGACCATCTCGACCAACTACACCATCACTAAACTTAAAACACTATTTTACATTGCTAACACGATTTTTCAAACCGAGTTTTCCGACCAAACAAGTTGATACACTTTCGTCGATTTCTCGTCTCAAGCCTAGCATGTAAGTATGAGGGTGTAAAAATCCTCTTCTATCATGTTTTTCATTTGTTTCATGACTATAACATGCTAAAACATGCATAACATGGTCCAAATATGGGATAAATGAGCCAAAACCGGATTTTTGGCCGAGACAGGGGCTGCTTGTATAGCAGCATGGCTCGCGCCTAAAGCCCCTCTCAGGCCTTAATCCAGCCGTGTTTGGTCTCTTCTTCCCTTTATTATCATTTTACATTTGTAATCGGTTTTTACCATTTCAAATATTTCAAATCATTTTTATGATAAACCTTTAACCATAAAACATTTTTCACCCTTGGTTCCTAATACCATGACGATCTAATCCGTGTTCCGGTGATAATATTTGGTTAATTACATTTTAAAAGGTATTTTAAAACCTTTTATTTTATTTCTTTACATTTTAAAAGGTATTTTAAAACCTTTTATTTCATTTCTTTACACTTTCAAAACAAATGTATTAGTCATAAATACAACACAATCCTTGGTTCTACATACCATGTCGGATTTCAACCCGAGTACGATGATGAATATTGACTAATTACAAACAAATGAACTTAAAACAATTAGTTCATAATCATTTTCAAAACTATTCATGTCAAGCTTGCAAAACCGAACCCGACCTCGAATATTGTCAAAACAATGACGATTTTTCAAGTCTCGTTCTTCACATCAACACAAAAGCGGTCTAAACGACCTTTTCAAATCAAAACGGGTTCAAACACTCTCTTTTCAAACCATTTTACAAACCTTTTCAATGGTCGGAAGACGTTCTCCAATCGTCTGTTGACCCGCGCCTAAACAGGCCACCTATTTTCTAATTTTCAAAGCAGGACAGGCTTGTTTGCGTCGCCTGATGGCTCGCGCCTATATAGTCTGCCTGATGTAGACCCTGTTTCCTTCCAGCACTTGTCTAGGAAGATCCCGACTTCGGTTAACCCGAATACAGGACGGATCAGATGAAAAATCCGCCCATTTTAAAATGCCTTACTAAGACAAATGGATCACATTATGCATCATAAACCTAACTCGGTAAATGGATGTTTAATTTCCGTCTTTCATGCAAATCAACATTAAATCCAATTCGACATCAAATACTTGATACTTGGATTAAACAACCGACATAGAAAGCTCACATGTTAAGTTCAAACTTTTGGATGCACATTCATGCATTTAAACCCTTTTATCAAGTTTTGCATTTAACCAACCAAGATCGATCAGTAGAGGCCGCTACCGCGGGCGGGATTGGGTGTCTGATTAAAGGCTTCCCAATACATACCTTCACCTCTTACTCAGAAACTTTGGATAGTGGACGACCTTATCCAGGGCGTACGAGAGTCATTCTAGAGATAGGATGCTAAAGAGGGACGATTCCTTATCTTTAGTACCTATGTCAAACACCGCTTTTTGCCTTGGTTGACCTAGGTATAAAGTGGATTCGAACGGGTTCCAAGCATCCTACAAATGCTTTATGGCGACTCCGAACATCTCTTGCATCTTTTCGAGACCCTTGCCGAGATGAAACCGACCGATCTGATCGAAAGCATTTTTATGCCGCGGAGCGTGGCTTTCAAAAGACCGCTATACGTCCACAGATTGGCTTGGCGTGTATGTGGCTATGTCCACACGAACACTTAATCCCGCCCGCCTCGATAGCGGCCTCTACTAATGATTAGGGAAATTATTCATATTTGATATGTCGTCGATGTAATGCATGCAATGCAACAAACATTGATTAATCCTAGCATGTGAAATTAGACTGCTATGTCGGTGAACACGTGTTTTAGCAAACAATTGGGTCGAAATAGATGTTAGATTAATTACATGTGAAAATCATACAATTAAATCATACATAATAATAATTACGATAAACGAATTACAATAATTAAATATTACAAGAGTTACAAAGGTTTATTTGATCTACGTCAAAAGCACGCTCAAAACGGTATTTCGAAGAAGAAAATAAAAGGAAAACAAAATTGGAATTAAAATATGAAAATATGTCAGATTAGAGGTGATAATACGAATAATAGTTTATTTAAAACCGTAATTAGAAGCTACGTCAAAGCGGGAAAGAGTTCAGGGACAGAAGCCAACCCAGAACAGGCGCAGCATCTGCTGCGTCGTCTGGAAGAGGCGCAACACTTCCTGCGTCTGTTCTTGAGTTGGGCTCTGGCTGTGAAGTCAGAATCGCAACATCGTTATCGTTCATTGGTGTATTTAGGATGGATTATCAATTTTAGACTCGAATTGAAGTGCTTTAATTGATTACATGCATCTGGGCAGGTCATAAACGGATGAAAGAATGAGAATTTACAATGGTTTACATAACTAATGATGAACTCGTTTCGGAATTAGAAAAAGAACGAACTTTAGGTCAGATTAACAAAACTGGACAAGTAAGAAAACTCATGTATCAAATTAGGATTTTTAGAACCTCGACACGAACAAGTCGAAACCCAGAAAAATCGTTTTGAATTAAAACGACGAAAACCCGCAAGTGTTGAATTACTCGGGATTAAGGATGAATTAAGAATTGTAATTTAAAAAGATTAGTTAAAATACGATTTATACATTGAAAATTGCAAAAGGAACGAAAGAATAAGAGAAATAAGAAAAAATTGCAGGAAGTCGAGGAAGAAGAAGAATAGCAGGAGCAGCAAGCAGCCTCAGGAAGAGGCGCAGCAGATGCTGCGATCCTTCGAAGAGGTGCAGCTGCTGCTGCGTTTCTTCTCGACGTCTGACCTCCGTTGTTTTGTAAATACGGTTTTAAAAGATGGATTTTAAATCGGTTTTCGAATGTGCTCTTGATATAAATCTACATTAATTGACACAAAATAAAAAGTACAATAAAAAAATGGGATTTACACCCTCAGACTTATATGTTAGCGTCGCGAGATTTAACTAAAACGGTTTTTTGGTGGTAACTCGACTCGATCTATGCAAATATGAAAGTGCCCTTGAAAAAGGAATTTATTGATTAATTGATTGTGTAGTAGTCAAAATGGTCGGTCATGAAAACGTGACTGGTACCCATAATGATCTGAGCTTACGTGGTCAATTGATCAAGCATGTAGGCGTCGAAAGGCAAGAGCGTTGTCTTAGAATGCAAAGGGAGAAGAGAAGGGCGGACACTCGCGTGAAAAATATGTGAGGCGAAGGCCTCTATTTATACTAATCACACGAAGGAATTATGGTAAGGGTAGAATTTGGAAAGGAATAGGAAAGAAAGATCCGGAAACAACCGACTTAGGTTGAAACACGGAAACTTGGACAAAAAGAAAGCCTTGAGAAAAGGCGCAGCAGGTGCTGCGACCCTTAGAAGAGGTGCAGCAGTTGCTGCGTCCTTTCTTGGGTAGTTTTCTTCTGCGCAAGAAAACGCGTTTGACAACCTGTCGTATTTTAGACATAACTTTCTCTAAAAGACTCGGATTAAGGTGATTTCGGTGGCGTTGGAAAGCTAAAAGAAAGATCTAAAACTTTCTGTGATATAGGACAGACCC
Organism: Silene latifolia; assembly: GCF_048544455.1. Lineage (NCBI taxonomy): Eukaryota > Viridiplantae > Streptophyta > Magnoliopsida > Caryophyllales > Caryophyllaceae > Silene > Silene latifolia. The sequence continues at coordinate 94,781,843 of NC_133535.1, read as the reverse complement.
AAAAAAGTTGTTATCACCTCGTAAAACGGGCCTAAATGTCGGGTTGTCATTTTAGCTAAATGAAATGCACATTTTGTAATGTAAACTTCAAGCTTAACCCAAAGAAGTGACATGGGACTTACAATGAGATATACTCACAACATTTTATGACATCCTAACCTTAGGTAGACAAGCACATTGCTTTTTGACTCGGGATTTGATGGTTTTAGGAAATGAAGACTGTTTTTGACCCGGACTCCAAATATACTCTAATTACTGCCTAAACAACCGTAATGACACCTAGATGACAACCAAGGGATAGACACAAGTGTACGAGTTACCTTTTATTAACCGATTTACAAAACGTCATAAAATCGCGACTTATGCTAAACATGCGGCCCAATCATCACTGGGTGTTTGGCGGGAGCTGTAGAAATGAGGTATCTACAACAATGTGGACGCGGGCCCACAGGGGCGAAAAGCGAAGCAAGCTTTTCCTCTTTGTTTGTTTTGCATTTGTGGAGTCGCCACCAATTTATTGTGGAAAATTGGTAACCGTTCGAATACCTCGTGTCATGTCAAGATACAAAGTAATGACATGAACACTAAGCACTCGTTACCCTTAGCATTCTATGTCTATAATGACTCTCGTGGATGCCAATGAACACGGATGTTCACAGAGATCTGGAGTAAGGGGTGAGGGTACGTATTAGGAAGCTCTTTTGATCGAACACCTAATCCCGCCCGCCTCGATAGCGGCCCCTACTAATGATTAGGGAAATTGTCTATACTCGATATATTGTCGATTATATGCATGCAATGCAACATCCAATAAATTAATTCTAGCATGTGAATTAATACTAAATCGGTTAACACGTAATTTAACATACAATAAATGTCAAGGTAGAAATTTAAATTGATTACATATGAAGGCATACAAGCAATACGATAAAAGAAATACAATAAAAATACAATAAAGGAAAATTACAATAATTACATCGGATTTATTGATTTATGTCGAAAATACATTTAAAACGGATGGTTTTAGAAAAGAAAGAATAAATGAATAAACGAACAGATTATGGATGATAATACGATTAATAGTTAACTAAACATGAAATCAATAAACTAGGTCAAAGCAGAAACGGAAGTTCAGAGACAGAAATCAACCGGGAACAGGCGCAGCAGAGCTGCGTCCCTTAGAAGAGGCGCAGCAGTCGCTGCGTCTGTTCCTGGGTTGAGTTATGGCTGTGAAGCCGGAACCGCATCTCGTTAATGTTCATTAGTGAATTTAATGGTCGATTAATGGTATTTGACTCGGATGAAAGTGATTAACATATTATTTACATGTGAATGAAGTCATGAAAACGATAAAACATGAATGAAACAATTAGAACGAATTATTTACAAGATGAGACTAATTAAAGAATTAAACAAATCAAACAAATTAATTGGGTTAAACAAGTTATTAATGATGAATTAATGATGGTGACGGTAAACAACAGATGAAAATTTATCAAAGTTGAATTCCAGAGATTCAATATGGGTAAATCGAATCTCTAAAACCCGAATTAATTTAATGACGAAAACCCGCAAATATGGATTATAAGGGATTTAAGCCGCGATTTTGAAAGATGAATTAATTAATGATGATTAATGAATTACAGGTCAAAATTATCATATTCAAATTGTTATGTTAACGAAACAATGAACAATTGATAACAAAGCGAAAAACAAAAGGACGAACAAAAGACAAAGGAAGAAGAAAGGAAGCAGGAACTGCGGCAGCCTCACGAAGAGGCGCAACAGTTGTTGCGTCCTTTCTCGACGTTTGTATCCTGTTAATTCGTAAAAAGGGTTTTAAAATAAGGTTTTACTAATCAGTTTTAAGAATACTTTCGACATAAATCTTACAATATTAATTACGATAATAAAGAACAATAAACAAAAGAAGGATTTACACCCTCAGACTTACATGTTTGACGAAACGAGATGAACTAAGTTAATGTTTAGTGATGCTCGACTCGAATGTACGACGAAAGTGCCCTCTAGGAGAAAAACGAATAATATTGATTAATGTTGATTGATGTGGAGTTGGTCAAATTGGTCGGTCATACAAAACGAGGCTGGTACTCAGAAAGATCTGAGCTTACGTGGTCGAAAGTTCAAGCACGTAGGCGCCAAAAAGTAAGAACGTGGTCTAGAATGCAAAGGGAGAAGAGAAGGGCGGACACTCGCGTGAGAAATATGTGAGACCGAAGGTCTCTATTTATACTAATCACACGACGGAAATTAGGGTTTTCGGAGAAACTTTGGAAGTGAATCTCGAAAAGATATGAAAACTACGCAGAAAAGGACTGAGGAAGAGGCGTAGCAGGCACTGCGTCCCTTGGAAGAGGCGCAGCACTTGCTGCGTCTTTTCCTCAGTGGTTTCCTCCTGCGGAAGAAAGATTTCCGCGTTTCTATTATGGAATAGCGGAATAATCTCGTTTCCTTAATATTTTGTGTGAATATTACGAGAGATATTTTACCAAAGATCAAAAGATTGGAAAATATGAAATAGAAATATCCGGAACATTCCAGAACATTCTGACTCGGTTATTAGAAAATGAAGACGGTTTTTGGCCCGGACTCCAAATGTACTCTAATTACTGCCAAAACGACCGTATCGGCACGTAGATAACAATTAAGAGGTAGACATAAGTGTTTGAGCGATCACTTGACGATAAACTTACGAACTGTCACAAATCGTTCCGTGTACCAAACATGCGGCCCAATCATCACCGGGTGGTTTGCGGAAGGTGCATAAATGCGGTATCTACAAACAACAACAACAACAACAACAACAACAACAACAACAACAACAACAACAACAACAACAACAACAACAACAACAACAACAACAACAACAACAACAACAACAACAACAACAACAACAACAACAACAACAACAACAACAACAACAACAACAACAACAACAACAACAACAACAACAACAACAACAACAACAACAACAACAACAACAACAACAACAACAACAACAACAACAACAACAACAACAACAACAACAACAACAACAACAACAACGCCAACACAAAACAAACATGTTATAGATCAACAATAAACACAACCATCACCAACAATTATGTTTCAATATTCGAGTAGGGAAACCCTACCTGGAAAAACAATCATCAAGATCGTCACAATCAGCTAATCAAAATCGTTCTTCAACGAAATCACCTCCTATCAAACATACAATCATACAATCACCATCTAATAAACACAATACTCCCAAAACCCCCAATTTACCCAATTAGGGTTTCAACCAAAATCAATGAAACAACATAAAAACTATACTAGGATCTTACCCACAATACGACAGTCTCAATGGCGTAAAGAACACAACGATCCGACGACTCTAGCCCTTAGGATTTGATAGCAATGAGAGAGAGAGAGAGAGAGAGAGAGAGAGAGAGAGAGAGAAGCAGCGTAACTTTGTTTAATCTTTGTGAAGTTTAGAAAAGTGTAAAAATGAAAAGAAACTGACAGATTAAGTTTATATATCTTTCTTACGTTGCTATTAAAACCCGTCAAAAACAACCCTTAAAACCAACTTACTCGATCGAGTTCCTCCTACTCGATCGAGTAAGCATCAGCAGTACACTATTTCGCACGCAACACTCACTTACTCGACGGAGTAAGCCCTGCTCGATAGAATACCCAACAACACATAAAACCGTAGTATTGCAGTCTTCCCTCTTTAAAACGAACTTCGTCCTCGAAGTTCAAACCCCAGCCTATAAAACATGAACTCTTAACACCAACTCCACCAACTATGCCTACCTCCACAACATGGCTCACGATATCGTATCCACCACACTATAACCTCTCGGCATTAACTCCATACACTACCGAATACCACCCACAAATACCGCTAGCTCCGTCTCACTAACATATTATCCAGTAGAAAATCCAATATCAAGACAATCCACCAACCAAGATCAACCACCGAACGGAATGTTACAGGTTTATCCTACTCAGTTTCATTGTTGTATTTATTTATAAAACGAGTCTTTTATCATTCATTTACATTGAGTGAGTCGTATTGCATGTTATTGGTTTTGACGGCTCGACGAGTCGGGATATTTGAGGAACTGGCATCCATGGCATGTTTGGCATGTCATGGTGTATATTGTTTGTCATACATTTCATATTGTGACGGTTGTTGTATGTTGTGATTGTATACGTTGGAGGATTTGTTGTTGTTATTTTGGACACGTAAGATGGTTGGGAGACTGTCTTACGCTTGAGTCGCCTCTTGGAGCTTCTCACTCCAAGAGGGATGTGCACATTAATGGCTTGAGTCACGGAGGGACTCGTGTAGTTGAGACACGACGTCTGGCAGGGGATCCGGTTGGCTTCCGGACTCGGTACGTCTGGGCGTGTCCCAGTACCTGTTTATGGTTATCGGTATGTCTGGGGGTGTCCCGGTACCAGTGTAGTTGTCGGTATGTCTGGGCGTGTCCCGGTACCGCGGTGGTGGTTGTTTGATAGGGGTTCATTCATGTTGTAGTCTTGTTGCATATTCACACACTCGAGTCGTGTCACACTATATTTATTGAAACTGACGTTTGTTGTGTCTGTGTAATTGTCACCTATTTCTGGGGTGGCCTATGTCGATCCATATGAAATTTCCAATCATATGGGGATCAGGTTAAGTACAGGTTGTTTGGATATCACGCGGGAGACGGGACGAGATTGATGAGTCACGAGACGAGTATAGTTGGCTATAAGAGTATAGTTGTTATGAGTTATACTTTATTTATTTGTTTACATTTATGTAATTCATTAAACATTACATTAATAAATTGTTCTTTGATTGAAGTTTTGAAACACTACCTCGGGAAACCGAGATGGTAATGCTTCAATTATCTTGGCCGAATAATTGGGGTGTTACACTATTGTAGGAAGGGTTCCTATTCCAAGGCAACAAGCTGTGTGTGCCTAGGGGTTCTTACAGGGATCTGTTGATAAAAGAAGTTCACTCAGGACGTTTAGGAAGTCATTTTGGGGTCCAAAAAACACTGGACATACTTCAAGACCAGTTTCATTGGCCCAAAATGATGTAAGATGTTCAGATCATCCTCAAGAGATGCTCAGTGTACCAACAAGCCAAGAGTTCTTTTCAGACTGGGTCATATATTCCACTGTCAGTGCCAGTCAAGCCATGGGAAAATGTGAGCATGAATTTCATTATTGCCTTACCCAGGATATAAAGGGGGAAGGATTACATCATGGTGGTTGTTGACAGGTTCAGCAAGATGGCTCACTTTGTGGCCTGCAAGAAAACTGAGGATGCTGCCAGTATTGCTGAACTTTATTTAAAAGAAATTGTGAGACTTCATGGGGTACCAAAGAAAATTGTCTCAAACAGGGACACAAAGTTCATGAGTTACTTCTGGAAAATCCTATGGAATCTCCTAAAAACAAAGCTCTTGTTCAATACCTCCCACCACCCTCAAACAGATGGCCGAACTGAGGTCACCAACAACACTTTGGGAAGGATACTAAGGTCTCTAGTCAGCAAAACATTGAAAGACTGGGATCTAAAGCTAGTTGCAGCTGAATTTGCATTCAACAGAGCACCTTCTACTGCCATGGGTCACAGTCCCTTTGAAGTGGTATGTGGGGCCAATCCACTTATGCCCTTGGATTTATCCTTTGTACCAAAGGAAGAGCTGAACATAGATGCCAAGAAAAGAGCTGAACAACTGCTAAAGCTACATAAGTCAGTGGAGAAGCAGATTGAGAGGGCAAATGAGAATTACAGGAAATAGTCCAAGGTCCTTAAAAAGAAGAAAGAATTTGAGCCTGGGGATTTGGTCTAGCTTTATCTGAGAAAGGAGAGGTTTCCAGCAAAGAAGAGGAACAAACTAATGCCAAGAGCTGGGCCCTTTTGAAATTGTTGAGAGAATTGGTCCAAATGCCTACAAAGTTGGCCAACTATGTGACTATGGAGTACATGGGACTTTCAATGTGGGAGACCTAAATCCTTACTATGAAGATTCTAAGGAAGATGGGGGTACAGGCTTGAGGGCAAGCCCTTTTCAACCAGGGGAGGTTATAGTAGGAGCCAGTGATCAGGCCATTAATGATTCAGAAGCAGGCCACAGTAGCAACAAGTAGACCATGGCTCTTATCAGTCCTTTCCTGTCAGGCCTATGACACCAACTCCAAGCTAGCTACTAGTTGCCACCCCGGCCAGCTGAGTCACTGTTCAACTAGGGTCAATTTAGTCCTAAGAAGTCAGGATAGTCCACCAGTACATCTTAGAAAATTCAAGATGAAACCAAGTGGCAACATGTGACAATTCTACATAAAGTTTTTTGGCATTTTTGGCCAGACATTTGGGAAATTGCATTGAAACCTTTTGGCCTTGCTTCCACCAAAATTAGATAACACCTAGAGCCACAAGTCAAACCTGGAACAAAGCTCAAACTTCTTCACATGCCAAGCCAAGAACTTGTCCCTGTCACTGCCGTCCTTTTGCTTTTCTTTCAATTCAGTTTGTTTTTGCATCATTGTAGCCATTTGTAATATATATTTTTCATTCCTTGTTTGTATCCTAATTCCTAAAGGAAATCCTGACCCTTAGATGGAATTCTCTAAGATTCATTGTACTGAAATCTCAAGGAAGAGGCCTATATAAGGACCTCTATCCCCACTGCATTAAGGCAGACTTGATTGAATGAAAAACCTGATAATTACTCTCAAAATTTCAAATCTTATTAATTTTGCGTCAGGCTTGATAGTGTCTTCTGGTTGCTTAGATACTGATTAAGTACCTGCTGGTGTGTTTTAGACAAGCATGTGCTTGCTTGGTCTGTTCTGAGTCACATTGTTTGTCTGAGGTTGTTTTAGTCTGTACTTGCTTGATTATTTCAATCTTAGGCTTTTAAATTATTAGATTAATTTCCTGTGCTTGCTTGGAAGTTATTCTGATAATTATATCCCTTTTATTTGTCCAAATTATCACAGAAAAATAGTCCCAGATTCAATTTGAACAATTCTATCAGAATTGTGTCTGTCAGTCAAAGTTCAGCAAATTATTAAACATAATTAGAGTGCCTGAAAAATTCTGAAAATTTGCACAGAGTTAGTTTACTCATTGAACTAAGCTGTCATAAAATTTTATGAATTTAGGAGGCCATTTGCGATTTTTTACCAAAATTCCAAAGTTTGTTGCATTCTTTGATATTTCTGAAATTTGTTAAGTGTCTGTTTAATTTCAAATCTGCTTAGCCCTTGTTGATTACACTGCAGTTATGCTCATTCATGTACATGTTTTACTCAATGAAGGACACAATTTACTACTTCGCCCCTTCCATTTCAGCATTTATTTTTTTCAATTGTGTTCCCATTTCAATTCCCTCCCTCAACCTCTCAACCACCATCCACTCACCATCAACGCCACCGTCCCCACCGCCTCTCCTACTCGCACTCTTCAACTAGAGACGACATGGTAGAGTAACTTGCCGGAGAAAACACAAAAGAAGAGTTTGAAGATGTTGTTTCACGTAGGAGGACAAGGTATGCGACCTACCTTCGTCGAAATGGTCGCCGCTCAACAGCTTCGCTCTACCCCACCTCTGGCGCCGACCACCTCGCTCTCGCTTCTGCCGCACGATCAACTACCCCCTCCACTGCCCACGTCGGACCTCCGCCCTCCATCCCTCCCTCACCAGTCGCCACCCCAACCTAATTTTAATAAACCCTAATAATTTCCTCAACCCTAATTTTATTTACACCTACTTAATTGAATAACAAATTTGATGCTTAATTAAGGAAATTTGAATTATTACTTGATTAATATGAGAAGTAAGATTTTTATTTGTATAATTTGGTGAGAATTTGGCTAATTTTGATAGAGAGAAAAGAGGTGTTGGTTTTTTTTTTTTTTTTGGAAGAGGGGCAATGAATGAAAAAATTATGGCAAAAAGCCCGTGTAAGAGTAAAAATGTACATGAATAATAAGCAAGGACGTAAAAAAATGGAAAGGGTAAATTGGAAAAAGGGGGCGTTCCGAGAATCGAACTCGGGACCTCTCGCACCCAAAGCGAGAATCATACCACTAGACCAAACGCCCAGGTTGACTTTTAATCAAATATAAACTTAATAATTAATAGGCAAGAACCAGTGAAACCAGGCAGTCTTAAACCCTAAAATATTAAAAAGAAGGTGAAACCCAAATCAGCATTGTCAATTGTTCATCTTGTCTCTCTCTGTTGATACAACGAGAAAATGGTGTGGTTTCAGTGTGAGTCATGCGGGGAAGAACTTAAGAAACCCAAACTCCCAAATCACTTCCGCCAATGCTCCGCCTACAAGGTGTGGTTTCCTTTCTTCTTTTTTCCTTTTAAATGTTTGGATTTGTTGAATATTTATCTTGGTTTTTTGATTTTAATTATTATTATTATTATTGGGTTGGAATAGTTGTCATGCATAGATTGCGGAGTTACTTTCGACAAACACACCGTACAATCCCACACTCAGTGCATTTCTGAAGCTGTATGTTCCTTCCTTCTTTCTCTCTCTCTCTCTCTTCCTTTTTGGTGGTTTTGTTTGAAAATGCTCTTCATTTGTCCATGGAACTCCATATGATATGTCTTGTTTCCGTCAACATTGTTTGATCACCATGTAAGAGGAGTGTGTGGATAAGATGCTTAGTTTCAAGAGGCGCAAAGGTGCCAGGCACGCTCCTTTTGGACGCAATTCGCCCTACTTTCAGTAACAAATTTGTGTTTTCCGAATAAAAATTTTGGCCAACAATGCCCTCTGTACGAGTTTAAAGTTGCTGCCATGTACGGGAATAAAAGTTGGGAGTTGTGGGGAAAACAGCATAGTTAAATATCTAGAGGAAAAAGATACTGAAAGTGTGTACTAGCGAGCTTAGGTAAGTGAACCCCATGTTACTCTCACACTTCACTTTGGTCGCTTGTCCGACACTTGCAGCCGAGTTTGAGCAGCATAGGGTGACCCTTATTCATAAGGCGCACCTAAAATGCACCAAAGCGTTTTGGTTAGTGCCTCAGCTTAGGCGCACTTGATGTGCACTTTTTTGAACTAAGATAAGATGTTGCGCAAAATGAACTCGGGCGAATCTTGCATGGCATCCTTATTTTAGGCAGCTTCAGTTCGAAATTACGTTTAGTTTATCATAAAAGAAGTGATTATATGAATAACATGATGGGAACTAGTGGCTGGTTGCCTTGTCAGTGAACTACTACATTATTGAATCTAGTTGTCATTATTGTCTCATCAGGAGAAATATGGTCCAAAGGGCCAAGGAACGGTTGCTAATGGCACAACTACAAAGCCTAAACAGGAGAAGCCAAAACCAGATGTTGATATAAATGTGGGATTATCAATTCGCCCTCCATGGTTTTGTAGGTATGTTGTCAGAATTCACTTTGATACGCACTTTTACTTATTTGCTCCATGGCCCAATCTTGATCAAAAGACCCTATTTAGACAAATAATGGCGGAGCTATGAATACATGTGCTTGTGCCTATTAATCTATTATGAGCTGATGAACATAGTTATGACTTTATAGGCTTTGTCTCCAATCTCAGTGTTGTCAGTATCTCATTGACTCATTCCTATTTGACTTTTGTTTGATCTGATGGGTATTTTTGTAGTGTTTTTACACAATAGTGTTACTTTGCTAGTGGTGTTGAGATTAGCGTCTTTCCTTCATCAATTATTACTGCGTAGATGAAATTTGTCTTTTCGGTAGTTCCTAATTCTAATTAACAAAACCTCATTACATTTTATTTTCAGTGATAATGATGTTAAACGTGCCCTTCTTCTAATGAATTCATGATTACGTGTATGCATCTGTCACTTTCATTATGGTTAATGAATCAACTTTAGTTTGTTTAAGGATACTGGTTCAATTACATTTGCATCTTTTTTTCCTACAGTCTTTGCAACACCAAAGCCACTAGCCAGCAGGCTTTGCTTTTACACGGCGATGGGAAAAAGCACAGGGCAAAGGTCCGAGCTCATACTGCAAAACAACCACCACCTCAAGAAGCAGTTCCTAAGAGTGATGTTTCTACTCAAGATAATGCCAAAACTGAAGCCCTGGATGACAAAATCATTGCAGACAAGGAGAATATTACTTCTGATGGAGCCTTGGGGAAAGATAACTCTTCAGCACAAAATGGAAATCTTTCTGCGAAGAAAAAGAGAAAGAGTGATACTGATGATGATGGGTCGACCAATAAGTGCTTAAATGGACAAGGAGAAGGGATATCTGCTCAAGCAGGTGTCCAGGAAAAGCTGAAGAAATTGAAGAAGGCAAAGCCTGAACCAGCTGTAAACATTGAAGGGAGCAAGGCTGAAAAAGAAAATGCTAAAGAAAAAATAAAGTGGAAGAAGCTGATTACGTCTGTGTTGAAAACAGTAAGTATCTAAATGACTTTCTCTTCTACTAGAAATCAGAAATTTGCTCACAAATTCACAATGCTATTACTAGAAAGAGTAGAAATTACTGCTCACCCATTGTCTAAAACGGAGGGGTTGGACAGTCATTTGTTACAACTCTAAGTGCATTTTTCATCCCGTGTCATTCGGAAACACTCTCCGTGTTGTTAACATAGGGGTAAGGCTCTTTGTGTTGCTTACATAGGATTAAGGCTGTGTACATCCGACCGTCCTTTACCCCGCAATTTGTGGGAGCCCTTGAGGCATTGGGGTATGTTGTTGTAGGGAGTTGTGTGTATTTTCATTGGAAATGAGAAGTCTCACTTTCACTTCACTTTGGAATACGATGGAATGAAGTAAGCTGATTGTGTGTCTTTCCGTATGAAGTACCACTTCGTTCATGCAGTACTTTTTCCTAACTCTCATTATGTTCATCGGAAACAACCTCCCCTTGCTTGCAACAAAGAGTATTGGTGTCGTGTGTACATTGACCTTCCCTTCCTTGTGCGTAGGCGGGATTTTTAGAGACACTGTCATTTCGCACAATTATGCCAAATTTGGGAATCTTGTGGGTGTCCTGGTGGAAATAGACTGATTTAGGTACCTTAGTGAGAATGAACAACAACAAAAAATATGAGACCCTGAGTTTCCTGTTGCTCTTTTTTTTTTTCCGCCGCATGTCGCTATATTAAACCTGTAAATATGTGAATAAGATAATGTGGCTCATTATACATGTAACTATGTAACTGAACTGATTTTAAACTAATTTGTGCTTTGTAATGAAACAGGCACCAGATGGAGCTCTGAAAATGAAGAAACTATGGAAATTGGTTTTTAATAGTCTTCAAGAGTCTGGTAGTGCTGTCGATGATATGGACTTGAGTACTGTCCTGGAGCGTAAGGTAACATTGTAGAATCATGCATCATATAATCTACCCTGCCATTGTCAATAATCTAACCATTGTGAACTGCAGGTCAATTCAAGCTCAAAATTTAGAGTTGATGGGAAGTATGTCAGGCTGGCAGCTTAATCGTCGTCACAAATGCCGACGCATGTTAAAATTGACAAGGATGGGTTGTGTTTGGCTCTAAATTTTCCAGCAATCAACCGGAAGAGGTCTCCAAGTCGTAACATTTTTTGTAGTCGGAATGAAACATTACAGTGTTAGAGCAAATTTTTAAGTTATTAGTATCGTGTATGGACAAATATGTGGTTTGGCTTAAAATTTTAATCCTTGACCGAATTTTATACAAATCACATTGAATTGCGTACAAATTAGCTTGTGTTTAAGCAATTATTGGAGGTATGTTTTGCACTCATTAAAGTTTGGATGTTAAATAGCATCGAAACTTCATCGAATGGGGATATGGAGGTTTCATAGATACAGTAACGTGTGGTGGAACAGTCAGGTGTAGGAGCATGGTCACGATGCATACCCATTACACACTTGCACATCTTCTATCAAGAATGAAGTCACCAAACAGAATAATTTTTTTTTTTTTTTTTTTTTTAAAGAATGCAAGCTCTGTGAACAAACAATAGTGAGGAATACACTACACCTGCTAGCCAGGTTGGGACAGGGAGCTGTGTGCTGGTAATTTGGTAACTTGGAAGGATTACAAGTTACCTTGTATGAGACAAAAATAGGTTCTCCCATCTTCAACTATTTTATTAAAACATTCCTCGTCTTTTTGGAACTACGAGTACACAAGTGCATTTGATTCGCTCTTTATAAACAGAGAAATCTGATTCTGCACAACGAATGAATATGCATAATACGTACTAAAAGAGTATGATATGTACAATCTGTACAACAATATTTTCGTGCATCTGTTATTTCCCTACACAAATGTATGTATCTATGCTCTCTTCATCACGTCTTTTGTTCAAGTTTTTTCCGGGGTAAATGTGTGTAGTATGTACCGCAGCCTTGAATCTTGATGAGCAAAGTCCAAAACTAGAATAGCCGAATGAACACTATTATTAGAATGACAACAGAGCACCCCAAAGCCTGCAACAAGCAACAGTCGATAAGGTTCCACAAACATTACTTTCAGAGCCAAAATATAAGAGAATGCAAAATCTTGAGAAGAGAACACGAGAGTTAAAACTCACTGCAATTGCAGAAGCAGCAAGACCAGCCCGTTCTCTAGGATCTTTACGGTAATAACTTCCCATATATAGGAATGCAGCATAATACCACATAACAGGACATAGAAAACCTACAAGAAAACTGTAGAGATCGGAATTATGAAAACATTGAGCAAATTGATAATGCCTCTATTTTATTGATTAAGACACTGGCTTTATCTTTTTGACTTCTCTATTGAAGAAAAAACAAAGTCGAACAGGCTTTAATCATTGAAATGTACTCCGTAGTAGCAAAGAACAAGTGAAGAATAGCAACACTTACGAAAACCACCCTAAACCACAACCAAAGCAAGGAAGAGGCTTGTCGTAGATTCCTGGTTGGTAGTCCTCTAGATCTTTGATAATGGTGTATTTGTCTTTCCCATAACCTGTAACATCCTTTCCCTGGCCTGGCAAGTTCCACAAAATCACCTCTTAAAGAACTAAACTGAAATTTGATGAGCGCTTTTTCACGCCCATATAGTTTATTTAGCATGAACAAAACAATGAATAAAAATTTAGATGTATACAGCACAGCGTCACATGAATTAGAGATGAAGCTAGTTTTAGAGAGAGAATATTGTTGTTGGTCCTTTAGTATAGCCTAAAAATCTCAACACACTGAACACAGTACTAGTGTTCGAACATTGGCTTGAATTTTTCAAATACCTTCCATACAAAGACCGAGAGGTTAGAAATACTGTTTTCCCTTCCCATACAGTTTCAAATACCTTCCATACAAATCCTCCTAATAAAAACAAAATTTAGATGCATACAACATTTCACAAATCAGAGATGAATTTAATGATATTATGACAACGGAAAATGATTCTACATGGCACTAGTATAGGCTAGTAGTGGCAATACATTCCTGAGTATGTCACTTAATATATCTCAAATTATAGAAGGTTACCTTTAAACATGTTATAGGATGGAGTATGGAGCAGGTGGCCTCAAAATATGTAGATGTTTATTTGACACTGATTTCTTCAGGGAGGATCCTGTTTTGAGCACTCTGAATATCAATCAGTAAACAATGATTCCATTGTATTCAATTATTAAAATATTCTACGGAGTATAAATTATTGGAGAAAAAGAAGACCATATTCAAAGGAATTCAGTACTCCTTATGTATTCGCATGTCATTCATACCAAATCTAACAAAATGAAAAGGGTAAAACCTACTACTTTATAAAGGGAACTCATGACTAACGGTCCAACATATTTCAAGTATCAAAGAACATTGTCAAAATTTGCCAAATTTCCAAGATTTAACAAGAAAACGGAAGTCTACACTCTACAGACAAAAAACCCACTAACAACTTATCATCACAAATACTTTTCTTTTTAAAACTAGGCAATTTTGCGATTTGGATCCGTTTTGTACGATTCACTCATTCACTTATTATTCAAAAAATCAAACAATAAAGAGGCGAAATAAAAGGGGAGTTAAGTTACCTTAACAAGTGAAGAGTGAAGAAATGGTGTAGAGATGAGTTTGATGAAATGGGGTTGGTAAGAAGAGAAAATGAATTTGGGACTTGGGAGGAAATCAAATCTAAGGGAGGGAAGGAAATGAAATCATAAATGCGCATTAAGTAACACCCCAGAAGCTGGACTGATTACGACTTTGACATTTTTGCAAGCCAAACAATTAACACTCTTCTCCTTTCTTGATTCCTTCTCTTTTTGCTTTCCTTAATTCCTTTTCACAACCACTTTCAAGTTTCTTTCAAGTCTATGACACCAAGGCTCCCTTATACAGTGACTTAAAAGATGAAAAATATTAATATTTTATAATTAAAAGTGTGATCATATTATCGTTTAATGTCAATATTAGGTTGAAAGCCCGTTAACGGGTTAATTAACTTGATTATAATGAAAAAAATATTATAAAACATTAATGTTTTACGTCTAATTATTTGTTTACATATGATTCAAATATCTCTTTCAAAGAAAATAAATGATAAATACATACACGTCTACCGTTTATTGATTATGCGAGAAAAATAAATAATAAATAAATTTTGCTATTAAAGAGATGTTAATAAAAACTCTAATAAGAGATCTCAAATAAGACAATACTTAAGAGACTCAAAAAAAATTTGGTTGGTATTTAAGTTCCAAAGATAACTCCTATTTATAATCATAGGTTCACCCCACATTATAGTAATTTTCCGATGTGGGACAATTCGACTATTTATACATTATATATTAACAACACCTACATTATTTTTCAATATGGAACAAATAACATTGTCAGAAATACACTATTTTTTTCGCACCCAGTTCGACATCCTACCCGATTAATAATTAGAAATTAGAAAATAGAAAATACTATGCTATGTTCTTATGATTTTTCTATACTTATATGTATGATATGATGTTTTTTTTCTAAGTATATTATTTGTCCCATATTAAAAAATAATGTAGGTGTGATGAATATACTACAAATAAATACTCCCTCCCATTCACAATAAACCTCCCATTTCATTTTGGCACAAATATTAAGGAAACACACTACCCCACCATATAATTAAATTTCAACCACACAAATACACTACCCCACCATACAATTAAATTTGGACCACACAAACACTTACCAAAAAAGGAAATAGGGAGGTTATTGTGAATAGACGGAAAAGGAAATAGGGAAGTTTATTTTGACTGGGAGGGAGTAGTTGAATTCTCCCACATCAGATGATTATCAAGGTGGAGTTTCCTAAAAATTAATTTAGGAAACTATTATAAATAATATTTTTGGATGCAAAAACTAAAGTGTAGAATCTTTTAATTATTATAATTTATTATATTATATTATGTTTAAGTGATGTTTCTAATTTTTATATAAAAACCAACATTTCATTTGGTAAAAACATATCGTTAAACAAATTATGAAAATAATATAATTTGATTTGTGGTATCAAATGCTATCATTAAAGTATAAATTTCATATAATTTTTTTAATATAAAAGATTGTGTACTTCTTATTATGTTATATGTCCTACATTGAAACATAATCTAGTGTGATGAATATATTACATATAAATAATAAAATTTTCCCGCATCGAAAGATTAACACAAGGTGAGGTGATTCTATGATTATAATAGGAGTCATCATGGAACTTAGATTATATATAATGTATAAATATGTGCAACTGACAAGAAATCTATACTTTAATGATAACATTATTTTTACCACGAATCGAATCTTATGATATCATTTTCGTAGTTTTTTTAAAGATACTTTTTGGTCAAATGAAAGGTAAAAGCTTTTAAATAAAAATTATAAGCTATCACTTGAGTATAATATAGGAAATATGTGTTATAATAATTAAAACATTATCCACATTATTTTTAATATCAAATTATGGAGACAATGATATAAACTCTTAAGAACTCTCTAAGATAATATTTGAGAGACTTAAAAGATTTTGGTTTGATATCCAAGTTCAAAGGATGCCTTCTATTTATAATCATAGGTTCACCCCACCTTTTGCTAATCTTTCGATATGGTACAGTTCTATTATTTATACGTTCAATGTGGGACATATAACATACTAATGGGCGTCGTTGCCGGGGAGGCTACTATTTTCTGTTTGTTTTTGCTTAGTTTGTCTTTTGTCTCAGGGAACTTTTATTTCCTTGAGACCGTTCTCATGCTACTTATCATCAGGTTTCCACAGGATGAGAATGAGTCTTTTAGTTTTTATATAGACAGGTTTAAGAAATGGCTTAAGGAATGGCTTACACCATTTACATCAATGAAAAATTAAAAATCCAGGCTTACACCCTTTACATCAATGATAATTGACTTTTTATAACTAAGAACAATCTAAAAGATTCTCACTTCAAAAGATCAGCATTTTGACTTGCTAAACATACTCAAAGTACACTTTAGTCACATGGTAATGTGATTGTCAAAGAATGTCGTGGAAAGAATTCATTAAACTCAATATTCCGTATCATTTTGTGGAATCATTCTACTATTCTTGTTTTATGTATATCCATTAATTGGAAAATTAGAATTCGTTGTGCAAATCCTTGGAGGAATTAAATTAGGTTTATTAAATTAAGTTTTAGGAGAAAGATTGTGTAAGAATTAATTTGATTAGATTTTAGGTATGAAGGGTATTAGACGGAAAATTAATGAAAAAATGTATGTGAAAACGTAAAGTTCGTATGTGAAAAAGTAATTCCGTAATAAAGACATCCTCCACATTATCTTTTATATCATATTATGGAGATAATGATACAAACTCTTAACTCTTAAAAACTCTATAAGACAATACTTGAGAGACTCAAAAGATTTTGGGTTGATATCTGAGTTCCAAAATGTCTTCTATTTATAATCATATGATCAGCTCACCTTATGTTAATCTTTCGATGTGAGAGAATTCTAATATTTATAGTTCACTGTAGAACATATAACATATTAAGAAGTACATCATCTTAAATATGTGCAAATTATATGAAATCTATACTCTAATGATAGCATTTCTTACCACGAATCTAATTATATTATTTTCATAATTTTTTTACCGACATTATTTTGCCAAATAAAATGTAAAAGTTTTTATATAAAAATTAGAAACATCGCTTGACTATAAAATAGGAAATACATATTATTATAGTAACTAAAAGATTTACCACTTTATTTTTTACATCAAAAATATTATTTATAAAACTTTCCTAAATTAATTTGTGATGATGTGGACAGCCTAGAATCGCTCGAAAAAACTCTCTTTTATATAGATATATAGATTTTATAATTCCTTTTCAGAGCCACAATCAACACTCTTCTCCTTGTTCAATTTTTTTTATAAATGGTCTTGTTAAAGTATAAGAGATTGAGTAGATTTTACGTTACACAAAATCTCATTTGTGACGGCACGTATCCGTCACTTTGGAGTGACGGATACCATTTTCCCTCACAAATGACCCAAATAGAGGAGAGAGGGAAGCACATGGGGGTGCCCCCACCTTGTCCCCCCTATCCGTTTTGTGAGTGGCATTATCCGTCACTTGCTCCGACCCGTCTTCAGCAAGACTAATTGTTTACGTTATTGGTTTACCTGATAAAGCATTACCAAATTGAGCAAATTTCAGGTTATTGGATACTTATTATCCTGACATGGTTTCAGGTTATTGTCCTGCTATAAATTGATCATCCTTGTTATAGGATACTCTTCTGACTAGCTAATTGTCCCCACATTTACGCCTTAACTAGATGGTTACGTCCCTCGAGCGCTGATAAGTGTATTTTATATACCCGTTGCAATGCATTTTATGTTGTCGTTTGTGCTTAATATTGTCAAATGCATTGTGTTTTCTGAAGTATCGTTTCTCCCGCCTTGTTTTCCTATTTTGTAGGATATAAGCCGTAGGAACGAAATGTGTATGTGCAAAGAGACAAGGGGTAATAAGAGAAGAGAAGAGCTTAATAGGGAAGATGTTATGAGCTAACAATGAAGAAACTAATAGTAGAGCTCAAAAATGTGCAATGAGTTGGAAAGGTGATCGTCTGTATAACGGTCAACTTCAAACTGACATATCTAGAGTTCTAGAGTTCCCATGAAGGTGATTCAAGTTGAAAGTTTTTTTTTTGACAGTTGTAAAGGTAAAAAGTCCTAACTATCGAGGCATAGCCTTACAAGCAAGGCTATGCGCAACATTATTAGCCGACCTTGGAACATAACTAAAAGAAATACAATGGAAAGAACTGCTAATAGCTAGGATGTCATCAAGGATCTCTCTAGTCAGATGATGGGCTTTCTCAATTCTTGCAAAAAAAAGCAACAAGAGGTAGATAGTCAGATGAGATTTCCACATGCCACCATCTCGCCTCCTTAGCCCATAGGATTGCTGCACGTAGTCCTAAAGCTTCCGCTTGAAGGGCTGACACCGCCTAAATTGCCATACACTTCTCAATAATTTTTTGACCCGTTTCCGTGTATGCTACCCATCCTATGCTTGCCTTCTCCCGCGTCTTCCATCCTGCATCAACCATTACTCTAATACACTCACAGTTGTAGTTTGAACCAACTGCATAAAAAGGTTTACTCTCCCTTAGCCACCTCCGCCTTTCATCCTCCATTTCAGACATATTCCTACTTCTTATCTCTCTATCCTTATTAAATTCAACCAATGCTTCATCCGCCTTACCAACCTCTAGGACCCATGTGCTTAAGAGTGTAGATGGGTGGAATTTTTCCTTTTTGAAGAGAATTTTATTCCTTACACACCATAAGCACCACAATGTAGCCATAAATCTTAACAACAGAACATTTGCATCCTCAAGTTTACTCATGTAATTAACCCAATGAAATATCCATTTCCTAATATCTATAAGTCGATCATGTGTAACTCGAATACCTAGATCATTACAGGCCCAAAATCTCTTTGAAATCTCACATTCCCTAAAGAGGTGTTTCATTGTCTCAGTCACCATCCCTTCATTATCACATAATTTACAACCTGTCTCATCCGGGATATTTCTCTTTTCAAAATTAATTCCCACCGGGAGCGTATTTGTAATGATCCTCCAAATCAATAATTTCCACGTCGCCGGTCCCGGTAACTTCCATAATTTACTTCTGCAAAAATTCTTTTCCTCGCACCCTACTCTTGATCTATCCTTTTCCGAACCATGAAACTCCATAAAATTTGTGAAAACAATTCCATATCCACTTTTCACATTATACTCTCCCGTGCTACTGTGCGGCCAAAAGATAAAATCCTCCCGTCGTGACAAATTAACTGGCATTGCCAGGATTTTACTTGCAGTCTCCTCCGAGAATAATCCTCGTACCATGTCCTCATTCCAGCCTCCCCTATCTTCCACCTCCCCTTCAATAAAAAGATCCCTCGCATTAAGGTTTCTAATGTTAACCATGTCAATTGATAGATTATCATTACCAGCCTTCGCGTACTCCCCTTCCACCCATTTACTAGTCCGCACATTTAACTTTGACGAACATCCAGGTTTCCATCCCATATGTTTTTGAATTAGATTTAGACCATGTAATATACTTCTTGATCCCCAAGAAAAGCCCGAATTTTTCCTAATAGATCCTTCATCACCTAGGGTGGCTTTTCCCATTAACAGTTTCCTGAAGACACGGCTAAAATAAAAGTCATGCCCTGAGGCAATCCTCCATCCATGTTTAGCTAGCATGGCGTGATTCAAGCATTCAATGTTCCTTATACCCAGACCACCTTCGCATTTCGGGAGACTAAGGAATTTTTGACTACACCAGTGGATTGTTTTTCCAGATTTACATCCTGCCCACCAAAAATGTGACAAAAGAGAGTTAAGTCTGTGAGTCACTGTAACACCCCCATACTCCAAGTGCCTTACCAGGACCACTCAGGTATAAGGATGCTACCATCTCGGTTACCCGAGGCAATGATAATCAAATAGACAATAACGAAACAACATTTAAATAGTAATACTTTAGCGAAAGGTTACAATCCAAAACCAAAACCAAAACCAAAATACGAATACAAGTTCTCAAACCAACTGTCTAGCAACTAACTGAAATATTAATTAAACTACTAAGCTACAGCGGAAGACTTTTATCATCAGACGGTGGCACATCCCAGCTATCCCAGTAACTCGACTCATACCTGCTCAATAACTGCTCACCATCTCCGAATGGATCACCACAATTTTTAAAACATTAAATGGGGTCAGTACTAATCACACAATTTATATAAACCAACAACATAGTAAAACAAACAGCTCAATCATCACAGATATTCTCCGAACTCCAAATCCAACTCCACAATCCTGACTACACACTAAAGTGTGTAGCCCTGCCAGAGTGCCCATCGCAACAGGTCACTCCTCGCCGCCAGTGGGGGACCGCAGCCGTTCCCACCTAAGCCCCGCTCATCTCCATCGAGCGATAAACCCAAATCCATTAATGTGCACATCCCTTCTGTGGCGGGTTCCACAGAAGGCGAATCATGGGCGTGAAGCCACTCCCGCAAGTGACTCCACTCAGCCAGGGATGCACCCCGAAGAACACAGACAGATACAGTCAATCACAGCTACAACCAACAATCAAAGCCAATAACCCTCACAATACGAGTATGATAATATTCAACAATCACAAACGCCAATCAACACATCATGGGACTAATACTGAGTAGGGAAACCCTACCTGGAAAGCACAACACAATCAAACGATCTCACAGCTGATATCAAAACGCTTCCTCTACGAATCCTCCTCCTAACATAAAAACATATAATCACTACCAATCACAAAATACAACAAAACCCCCAATTCCCAATATTAGGGTTTAACCAACTTTAACGAAATGCTATAAAAACGGTACATAGATCTTACCCTCGACGCAAGGATTACAACGGTATAAAGAAAGGTAAAATCCGACCTTCCAAGCTTCGGGATTTGCCAACAATGCGATTGATGCGAAGAACGTAGTTTGATTTCTCTTTTTGAAAGTAGTTAGGTTTTAAAAGTGTTTAAAGAAAAGTGACGGGAGTTATTATATACTTAATCGCATTATTAAAAAAACCCGACAAATCAACCCCCGTAAACCGTCTACTCGATCGAGTAGCTGAGGTACTCGATCGAGTGCCCCCTTACTCGATCGAGTACCCAACAGGTCAGAAACTATTTATAAGACGCAACACACCCTTACTCGACAGAGTAAGGCCTACTCGATAGAGTACCCAGAGACTCATAAAACCGTAGTATTACAGTCTTCCCTCCTTAAAAAGAACTTCATCCCCGAAGTTCAAACCACAACAAAACAAATACATACTACAACACTCCCAACTCCACAACCAAAACATAACTCAGTATAAAACATGTTACTAACCCAAACTCAACCCGACTCAACGACAACAACCATACGGACACAACATAAAAAGGGTATAAAAACTTTTAAAAACTCTTTGCGATCATCTCCTACCCCCCTAAAAGAAACAAGGTTACATCCCCGTAACCATACATACCTGATCAAAAAGGAAAGGGTAACGCTCTCTCATGGCCTCCTCTGCCTCCCATGTATCTTCCTCAGTCTCGTGTTTAGACCAAAGGATCTTAAGCAAAACTGTCTCACCACTCCTAGTCTTCCTAACCTTCCGGTCAAGAATCTGCTTAGGTACCTCAAGATATGATAAAGACTCATCTAGCTCTAAGCTCTCTGCCGCTAACACATGTGATGGGTCACTCACATACTTCCGCAGTTGCGATAAATGAAACACATTATGCACTCTCTCTAACGCAGTTGGTAAATCCAGACGATATGCAACCTCTCCAACCCGCTCTAAGATCTCATAAGGTCCGATGAACTTCTGACTCAGCTTGCCTTTCTTCCCAAATCTCATAACCCCATGCATAGGAGACACTTTCAGAAGAACCTTGTCCCCAGCCTCAAACTCTATATCCCGGCGATGTAGATCTGCATAACTCTTTTGCCTATCCTGAGCTGCTCTCATCCGTTCCCTGATCATCTTAATATGTTCAACCATCTCATGTACCATATCTGGTCCTAGAACTACTGCCTCAGCACTGTCGTCCCAAAAAATCGGACTCCTACATCTCCTCCCATACAAAGCCTCAAACGGTGCCATGCCAATACTAGTGTGATAGCTGTTGTTGTAAGAAAACTCTATCAAATCCAACCTCTGTTCCCAGCTACCACCAAAGTCCATCACACAAGCTCGTAACATATCCTCAAGAGTTTTGATCGTTATCTCAGTCTGACCGTCTGTCGCAGGATGAAATGCTGTACTCATCTTCAAAGTCGTTCCCAAAGATTCCTGCAACTCTTTCCATAACCTTGAGATAAACCTCGCATCTCTGTCAGATACTATGTCCTTAGGGACTCCATGTAACTTAAGCACATTCTTCCGATAAGCCATAGCTAATTGTGCTTTAGTCCATGTATCTTTCATTGGCACAAAGTGAGCTGACTTGGTCAGTCGATCCACTATTACCCATATCATGTTGTTACCCTGTTGACTCTTTGGCAAACCCACGATAAAATCCATAGAAATGGATTCCCACTTCCACTCAGGTACTTCTAAAGACTGAATCTTACCTTGTGGTCGTCGCTGTTCCCCTTTAACTCTCCGGCATGTCAAACAACGGGCCACAAACTCAGCTGTTTCTTTCTTCATCCCAGGCCACCAAAACGTGTTCTTCAAGTCCTTGTACAGCTTGTCACCACCTGGATGTACTGAATATGGTGTACAATATGCCTCTGTCATGATAGTCTTTTTCAGCTCCTCATCATTAGGGACACACCACCTCCCATCGAACCTCAAACTACCATCTGTATGAATAGAAAATCGAGACACTGTCCCTTTCTCTACTCCAGCTCCCCACTCAACCATCTTAGGATCCAACGCCTGTTTACCTCGAATATCATCATAAAGATCAGGTTGTACCGTCAAATCTCCCACAGCATCCCCTCTCTGCATCATATGTATCCCAAACTTCCCCACCTCATCTCTCATCCTCATCAAAGATAGAGTTGTACACAAGGAATGTACACTCTTCCTGCTCAAAGCATCTGCAACAACATTGGCTTTCCCTTCATGGTAGATAATATCCATGTCATAATCGCCAATCAGCTCCATCCACCTCCTCTGTCTCATGTTCAACTCCTTTTGAGTGAAGATGTACTTGAGACTCTTTGTAATACTCCGTATTTATGAGTCTTTGGGTACTCTATCGAGTAGGCCTTACTCTGTCGAGTAAGGGTGAGTTGCGTTTTAAATTAGTTTCTGACCTGTTGGGTACTCGATCGAGTAACTAGGATACTCGATCGAGTAAGGGGGCACTCGCTCGAGTACCTTAGCTACTCGATCGAGTAGCCGGTTTACGGGGAGTTATTTCTCGGGTTTTGTTAATTATGCGATTAAGGTATATAATCTTTTTCGTCATCATTCTAAACACTTTTCAAAACCTAAATTACTGTCAAAGAGAGAAAGCAAGTACGTTCATCCCTTTAATCGTATTGTTAGCAAATCCCGGAGTTTGGAAGGTCGGTTTTCATCGTTTGTTATACCGTTGAGATCCTTGCGTCGAGGGTAAGATCTATGTACCGTTTTTACTGTTTTTCCTTTAAGTTGGTTAAACCCTAATATGGGGATTTGGGGGTTTTGTGTAGATTGTGATTTGGTAGTGTTTATGTGTTTGTATGATAGAAGGAGGTTTTGTAGAAGAGGCTTTTTGATACAGCTGTTGATACCGTCTGACTGTTGTGCTTTCCAGGTAGGGTTTCCCTACTCAGTATTAATTACATAATGTGTGGTGATTGTGATGTAATTAGTGATTGTTGATTGATTCAGACGGTTGTGATTGTATATTGTTGATTGATTCAGACGGTTGTTGATGTTGTATTGTGATTGCTGATTGTTTGTCTTTGGAGTCACTTGCGGGAGTGGCTTCACGCCCTAGTTTCGCCCTTCGTGGAACCCGCCACGGAAGGGGATGTGCACATTAATGAGACAGGGTTATCACTCGGTATGATGAGCGGGGCTTAGGTGGGAACGGCTGCGGTCCCCCACTGGCAGGGCTGGTCCAGTGGACAGTCGGTGACGGAGATTGATGGGAGTGGTGTGATTGTGTGTGTGTGACCGTTTGAGCTGTGTTGTTTGTTGTGTTGTTGGATTATATAAATTGTGCGATTAGTACTGACCCCGTTTAAATGTTTTAAAAACTGTGGTGATCCATTCGGGGGTGGTGAGCAGTTATTGAGCAGGTATGATATGACGCGTATGAGATAGCTAGGATGAGTCATCACGTGGCAGTTAGAAGTCTTCTGCTGTGTCAGATGATGTTTTATAGCTTTGATAGTTTTAGCAGTAGACCGTCTGAGAATCTTGTATTTCTTTTTATCAGTTTGGAATTGCTATGTAATCACTTTAAACTTTATTTACTTTTAAAGTTGTTTCGTTATTGTCTTATGAATATCATGCCTCGGGTAACCGAGATGGTGGCATCCTTATACCTGAGTGGTCCTGGTAAGGCACTTGGAGTATGGGGGTGTTACAAATGGTATCGAGCGACGATCCGAAACACGTAACCAATGAATTTAATGAATATAGGGAGTCAATTAAAATGAACCCGGGGTAAAGGTTGTAAGAGCTAATGCAAAGGCTTGGGAGACGTCCTAAAGTCGCGAACTCGCCCTACAATTTTGAACCGGTCACCATGGGATATGAGTCGGGATCGCTATGTGTTTATCTTGTAAATTGTGTACCTATATGGTGATGTGTGGCATGAATCGGTGGATGTATGTATGTGGAGAATGGGGAATGTGTAGAAAAGATGGTGATGATGTGATTTCGTAAGCTATTGATTGAAAGCATGATAGTTGGTTTACAACGTTGTCTTGAATTGTAGGAAAAGTATATGAGAATGATGAATGATGTGGTAGAAAAAGGAAGTAGTGCATATGCGATAATATGTGATGAATGATGATGTTGCAGGATGGATGATTCATAATGTGGCATAATAATAACAGATGCATAGGAATGTTGTGTCGTATTGTGGACAGCGGGCCGCCCACGGGGGCGCTTGGTGAGAAACGAAGACAAGCGTTTGCATTTTTGTATGGAGTCGCCACCAATTTTTATGGGAAATTGGAACCGTTCGAATACCTCGTGCCATGTCAAGACACAAAGTAGTGACATGAACACTAAGCAATCGTTACCCTTAGCATTCTATGTCTAGAATGACTCTCGTGGATGCCAATGAACACGGGTGCTCACGGAGATCTGGAGTAAGGGGTGAGGTTACGTATTAGGAAGCTCTTTTGATCGAACACCTAATCCCGCCCGCCTCGATAGCGGCCTCTACTAATGATTAGGGAAGTTATTCGTACTTGATATATCGTCGGTTATATGCATGCAATGCAACATCCAAGTTTTAATCCTAGCATGTGAGAATTAGACTAAGTCGGTTGACAATCAATTTAGCACACAATTGGGTCGAAGTAGGATTTAATGCTCATTTACATGTGAGAACATTCAAGCAATAAAAGAAATACAATAATTGAAAATTACAATAATGGAAATTACAATAATTACATTGGAATAGGCGATTTATGTCGAAAATACCTTTAAAACGGATAATTTGAGAAAAAGGATAAAAGAATAAAAGAAATAAATTACGAACAAGTCAGAAGGTGATATTACGGATAATAGTTAGTTAATATGTAAACTAATTAAACTACGTCAAGGCAGAAACGGAGTTCAGGGACATAACTCATCCTGGAACAGGCGCAGCAGGACTGCGCCCTCTGGAAGAGGCGCAGCAGACGCTGCGTCTGTTCCAAGGGTGAGTTCTGGCTGTGAAGCCGGAACTGCAAACCGTTAAGGTCGATTGGTAAATTTAATGATTGATTGATAATATTTACTCGGATGAAATTGATTAATAGGTTAATTACATGTGAATGATGGTCATAAAAGCAGTAAAGCATGAATGAGACGGATGCAAACGAATTAATTACATGAAGGAACGATGTTAATGAATGAGTCCTCTATTGAAATAAGTCAATTAGGCTAAATACGACGGATATACAACGAATATGTGAATAAGCAGATGAAAATTATATCAATGACGAATTCTAGAAACCCAATATGAACAAATTGAATCTCTACAACTCGGGGTTGAATTTAATGACGAAAACCCGTAAATATTGGATTATTTAGGATTTAAGTCGGATTTATGATGATTAAGACATACTAATGAATGATGAATTATATGATGCAATATACATGTGAATTATCAGTGACGATTATATCAAAGAATTAGCGGACGAACGAATAACAAATAAAAAAAGAGGCGAAATACAGAGGACGAGGAAAAAGAAAAGAAGCAGGAACTGCGGCAGCCTCACGAAGAGGCGCAGCAGGAACTGCGCTCCTTCGAAGAGGCGCAGCAGTTGCTGCGTCTTTTCTCGACGTCTGTCTACTGGAAATCCGCAAAAACAGAGTTTTAAAGCACGGTTTTAGAAATCGGTTTTAGTGGTGTTTTCGACATAAATCTTACAATGGTGATACGATAAATAAAATACAATAAATAAGGATTATACACCCTCAGACTTACATGTTGACGGAACGAGATGAACTAAGGTATCGACTAGTGAATGCTCGACGCGAATGCAAAGAGAGTGCCCTCGTAAGAGGAAAACGATTGATTAATTAAAGTTGATTGAGTGTAGTTGGTCAAATTGGTCGGTCATGCAACGGAGAGGCTGGTACCCGGAAAGATCCGAGCTTACGTGGTCGAAAGTCCAAGCACGTAGGCACCAATTAGTAAGAACGAAGTCTAGAATGCAAAGGGAGAAGAGAAGGGCGGACACTCGCGTGAGAAATATGAGGAGCGAAAGCTCCTATTTATACTAATCATGCGAAGGAATAGGGTTTCGGAGACTCTTTGGAAGTGAATCTCGGAAAGATATGAAAAAGATACGTAAATCATGCAAAGAAGGGCCTGGGAAGAGGCGCGGCAGCCCATCTGCGTCTCTTGGAAAGAGGCGCAAAGACCGCCGCGTCTATTCCTATGAGGTTTCCTCCGTCAAGAAAGATTTCCGCGTTTGAGTTATGGTAGGACGGAAATAATTCGATTTCCTTAATATTTTATATGAATATTACGGGATATTATTTGCCAAAAGATAAAGTTTATGAAATATGGAATAGAAATATCCGGAACATTCCAGAACATTCTGACTCGGGATTTAACAGTTATCAGGAAATGGAGACGGTTTTTGACCCGGACTCCGAATGTACTCTAATTACTGCCAAAACGACCGTATCGGGACGTAGATGACAACTAAGAGGTCGACATTAATATTTGAGCAATCACTTGACGATAATCTTACGAATTGTCACAAATCGTTCCGCGTATCAAACATGCGGCCCAATCATCACCGGGTGGTTTGCGGGAGGTGCAGAAATGAGGTATCTACAGAGCCCCCACTTTGACTGAGGCTTGGACAAGGCGAAATTCAAAGTATAGCCATCAGGTCAATCGAAGATTACAACCTGACGACTATGGCGACGCGAGGCGGCTCAAGGGGTCTGAACCAAGGACCTGTCGTCGGGAACATTTTAGAGTCCGTCGACTTATCGGGGAGGGTCGTTTAAAGTCCATTAGACTACGTAAGGAAGCTCGCCAGCCATAAGAAGAGACCATACCTGAGATACCCCTGGGTGAAACGGGACTGAAGACGCTTCGGCAAAACTCTTTGGTCTGAAGATAACTTGGTGTCTGAAGGCATTAGGGGTCACAGGGAACTTCGGTCGAACTCTGCGGGGAAACAAGAAACATCGAAAGCAGCAGGATGTCAGTAGAAACTGCTGGGGAATCCGCTTGCGTCGGTCTCAAGCGAACTTCTGGCAAAACTTGAGGTTGAATCTGCTTGCGTCGGTCTCAAACAAATTCTTGCTGGGGAATATTTCTGACGACTAGGAACATCTTGATCGTCATGGGAGAAATCTTGAGTGAGCAATACTGCAAAATACTACTGCGCTGGATATAATGATCTTGAGCAATACTGCAAAATACTCCTGTGCTGGATAAAATGCGGGCCGGAACGAAAGAAAATCATCGAAACGGACCAAAAGAATATAATAGCGTCGAAGAAGAGGCGCACCAAAGATGGGCCCACAAATAACGAACTCATAACGAATTTTTGAAAATCCGTGTGGAGGGAACAAAAGGAAGAGGCGCAGCAAGAGCTGCGTCTTTTCCCCAAATTGGCTTTCCTGCGTAAAAACGCGAACTCAGAAGGATTGTGTTTCATTATTTCGAAACATAATTCTTGCATTTCTCTCTCAAATCTTCACCATTTCCGCCAAGGTTGGATTTAAAAGCTTGCTTTAAACATGACTAATCGAGGTATGTGTCTTAATCTTGCATTAATCTTCTGCATTTGTCAAATCTTGAGCCGCGAAAATTAGGGTTTTCGACCCTTTTGATCGAAAATTTGGGGCTTTTCCCCCAAACGGATTTGCCTTGCCAAATTGACACTAGAAATGGATAGTAGGCGATATTAGGAACATAACCATGTGCTTGCTTCGAATTTTCATCAAGTTTTGAGCCTTTGAATGAATTTTGAGACGGTTTTACAGCTAAACCGTAAATTGCTTCGAAAATAGCCTTAGGATTGCCCATTTGCGATGAGATTTGATATTTGGGATCCTTGGATGATGGGTAAACTTCCTACCATCTCGGAATTTTGGTTTGTGACAACTTTTTCAGGACACCTTTTTAGGGCATAATCGCCGTTATAACGAAATGCTGCCGAATTTTCGACTCGAACCCAGAACTAGGCTTTGAGTTGGACTTGACTTGACCCAATTTATCACATGAGTGATTGGGTTGGCGGGAACATGGCCAAGGATAGCCAGAAAGGGGCGATTTCAGGGCCCTGAAGGCTCGAAAACTCCTTAACAAAGGCTCGCCGTCATGTGACGCGGCCTGAATTTACTTTAATGTTGCAGGTGATGAGGCTTCTACTTCTGGGAGGACTCCCATGGAGATAGATGCCGCTGTTGTTGAGGAGGCTTTAGAGCAGGCCTTCACTGCTGCGGTGATGGCTGCTGGAGACGAGACTCACGAGGAGGAGGCTGCCGAGGAGGAGGAGGCCCCGAGACGGGCCAACATCGGGCGAGGAGGTCGACAGCTGAGAGGAGCTCCTGCGTGGGCTGAGACCTGGGAGAGTAGGCACCTTGTGTGGGCTGCAGAGGGTCACCTGTCCTACAGGACGGTGAAGAGCTTGGTAAATAAGAATTCACTACTCATTACCTATTCTCTTTCATTCTTTTTGTCCGATACTTCTTTCAAATTTTATTCGAAACTAAAGATAGCCTTGTTTTAAATCATAATAGGAGGCCGGGAACATCAGGTCGTTCTCGGGTTACACGACAGCGATGGAGCACTACGAGCGGCTGTCGGCGGAGGAGAGGGCCATGATCGAGCGTGGAGCGTTCGGTCCTCTGGTTCAGGTCTGGAGGGATATCGTGAAGAGGAAGTTGCGGGCCAACCTTAGCCTGGTCCGCGCTTTCTTGGATCGATTCTGGGATACGACTTCCACGTTTCACCTACCTTTTGGTGAGGTGGGAGTCACTTTGGAGGATTACGGCATGATTTCCGGGGTGCCGTGTGGGGACCGAGGAGATGGTGTGGCGGAGCGCCATGAGGGCGGATTCGGCCGAGGCGAGGAGATTGATCGGCTGGAACTTGTCGCCGAAGGCGGTTGCGATCGGGTTTGGTACCCAGTACCTACGTCCGAGACTACTATGCGCGGGGAAGACCCCTGGCCGGTGACGATCGATGGGAGGGAGACAGCTCCTCCTCCTCAGACTCTGGTGAGCGAGAGGGCTCGTCTGTGGCTTTGGTGGTTTCTGTCTTCGATTTACCTCGGAGACAAGGGCGAGAGGCTATCGACGAAGCTCCTTCCCTTCCTTTCTGACCTGAGTTCCCTAAGGCGTTGGGACTGGGTCACTGCTGGTTTTGCGGTCCTCATCCGCTTCATGAGGGCCATGGTTCGTCCGGAGTTGATGGAGAAGGGGACTTCTCCTGGCGCTGTCGGACCTGGACTACTGTTGGAGGTATGAACCTTCCTCTAGACCAAAGTAAATTCCTTTCTTTACCAAATCACGAAAGATCGTTATTGATTATTCTATTTTACAGGCGTGGGTGTACTCTTACTTCCCGAGTCTTGCGCCCAAGAGGACGGAGCCGTTGGAGAGGGCCTATCCCGTGGTGAAGGATTGGGTCATGTGCCGGACGAAGAGCAAGCGTTCTTCTCACAATGTCTGCTGGCGGGACGTGAACGCTCTTCAGCTGAGCAGCGTGAGTATCCCATTTGTATTCATTTATATTTCTCGTACTTTGCTTTTACTTGATCATAGGAATGATCTTTGCCTTTATATTGTCGCAGTGGGTGCCCAGACCTTGGGCGGAGTATGCTAGAGCGCCTTCTTTTGTCGCTGAGGTCCTTCGACCTAGGAGCTCGAGTCGGCTGCTGTTGTGGACGTCGATGGGTCCTGTGTGGTATCTGGGCGAGCGGTTGGCTCGTCAGTGCTCTCGGGACGCGTTGACGGTTCCCGTCGATCCTCCCAGGACGATGTTTAGGGAGCCTTCTGAGGCTGAGAGGGAGGCGGACTTGGCTGGTGCCAGCGGCGACGACCTTCTTCTCCCTGGCGAGGACTACTCGACGTTCCTCTACGGGAGGTTGGCGTACTGGCCGGTAGTGGTGAGTATCTTTTGCTTTTTTTGTTGACTTTGATTTCGAGAATTGCGACGAAAGATCGTCGATTAACGAGAGCTATTTGTCCTTGCAGGAGGTTGAGGCGGCGGGCATCGAGCCCCCAGAGTACCCCGAGACCCTCGAGTACACTGACGCGACCGGGAGGACGACGATCTCCGAGTTGCGTGACTTCGACGTAGCTGTGACGGATGCTGGCCTAGAGGACCGGCAAAGATCGATTCGGAGGGTAAGCCTCTTGTTTATATAACTTTTGTGTAAGAACACATTTGATTGAACTTGTTCAATTTGCTGAGAATTTCCTTTGAAAATGCAGGTCGCGCCGTCCCGGTTCGTGGCACTATGGAGGGTGGCCAACTGGCTGCGAGCTACTGCCATCGAGGCACTCGTCGGTGGTCGAGGTCGTCAGGTATGAACCTCGTTTGATTTCTTTTGATTTTTGGTTTTTTTTTTATTTTTGATCTTGCTTGAATTGATTGACATGAGCCAATTTCTTGTTTACAGGGTGACCGCGAGCGGGAGCGAGAGTTGGCCCAGTCTCGGGAGGAGACCGCTCGCTTGCTGAGGGAGCTCGAGTTTCGAGATGTCGAGAATGCCGTTCTTGCGGCCAGAGTTGCCGAGTTGGAGGGCGCCCAGCAGTAGTTTTGTGTAGTTTTGTAGACTTGTACATTTTGGACTTCTGGTTTGAACATTTTTTGGACTTTGTTTGGGGCGCAAGCCCCCAGTTTGCTTGGATCTTTGTTCGGGGCGCAAGCCCCCAGTTTGCTTGTACATTTGCTCCGTTTGGTGTATATATGGTGGCCGAGTGCCTTTTTCTTTGGGTTGTGTTGCTTGTACCTGCAGGTTAGTTCTTGAACAGGTTTGGTAGACAACGGTTTATGCCGTCATGCTGCCGAAATTTACATGGAAATTACGCAAAACATACATTTTATATACATAAGGCCTTTAATCAGCGCAAAATGAGACTCAGAAGAGCACAAGGAAAAGCAAAAAATTTGCCGGAAATGACCGGACGGTAGGGAGGGTTACCCCCTAAAAAAAAAGAAAAAAAAGAAATATATAAGTGTAGAAATGAAAACAAAAGAAAATTATTTCCCAAAAAGAAAGTGAGATTTATTTCCTAAAAATAAATGAATTAAAATAATGATAAAAAAGAAGAATTAAGTGTGATGAAAATGGCGAAGGCGTCGACGTTGCCTCGAAATGCGTGCCCGCGAAAATAGGAAACTTAAAACATGGTAAACTGCTCGTGTTTACCAAAATAAAATCCCGTAGGAATAGGAAATTATTCGTTATAGAATTAGGAAAGATCCAAACGCGGAAATCACAGAAATTGAGCCTGGGGAAGAGCGCGCAAAGATGAGTGCGTCCCTTGGAATAGGCGCAAAGCGTATTGCCTACTGTTCTCCAAGCCGGTCTATGCTGGCGGATTTTTGGAAACAGCAATTAGTATAAATAGAAGCGTCGACGAAGCTTTAAATCATATAATTCTTCCGTCTCTTCCTCGTCTATTCATATAAAACTCTCAAAAATAAATCTTTAAGAGAAATTAGTCATCATGAATACTTTGGAGATCCGTTTGAAGGAATGGACTAATGAATTCTCGAATATTGAGAAGCACAACATGGGTGCTTATAACCTTGGGTCTTTATTGAGTTTGAAACTCATTAAGATAGTAACACCGTTCTTGGATGCTTGCCTTGACTATTGGGACCCGAATTATCATGTTTTCGCGTTCCCGGGAGGTGATATTTGCCCGTTTCTGAAGAAATTGCCGCCATTGGTGGGTGGGACCCGAACATTTGCCTGCCATTCCTTCCACTTCACAAGGGTATAAGAGCAAATTCAGAGACTTGCTTGGACTGACCAGACTTGAGGTGGATCGTTTAGTTACCCCGAAAGGCGTGAGAATCTTTGGACTTTGTGGACCGATTCATTAACGGGGCCGACCCTACTGTTTCCCATGTTGCCGGGAGGAGGGCATTTGGCTTTTGTTTCTTTGCACGTGTATGTCTTCCAAGGACACGTTGATGAAGATTTGCGAGGTGATCCCCGTCTTTTGGGTCTTATTGAGCAAATGGAGTCGCGCAGAGCCCAGACTTGCTTGTGCTTAGGGGAGATTATCTTGGGTTTGGATAATAAGAAATCCAACCGTGATCTGCCATTTCTGGGGAGTCCCGTCATCCTACAGGTAAAAGACATCATCTTTTTTTTTTTTTTTTTTTTTTTTTTTTTTTTTTTTTTTTTTTTTTGTTTTCGTTTTTTTTTTAATGTCTAATACCTGCTTTCTGTAGGTTTGGCTTATGGAACGGCTCCGACTGATCGAGCCCCCAGTTCATGCACTTTTCTATCATTCCCGTATGATTGCGATGAGGACGCGGTTGTACATGGTGGACTTCACCCGGGTCTGTGACTATTGGAAGAACAAGCTGAAGAATGATGATGGTCCGTTGATTAGGTGGGTCGTACCATGGTGGCACCTCAAGTCTGTCACTGGAGTGTCTTCTCTGGATCCCACTAGGTCTGTGCGCATTCCGGGATTGGAGTTCATGGTATGCATCTTTCCGGAAAGGTTGATGAGGCAAGTCGGGTTGAAGCAGACGATCCCTAGGCTTGATGCCGTTCCGTAGACTGCTGTGGCGCTTACTACAGAGAGCCGAAGAGAGTGGGCTATCAAATGGGCCCAAAGAAACATGTGGTTCTTGAGCTTCTCCGCCAATGCTTTGTGGGTGTCGGATTCCTATCTGAGGTGGAGAAAGGCTGCAACTCCGGAAGAGCGCGAGAGATTGAGGAAACGTGAGCCGATTGATTACAAGGTGCGCGAGGGAGAGAAAGAGAAGGAGAAGCATCTGACAGAAGGAGAAGAAGAAGCCGGGTTTCAGGTCATTCATCCTTCAAAGAAATCAAAGACTACTCCTGTTGCAGAGATGGTGGTTGGCAAAAATGGAAGAGTCAGGCCTCGATAAAGACCGTTGGTGATTAGGTCTGAAGTGGTGCACGAGCGCCCAGCTCGGGGTCGTGACGGGAAATATGACAAGAGTGACAAGGGCAAGGGGAAGATGGAAGAATAGCCCGAGTCTTTATTTATTATTTGACTATTATTATTATTGTTGTAATAAAAAAGGAGGGATTTTTAGAATCCTAGCCTAGTATATTTTTATTATTTGTCGTATTATTATTATTAGAAATTGAATGAAAATAAAAAAGGTTAAATGGTTATGAAACCGTTGTGATTTTCTTTTATTATTCTTGTCGAATTTCAAATGCAATGCAAATGTCCTTCTATTTACATTTTAGATATAATGGGTTGAATCCTGTGAAGGATTGCCTACGTATTCACTTTAAAAAAGCGAAATCAAACCCTTGCGCGTAGTTCGAGTAAATGTAAAAGAATAATTGTTCGAAGCAAGAGCTTGTACTGAACATAGAAAATAAGCATGAGCTTTTGCTTACTCTGAAGGTGCGAATTTAGTTTATTTGATGATATGAGGATGACAAACTTGTCAAAATGCAAGGGCATGGTGACATTTAGCTTATTTCAGCTGGGCTAGGGGCCGTTTATTTAGTGCCACAAGAGCGACACATGGGTTTACGCGAGGCGCGTGTGTGGTCCTATTCTAGGCATAGTATCGTTTCAGTTGGTCAAGGTTTGTAGGGTTTGAAAACTCATTCCCATCTAGGTCTGTGATTCTAACCGCACCCCCTGGGAGTATGGATTTGATTAGATATGGTCCGGCCCAATTGGGTTTGAATTTTCCCCGTGGGTCGACGGGTAAAAGAGCTCTAACCGATTTGAGTACTAAGTCTCCTTCTTTGATGTTTCTTGGTTTAACCCTTTTGTTGAAAGCTCGTTTGATACGGGCTTGATATGTTTGGACATTATGTAAGGCGCGTAGCCTACGTTCATCCAGGAGGATGAGTTCTTCATACCTATCCTTCTTCCAATCGGCTTCTGGGATTTGACTTTTTAGTAGAATACGCAAGGATGGTATTTCTAGCTCCACTGGTTGTACGGCTTCCATGCCGTAGGTCAAATAGAAAGGAGTAGCCCCAGTGGGCGTTCTAACAGATGTACGGTACCCCCATAGGGCGAAAGGTATCTTGCTTGGCCAATCTCTGTAGTTGTCAGTCATTTTCTTGAGAATTGTGACAACATTCTTGTTTGCCGCCTCTACCGCGCCGTTAGTCTGTGGTCTATAGGGCGAGGAGTGGTGATGCTTAATCTTGTATTTGGCTAGCAATTGCTCTGTTTCGGCTTGGAAATGTGACCCATTATCGCTAATGATCTCATGTGGGCAACCATATCGACAGATGATGTTGTTTTGTATGAATTTAGCCACATTTTTAGCCGTAAGACCAGTGTAGGAAGCCGCTTCTACCCACTTGGTGAAATAGTCAATTGCCACTAGGATGAAACAGTGACCTCCTGTTCCGGCTGGGGTTATTTTCCCGATTATGTCGATTCCCAATGCAGAGAATGGCCAAGGAGATGTCATCGTGTATAGCAATGAAGGAGGGACATGTTGTACATTCCCGAAGATTTGGCAATTGTGGCAATGTCTCACGTATTTGATGCAATCGGATTCCATTGTGGTCCAATAATACCCTAAACGTGTGATTTTCTTTGCCATCATGGGCCCACTCATGTGGGGACCGCATTCTCCGTCGTGGACTTCTTCCATCACTTTTCGTGCCTGCGAATGATCGAGGCAACGTAGGACTACACCAAGAGGTGTTCTTTTGTATAATTCTCCTTGCATCAGAATGTATTGGGAAGCTAATAGGCGTATAGCGCGTTGTCCCCTTTTGTCCATATCCGGCGGATAGGTACCATTAAGCTTGAAATTCAGGATTGCTTGTAACCAGGGTTCCTGTGCGATTTCCTCTTCATCGGTGATTTGATGGACATAAGCCGGCTCTGACCGTCGTTCGATACACAAAGGCATTTCTATCATGTGATCCGGCATATTTATTAGAGATGCAAGTTTCGCAAGAGCGTCTGCAAATTGATTTTCCTCCCGAGGTAGGTGTAGGTATGTTACGTGATCAAAGAATTGAGCGACTTGGTCTATCCTAGCCTGATAGGGTGCGAGGCTTTCACTTCGGATTTTCCAGGATCCTGTAACTTGGTTGATGATCAGTGATGAATCCCCATGTACTCGGAGGTTTTTGATACCTAAGCTTACCGCCGCTTGTAGCCCAATGAGACAAGCTTCGTATTCTGCGGCGTTGTTTGTCACCTCGAAGTCGAGTTTGACAGCAATCGGTGTATGCTCACCTTCAGGAGAAATGAGAAACACTCCTATTCCGAATCCTCTTAAGTTTGATGCTCCGTCAAAATATAGGTCCCAGGAGTCTACATCTGTTTGAAGTATGTCCTCGTCGGGAAATGACCATGTATCTATGGTTTGTGCGTCGTTGATAGGATTTTCTGCGAAGAATTCGGCGACGGCGCGACCTTTTATAACTTTCAGTGGCACATATTTAAGGTCGAATTCTGAGAGCATCAGGGTCCATCTTGCCAGACGTCCGTTGAGGACGGGTTTCTCGAAGAGGTATTTGACTGGATCCATTTTGGAATATATCTTGACGGAGTAGCTAAGCATGTAGTGACGTAGCTTCTTCGTTGCCCACACAAGAGCGAGGCATGTCTTTTCGAGTTGTGAGTATTTGCACTCATATTCCAAGAACTTCTTACTTAGATAGTAAATAACTCTTTCTTCGCTTCCTACAGTTTGAGCCAACATGGCACCCATGGCGGTTTCAGTTACTGTGAGATATAAACCAAGAGGTTGGTCTCGTTGTGGCGGCATGAGCACTGGCGGTTTAGCCAATATCTCCTTGATTCGGTCAAACGCCTTTTGACAATCATCATCCCACATGGTGTGGTCTGTTTTCTTGAGTTTCTTGAAGATAGGCTCGCAAATCATTGTGAGTTTCGATATGAATCGACTTATGTATTGTACTTTTCCCAGGAATCCTCTGACTTCTTTTTCTGTTTGGGGTTGTGGCATTTCAATCAGAGCTTTGATTTTTGAAGGATCTATCTCTATGCCTCTTTGACTAACGACATATCCCAGGAGTTTTCCGGATGTTACCCCGAATGTGCATTTCTGAGGGTTGAGTCTCATATTGTACTTTCGTAGCCTTGCAAAGAACTTACGAAGATTTGCAATATGTCCCTCTCTTTCCTTGGACTTGACAATCATGTCGTCTACATATACCTCAACTTCTTTGTGCATCATGTCATGTAGGAGTGTGGTTGCGGTGCGTTGGTATGTAGCTCCGGCGTTGATCAATCCGAATGGCATTACTGTATAGCAATATGTTCCCCATTGGGTGACGAATGCGGTCTTATGCATATCTTCCATGGCCATCTTGATTTGGTTATAACCCGCATATCTGTCCATGAAGGATAGTAATGCGTGGTCTGCAGTATTGTCTACCAATATGTCAATGTGAGGTAGAGGGAAGTCATCTTTCGAACTTGCTTTGTTCAAGTCCCTAAAGTCAACACAAACACGGATTCTCCCATCCTTTTTGGGCACGGGTACTATGTTAGCTACCCAGTCAGAATACTCGGAAACTTTGATGAACCCGGCTTTGAATTGCTTGTCCACTTCTTCCTTAATCTTTAGAGCCCATTCTGTTCTCATTCGTCGAAGCTTCTGTTTCACAGGTTTGAAACCTGGCTTAATCGGAATCCTATGTTCGGCGATATCTCTGTCGATCCCTGGCATGTCTTTGTAGGACCAAGCGAACACATCTTTGAATTCATTTAGGAGGTCTATGAAATCGGCCCGTTCGGTAGAGCTCAAGGTAGTCCCTATCCTAAGTTCTTTGGGTTCTAGTTCGGTTCCTATATTGATGGGTTCGGTGTCCTCTATTACAGGTCCCCTTTCCCCTTCCTGTAGTATTTCTTTGGCTACGTAGGGGGGGATTTCGGTCAAGTCTGGGTCTTGGTCATCCTCAGTATCATCATAAACAGAATTGCACTCGAAAGAACACAGAGAGTAAGCAGAACCTGATTTATTCATATTAAGATTTGAGTAAATTTGAAACAAAGAAGCCAACTGATCCATGGTCAGTGGCGGAAAAGGGACAGTAATTGGGGTATTTCCCGAACTACTGTGACTACTCGAGGCTAAGCTAGGAGAAATAAAGGGAGTGGGGATGACAACAGGAGTAGATTCTCTAATGACTCCTCTAGACTCTGACTCTGACTCCGACTCCGACTCTGACTCGAACTCGTCGTCTTCTGGTTCTCCTTTGAACATCTCTCCTTCTCCAAAGAGTGAGTTTGAAGAGTCTTCCTTGGTTGTTGGTCCATTTGATAGATTTTCTCCATCCTTTCTGCTGCTTTGTGTCGATTTCCGTGATCAACGCGGTGGGGTTGAAGCGATCGTCCTGAAGTATCATAGTAGTGATCTCATCCTGCGCGGCCCTAACAAATCGATCTTCTCCAAACAGTAGGCTAACAGCTTGTTCGTCGAAGCAAGGTGCTTGACGGGTTTTGACGGTAGGAACCGTTTCGGGAGGAATGAAATAGCAATCGTGAAAGATCTCGATTCCGGCTAACTTCCTCTCAAGATAATGCCAAGGTTCGGGAAATCCGTGAAAGAGTTCTGAACTTCCTTCTTGAACGAAGTACCCATTTAGAGTGGGGAGATATGGTCTCATTTGGACTCCCACGTGCTTGCGATTTTGGACTTGGGCTAGCATTTCGAGAACTTCTTCTTTTGTGGGTTTGTACCCTAGTCCAAGTGGTATCCTTGTCGAGTTGCCTTCCTTGTATGGTGCGAAGGTGTTCTTCCGAATCGGGTTTAAAGGCATTCCAGGGAAGTATCCCTGGGATTTGAGTATGTGGTTGACCACCAAGTTGGAGTAGGGATTATAGTATAAGGGTGCCAACTCACTTTCTATGACGTTTACACTTTGGAAGCCCCCAAGTTCGTATATGGGATCCGCAAGGACTTGATTGTTTGATTGCTTTTCGATTATTGCCTTGATGGGTGACGAAGTGATCGTCACTACTTTGCCGTTTAGTGGAATCTTGATCTTTTGATGAAGGGTGGATGTTACCGCTTTGGAAGCATGAATCCAAGGCCTTCCTAGAAGTATGTTGAATGAAGCTTCGATGTCCACTATTTGGAAGTTAACCTTCCGTTCGATTGGTCCCGTGGCTATGGTTAGGTTAACAAGTCCTACCACTTTTCGTCGCGTACCGTCATACGCACGAACACCTTGATTTGTGGGAGTCCAATCCGACTCTTTCATCCCTAGTTTGTATGCCGTTTTGAGGGGTATGACGTTGACCGCGGAGCCATCGTCTACCAAGGTCATTGGCACATTTTTCTTTAGACAGATGACAGTGATGTATAGAGCAAGGTTGTGACTAGCGCCAAAAGGTGGCAAGTCTTCATCTGAGAAAGTAATAGGATTACTTAGCTTAGGTGATTCTTGGAAGACCAAGTTGACTACATCTTCAGGAGTGGAGTTATGTGCTACATTCAATTTGGCCAAAGCTTGCAGTAAAGCTTGGCGGTGTGGAAATGAGCTTGCCACTAGTTGCCAGACTGAAAGATCAGCCTTGGTTTTCTGTAATTGCTTGAGCAAATGATCAGTGGGGTCATCTTCGTTGTCATTTGGTGTGATGACGTTGGTTGGACCATTTTGAGTAGTGCTTTGATATGGACGACCCGAACGAGTTAGGTGATCCACATCTTGGTCTTCACCATTTTGGACTATTTCCTTGACTAGGGAGTTTTCAATGAGATATTCGTCCTCATCGTCATCGGCCTAAACCCCATTAACTGCAGCTAGTTCCTTCATTCTCATGATATCACTTTCTAGTCGTATGATTTGATCGACTAGTTTATCGACCACGGTGACTACTTCTTGCATAGTGGCATTTTGAGAGAAGATCAATGGTACGCGTTCTTTAGGTATCGCATTGGGATTGCGCAAGGTCGTTACCCTGTTTTCTAGTTCCCACACTTGTCTATCTACACTCCTTGCCCATGTGATGAAGTCGGAAATGGTAGGGAAGATAGTGGAGTAGAGCCTTTCTTTCTCAATTGCATGAATTTCATTTTCGGTGGGAGAAATGAGGTGTGAGCAATCTAAGGTAGATTCGTCACTTGTAATCACTAGAACTCCAAGAGGATTCTGAGTGTTGTTGGGTTTACCTCCTGGTGGTATTGGAAGTCGACCATCTTCAATCATATCTTGAAGCACGTGTTTCAACTTGTAGCATTTTTCTGTGTCGTGCCCTTTGCCCCTATGGTATTCACAGTAGGAATTTTCATCCCAAAACTTGGACTTCTTTTCGGGTTCGGGAGTAGGTCCAATGGGTTGGAGTTTACCTTGCTTCATTAGCCTTTTTAGAGCGTTGGAGTACGTATCCCCAAGGTTTGTGAATTTCCTTGGTGGAGTAGTTTTCTTGGATGGCTCGAGAAGGTTAACCTCATCGGTCTTGCTAATAGAGCCGTATGAACGACTTGTGGACCCTTGATATCCTCGACCTACCGTTTTGGACAAGAGTCCTTAACGGATGTCATCTTCAATTCGTGTCCCTAATACGGTTAAGTCCTTGAAAGTCTTGATGTTTTGATATCTCAAATGGTTGGCATATATGGGCTTGAGATTATCCACAAACTTTTCCACGAGAGTAGCCTCATCCGGGCGTTCAACTAGTTGAGTACTAGTCTTCCTCCACCTACTTAGGAAGTCGGTGAATCCTTCTTTGTCATTTTGGGTAAGAACCTCTAGAGTACGCATGTTGACTTGGATCTCAGCATTATCCGCGTATTGTTTCGAGAACTCGATGGCGGCGTCCTCCCAAGTAGCGACCTTCTTGTTATCTAAAGTGTAGAACCATTGCTTCGGGATGGTGTCAAGAGATGAAGGAAAGATCCTTAAGAACATCTCGGGTTTAATGCCTTTGATAGACATGTAATCCTTGAAGTCACGGATATGGTTCAAAGGGTTCTCATATCCTTTAAACTTAGGGATATCCGTCATGCTAAAGTTAGTTGGCAATTTGGAATTGACGGCTTCATACTTGCGATTGTTTTCCCTGTAAATGTCATCCCCCTTAAGGTACATCAATTGCTCCTCTAGGTATTGGAGCCTTTTCTCAGCTGCAGTTGTCCCTATGATAGGATTCTCGTCTTTAGACTCGTCATCGGAAAAACGTAGTACTTCACTTTTGAGGGGAGGCAATCTTCCCTCTACATCAAAGATACGGCCTTCGATGAGCTCAAGGCGGTCATAGGTTTGGTTTTGGGTAATTTGCATTTGGGCTATCGCGGCTAGGATTCGATCATTACTATCTTGAATTTGTTGGAGATTCGTTTCATCACTTGATCCGGGCATCTTGGAAACTGGATAAGAGATCGGCGACGAATCAAAACACGATCGACCATTCTATCACACTTGCTAAAAGAGGAAAAGTTTTGACTCGTGAAGTGGGTGTGTGCCACTTGTGTTGAGTGAGTTTTGAAGAAAGACAAGGTCTTTGAAAATGTGTGTCCTAGTCAACTGTAGTGTAGTTGTAGGAGTGGACTCGAAGTGAGGTTTTGAAATGGGCTTGTGGCCCGAATTTTGACACGACAAATGGACAGAGTTTTGACCGGATTTTGCGCTAATTAAAGGCCTGTTTCGAAATTCTTGTTTGAAAATAAGGATTTGATTTTCGAAAATTCGTCATGGTTTGTTTAGAAATGGCGATCACGTAAGGTTTACACATTTATACAAGCATTATAACAGGATGCTGAGTGCATTTAAAAGGGTTTTGGTTTAAAGGGTGGGTTGCCATACCGAACCATCAAACCCGAAGTCTGTGGAGAGGCTCGTGCCAAACAAGAGTAAGGCCGATTCCTAGTCCATTTCCTCAAGTAGTGAAGGCCCTTGATACAAACAAGAGTAAGCATCATGGTATGGATGACGTCAATCGCTATCCATCCTTAGGCCCAAATAAGAATTAGGACCGTTTAGACGGGACGATTGGTCGAAAGGGTTGGGTTGGGCCTAGGAAGGCCGAATAAACGATCTAGGAAGACCGAGTTATGAAAACCGATAATTGTCTTGTACAAACTTATTCCCTAACCTTGTTCAAGTTTCACCCTTGGCTACACGTAAGTGTATTATCCCCAGCGGAGTCGCCAAACTGTGGACAGCGGGCCGCCCACGGGGGCGCTTGGTGAGAAACGAAGACAAGCGTTTGCATTTTTGTATGGAGTCGCCACCAATTTTTATGGGAAATTGGAACCG
The DNA here is from genome assembly GCF_048544455.1 of Silene latifolia. Classification (NCBI taxonomy): domain Eukaryota; kingdom Viridiplantae; phylum Streptophyta; class Magnoliopsida; order Caryophyllales; family Caryophyllaceae; genus Silene; species Silene latifolia. The sequence goes on along the minus strand of NC_133535.1, from coordinate 94,739,706 downwards.
TTCGAATACCTCGTGCCATGTCAAGACACAAAGTAGTGACATGAACACTAAGCAATCGTTATCCTTAGCATTCTATGTCTAGAATGACTCTCGTGGATGCCAATGAACACGGGTGCTTACGGAGATCTGGAGTAAGGGGTGAGGGTACGTATTAGGAAGCTCTTTTGATCGAACACCTAATCCCGCCCGCCTCGATAGCGGCCTCTACTAATGATTAGGGAAGTTATTCGTACTTGATATATCGTTGGTTATATGCATGCAATGCAACATCCAAGTTTTAATCCTAGCATGTGAGAATTAGACTAAGTCGGTTGACAATCAATTTAGCACACAATTGGGTCGAAGTAGGATTTAATGCTCATTTACATGTGAGAACATTCAAGCAATAAAAGAAATACAATAATTGAAAATTACAATAATGGAAATTACAATAATTACATTGGAATAGGCGATTTATGTCGAAAATACCTTTAAAACGGATAATTTGAGAAAAAGGATAAAAGAATAAAAGAAATAAATTACGAACAAGTCAGAAGGTGATATTACGGATAATAGTTAGTTAATATGTAAACTAATTAAACTACGTCAAGGCAGAAACGGAGTTCAGGGACATAACTCATCTCGAACAGCAGCAGATCGCGCCCCGGAAGAGCGCGCGCGTGCACGCTGCGTCTGTTTCCAAGGGTGAGTTCAGGCGTGAAGCCGGAAGCGCAAAACCGTTAATGTCGATTGGTAAATTTAATGATTGATTGATAATATTTACTCGGATGAAAGTGATTAATAGGTTAATTACATGTGAATGATGGTCATAAAAGCAGTAAAGCATGAATGAGACGGATGCAAACGAATTAATTACATGAAGGAACGATGTTAATGAATGAGTCCTCTATTGAAATAAGTCAATTAGGCTAAATACGACGGATATACAACGAATATGTGAATAAGCAGATGAAAATTATATCAATGACGAATTCTAGAAACCCAATATGAACAAATTGAATCTCTACAACTCGGGGTTGAATTTAATGACGAAAACCCGTAAATATTGGATTACTTAGGATTTAAGTCGGATTTATGATGATTAAGACATACTAATGAATGATGAATTATATGATGCAATATACATGTGAATTATCAGTGACGATTATATCAAAGAATTAGCGGACGAACGAATAACAAATAAAAAAAGAGGCGAAATACAGAGGACGAGGAAAAAGAAAAAAGAAGAGCTGCGGCGGCCTCACGAAGAGGCGCAGCAGCAGCGCGCTCCTTCAAGAAGAGGCGCAGCGATTGCTTGCGTCTTTTCTCGACGTCATCTCTTCATCGGAAATCCGCAAAAACAGAGTTTTAAAGCACGGTTTTAGAAATCGGTTTTAGTGGTGTTTTCGACATAAATCTTACAATGGTGATACGATAAATAAAATACAATAAATAAGGATTATACACCCTCAGACTTACATGTTGACGGAACGAGATGAACTAAGGTATCGACTAGTGAATGCTCGACGCGAATGCAAAGAGAGTGCCCTCGTAAGAGGAAAACGATTGATTAATTAAAGTTGATTGAGTGTAGTTGGTCAAATTGGTCGGTCATGTAACGGGAGAGGTGGTACCGGAAAGATCCGAGCTTACGTGGTCGGAAGTCCAAGCACGTAGGCGCCAATTAGTAAGAACGAAGTCTAGAATGCAAAGGGAGAAGAGAAGGGCGGACACTCGCGTGAGAAATATGAGGAGCGAAAGCTCCTATTTATACTAATCATGCGAAGGAATAGGGTTTCGGAGACTCTTTGGAAGTGAATCTCGGAAAGATATGAAAAAGATACGTAAATCATGCAAAGAAGGGCCTGGGAAGAGGCGCAGCAGCCACTGCGTCTCTTGGAAGAGGCGCAAAGACTTTCTTGCGTCTATTCCCGTGGAGGTTTCCTCCTGCTGAAGAAAGATTTCCGCGTTTGAGTTATGGTAGGACGGAAATAATTCGATTTCCTTAATATTTTATATGAATATTACGGGATATTATTTGCCAAAAGATAAAGTTTATGAAATATGGAATAGAAATATCCGGAACATTCCAGAACATTCTGACTCGGGATTTAACAGTTATCAGGAAATGGAGACGGTTTTTGACCCGGACTCCGAATGTACTCTAATTACTGCCAAAACGACCGTATCGGGACGTAGATGACAACTAAGAGGTCGACATTAATATTTGAGCAATCACTTGACGATAATCTTACGAATTGTCACAAATCCTTCCGCGTATCAAACATGCGGCCCAATCATCACCGGGTGGTTTGCGGGAGGTGCAGAAATGAGGTATCTACACGTATACGTATATTTGGTTTGCATAAGGTTGCATGATAAGTTTATGTACTTGTCCACTATTGTTCATGTGTATATGTGGTAAGAAGTGTGTAGCTGTAATGAATGAATTGGTTGGAAGAGATTAAGTAAGTAATTGCATAAAAATATGAAATTCATGTGTGGAACATGTTTATGTGGGTAATGGATTTTAATAATATGGCAATGTTTGTAACATGTGAATAGGGGATTTTATGTTGTATATTATGTTATTGTGTACGTAAAGTTATAAAATAAAAGCATGTGGTAAATCGTGATTGACAAGTTAAATAATCTATGTGCATGATTAATGTTGTTGCTTGGCTTTTGAAAATAGTAACATATGATTATGAATACTGGTTTTATGAGTTTTGGACTGGTTTTGTTTGCTTGGTTGTTGTTTAAGTTGTTTGGAAGTAAAATCAAGTAGTTGTGTTTTTTCGATTATAAAGAGGTTGTCTTTAAACTGTTATAACTTGAGATGCATAAATGATTTTGATTTTATTCCAATTAGAGGTGATAGCTTGTCCTTTTACGATTCTAACGATAGGTCACACGCCCAAAACGACCAAGTAATGAGTGAGTTATGACTGTTTTTTAAAATCGGAAGGTCTTGAGAATGGGGTACTCGATCGAGTAGCCTTGGTACTCGATCGAGTAGGAGGGAACTCGATCGAGTACGTTAGTTACTCGATCGAGTAGCCCTGGTGATTTGTTTTACGTGCTTCGGATCTTGACCTACTCGATCGAGTAAGTCCCTTACTCGATCGAGTGGCCGACTCGATCTAGTTACCCCCTGTTTTGGGTCATATGCTTATCTTTTGACATTCGTTGCATATTATGTTTAATTCAAAGTTGTTATTTTACTTCTTTATGCATTGTTTTACATGTAAGTTGGTCTTGATACGTAAGTTACCCAATCTTATGGGGTGGTGAGTGGCACCTTATGGTGAGTATGAGTTTGGTGGGAGGAGATGAGCTATATGTGGTTGTGCTGAGAAGTGGAAAAAGGAAAACAATATGGATGAGCTGATTGAGGCATGGTGCAAGTTTTGGTGAGACGTGGTGAGTGATTTATTCGCGAAATTGAGTGATGTAAAAGTAAGTGAAAGTGGGTAAGGGATGATGTGGGTCTAAGGAACGTGAGAATGAAAAGATTGAAAGGAAGGTTTGGATAGTGGCAACTTGAGATGTGTAAAGAATTATGAAGTGAGATGGTTAGGAGTCGTGTGGGTCAAGAATATATGTAGTGAAAGTTCGTTTTAAAGGGGTTGAGAAGAGTGGTATATAGTGAACTTTATGGAGACATGTTGCGAGGTGGATTTGTAGACAGTAAGTGAGTTTGGGAGATTTGGTTTATTAAGAGGTGAAACTACGTGTGATTTCTTAGGGCATTTAACGGCATGAAATGAAGTTGTTTAAACAGTGAACGTTGATTTTATGGATAGGTTAGTGGCAAGTGTGAGCGATAGCATAATAAGAGAAGATCCATGGTAAGAAAGAGTGAGATGATATCGACATGAAATAATGGGATTTGAGCTTTGGCGGAATGAGAAGGTAACCGGAGCACTAAAGAATTAGATAGAAGTAATAAGGAGTTGAGCTATTAAATGGTATTGTTGAATGTGAAGAGAAAAGAAGAGTAAAAAGTAAGCTAAGGAAAATTTTCACCGGAGTTATGTGATATAAAGGTAAGGAATCATCGAAATGTGTGATATTATCATGAGGATGTTAGTTAATGGTTATATGGGAGCTTCAGGACAACATGATTAATAATGAGTTTCTAGGAATTAAGGGAGTAAGAGTTGGTGGAGTATTTACACGATATGAGATTTTTGGTGGAAAGTTAGATGACGATACAATTAAGATAGTATTGGGAATAATGTTGAGGTAATTTTGTTGATGGATTTGATGTTCTTTATTTGGGGATGTTAACCAAAGATAGGAGAAAAACCGTGTTGTTTTGATATGAGTGTAAGAGGTTTGGTATACGAGCAGTGGTGGTATTGTGGTGTTGTCACTAGTGGTTAAGGGTGATGATAGATAAGAAAGACAAAGAAATCCTAGAGAGGTTGATTTTACAAAGGCCGGATTGATATGTATGGTTGTAAGGGAGTATAAGATGTGGTTATATGAGGCGAGCGCTAGTGGTTGAATATTAATGGTATGGCATGAGGTGATGGTTATGCGAATGGGAAAATATGTTATGAGGGGCATATGAGTTAAGCTCGGGCGACAGGTAACCTTTATCGAGTGGTAACTTACGTGATCAGGATTGACTAGTTGGATGTGATTATGGGTCTATGATGTGTATAAATGTTTGTGTGAGGTTCTGACCTCACGAGAAGCGGTATGGTGTGATAGTTATAAAGATGTTATATGAATGTTTGTGATATATGTAGGGTACGACAATCTGATGGAATGAGGCTAAAAAGGTAATAACTTGATTGATTTGGCATGGCTAGTTATAATTTTATGTGCATTGATAACACATGCGTATTTCGTGAAATGGTAGAGATGATGTTCATGAGGTGATTATCTGTTTATCCATATAATATGTTGCGTTGTGATTTAATAAAGTGGATTTGAGTAAGTTTTTCTTGTCTGAGAAGTTATACTGAGTCAGTGTTTATGGGTTTGAGTAAGTTGTGATGTCTATCGGTGCGGTTGTGGTGCCTCGGGTGGTGATCCGAGCATGGTACTTCGTGTTGTGATGCGGGTATTTTCGCACTGCGGTGCGGTTGTTGGTGACGGTGTTGTGATGCCGTCACCGGTTGTGGTGGAGTAGGCGGGATGATTATGATACGAGTTTTCGAAAGTGCATACCAGTTATACATAGATTGTTGTTTTGTTTGCTTTTGTTCTTTGTAAGTTTTGGTTGAACATGTAGACTGTTGTTTTGTTTGTTGATGTTTCTTACCAGTTTCAACTTGGGTGTGAGGGTAGAGTATGATATGGGAGAAAGTTGTGTATGTTTTGTTGTTGTGATGGTATAGTGATTTTCTGTTGATAGGGCATAGTTGTAAGAGGTTGTACAGAACATTTGACCTTGTTGTAGATGAGACATCGGTGCACATAGTCATGGCAAGTGATTCGTAGAACATGTGTGGTAATGATCCGAAAGTGCGCAGGTGGTTTTAATCTTTCGTTGGGCGGTGAGGGAAGGGTATTTGGATTTAGTGTCTTGTTAAGTCATGTATGAGTTTTGCGGTGATGAAAGAAAAGAACTTGAGGATCTTGTGTGAGTGTACGTAACACGTGTGGACCGTGAGTTATGCTTTTGGCGATAGAAGTTTTATATAGTCTATATAGAGAGGTATGTCATGTTGCGGTAATGTGGAAGTGTTGGAGTATTGGTTATGCTAAGGATTTTGCGGTATTAGTTAGATGGAGTGCAGAGTGAATTGAAGAATGAGAACTGTTTAAGTAAGAAAGCCTTGGAAATAGGAACGGTTATAGAAATGAGGTTATAGGCGGTTATCTTTGACATGTGGTGGTGATGAGGATGATGAGATGATTTAACTAAAGATTTAGTATTAGTGAGTTACGAGGACGTAACATTTGTCTTAAGAGGAGTAGGATGCGATAAAAGTGAGTTTCATGGTTGTGCATGTTGTAAAATAATTGGAAGTAGAGTGTTAGCATAGCGTAAAGAAGGGATTTGTTTTGTGGTTGATGTTGTTAAAAGGCCATGGCCGTGCTTGTAGTAATGTGATGTTTAGGAGTTCGAGAGTTTTGATAGTGGCATGATGATGTTTATGAGTGTAAGTAAACTTCGAGGACGAAGTTCCTTTTAAGGGTGGTAGAATGTAACATTCCGTTTGATGTTAGGGGTATTTTGATATTGGATTGGCTTTGGATGATGTATTACGGAGCTAGTTGGTAGTGTATGGAGTTAGTGTTGAGAGAGATATAATGGAGTCGATACGATATCGTGAGCCATGTTGTGGAGGTAGGAATAGTTAGTGGAGTTGGTGTTACGAGTTCATGTTTGAGTTGGAGTTTTGTTTTGAGTTCTTAGTCACGTTGTTGTGTCTTGATCGAGTTAGTATGTTTGTTTTTGAGTATGGGTTGAACTTCGGGGACAAAGTTCTTTTTAAGGAGGGAAGACTGTAATACTCCGTATTTATGAGTCTTTGGGTACTCTATCGAGTAGGCCTTACTCTGTCGAGTAAGGGTGAGTTGCGTTTTAAATTAGTTTATGACCTGTTGGGTACTCGATCGAGTAACTAGGATACTCGATTGAGTAAGGGGGCACTCGATCGAGTACCTTAGCTACTCGATCGAGTAAGGTTTCTGAGGAGTTATTTCTCGGGTTTTGTTAATTATGCGATTAAGGTATATAATCTTTTCCGTCATCATTCTAAACACTTTTCAAAACCTAAATTACTGTCAAAGAGAGAAAGCAAGTACGTTCATCCCTTTAATCGTATTGTTAGCAAATCCCGGAGTTTGGAAGGTCGGTTTTCATCGTTTGTTATACCGTTGAGATCCTTGCGTCGAGGGTAAGATCTATGTACCGTTTTTACTGTTTTTCCTTTAAGTTGGTTAAACCCTAATATGGGGATTTGGGGGTTTTGTGTAGATTGTGATTTGGTAGTGTTTATGTGTTTGTATGACAGGAGGAGGTTTTGTAGAAGAGGCTTTTTGATACAAATTTGTTGATCTCGATCAGTGTTGTTGTGCTTTCCAGGTAGGGTTTCCCTACTCAGTATTAATTACATAATGTGTGGTGATTGTGATGTAATTAGTGATTGTTGATTGATTCAGACGGTTGTGATTGTATATTGTTGATTGATTCAGACGGTTGTTGATGTTGTATTGTGATTGCTGATTGTTTGTCTCTGGTTCTCGAGATGCGTTCTCGGCTGAGTGGAGTCACTTGCGGGAGTGGCTTCACGCCCTAGTTTCGCCCTTCGTGGAACCCGCCACGGAAGGGATGCGCACATTAATGGGACAGGGTTATCGCTCGGTATGATGAGCGGGGCTTAGGAGGGAACGGCTGCGGTCCCCCACTGGCAGGGCTGGTCCAGTGGACAGTCGGTGACGGAGATTGATGGGAGTGGTGTGATTGTGTGTGTGTGACCGTTTGAGCTGTGTTGTTTGTTGTGTTGTTGGATTATATAAATTATGTGATTAGTATCGACCCGTTTAAATGTTTTAAAATGTGGTGATCCATTCGGGGGTGGTGAGCAGTTATTGAGCAGGTATGATATGACGCGTATGGGATAGTTGGGATGAGTCATCACATGGCAGTTAGAAGTCTTCCGCTGTGTCAGACGATGTTTTATGGCTTTGATAGTTTTAGCAGTAGACCGTCTGAGAATCTTGTATTTCTTTTTATCAGTTTGGAATTCCTATGTAATCACTTTAAACTTTATTTACTTTTAAACTTGTTTCGTTATTGTCTTATGAATATCATGCCTCGGGTAACCGAGATGGTGGCATCCTTATACCTGAGTGGTCCTGGTAAGGCACTTGGAGTATGGGGGTGTTACACTCTTGTGATCCGAAAATACCTTAAAGGTCGTCCCACAAAGGTAATGTCTCCAAATCTTGAGAGCAAACACCACTGTACCCAACTCTAGATCATGTGTAGGGTAGTTCTCCTCATACGGCTTCAATTGCCTAGAAGCATAGGCAATCACCTTACCGTTATGCATCAACACACATCCCAACCCATTCTTTGAGGCATCTGTATAAACCTCAAATTTCTCGATGCCTTCAGGCAATGCTAAGATAGGAGCTGTGGTCAAACACTCCTTTAATGTTTGGAACGCCGTCTCACAACTCTCATCCCAACGAAACCTGTTCTCTTTCCTCATCAAAGCTGTCATAGGTCTAGCTATCTTGGAGAAATCTTTCACGAACCGTCTGTAGTATCCAGCTAAACCCAAGAAACTTCTGATCTCAGCAACATTCTTTGGTGCTTCCCACTTTGTCACTGCCTCAATCTTTGCCGGATCCACCGCTACTCCCTCCTTAGAGATTACATGCCCCAGAAAAGCAACTTTCTCTAACCAGAACTCACACTTGGACAGCTTAGCATATAACTCATGCTCCCTCAAAGTCTGCAACACAATCCTCAGATGCTCCTCATGCTCCTCCTTAGTCTTGGAGTAGACTAAGATGTCATCGATAAACACCATCACAAACTTGTCCAAAAATTGTCTGAAGATTCTGTTCATTAAGTCCATAAACACAGCCGGTGCATTAGATAACCCAAACGGCATCACGACATACTCATAATGGCCATACCTCGACGTGAAAGTTGTCTTTGGTATGTCCACCTCTCTAATCTTCACCTGATGGTACCCCGACCTCAAATCAATCATGGAAAAGACTGATGCACCACTCAACTGATCAAACAGGTCATCTATCCTTGGCAAAGGATACTTGTTCTTCACCGTCACTCGGTTCAGCTCTCGGTAGTCTATGCACAACCTCAAACTCCCATCTTTCTTCTTCACGAAAAGAACTGGTGCTCCCCACGGCGATACACTAGGTCTAATGTATCCCTTCTTTATCAGATCATCTAACTGTTTCCTGAGCTCCTCCATCTCTTTAGGACCCATCCGGTACGGTGCCTTAGAGATTGGCCTCGTCCCCGGTTTCAACTCAACTGTGAAATCTATCTCCCAATTCGGTGGCAACCCCGGAATATTCTCTGGAAAAACATCTGCAAACTCTCCCACCACTGGTATCTGATCAACTGTCGGACTCTCTATCCGGTCATCTCTCACATGGCACAAGATCAAAGGGCATCCCTTCCTCAGAAAAGACTTCAAGGTGACAACTGCAATCAATTTAACTTTGGGTTTGACCACAAACCCACGATAAGACACACTAACACCCTTAGGACCTCTCAAAGACACTTTCTTTTGATGACAGTCTATCTTAGCTTTATACTTTCCCAACCAATCCATCCCGACTATCATCTCAAAATCGTCAAAAGGAAACTCTAGCAAATCTACAGGTAGATCAACTTGCCCAACTATCATAGGCACATCTCTATACAACCTCCCATATGATACAGACTCACCCGAAGGTATAAAAACTTTCTCACTTACAGACTCATATTCCCTCAAACCCAACCGTTTAACATGACTCGAAGATACAAACGACTAAGACGCCCCCGAATCAAACAAAACAAAGGTATGAATACCGTTAACAAGAAAAGTACCAGTGATAACATGTGAGTCATCCTCAGCTGCTTTCTTGTCCATCATGAACACTTTCCTTTCGGTCTTTCGTCCACCTCCCCGGACAAGATCTTGGCGATGTGGTCGGCTTAGCACCCGACCCCTGGGTTGTTGTTGTTGTTCGTAGCTGGTTTCGATAAGAATTACCGCCATTGCGGTTACCTCCACCCCGATAGCTCGACTTCCCGGTTAGACCATGACGGACGGTCTATTGCTCGCATAACTCGTGCAGGTCCCCGAGAATAGCTCCCCGAGCCGATCCCCGAAAAGCTCCCGGTGCACTCGTGCACTCATGTCTCTTGTGGCCTACACCGCCACAGCCAAAGCAAGTCATCCCCCAACTACCACTACTACTCACACGGCCACGCCCAAAGGAAGCCCCAGCACTGAACCCTGACCCAGCAGAAAACCCTCTAGCTTGATTGTGGTTGCCTTTCTTGTGACTAGATTGGCCACCACCCTCACTCTCAGCCTTTATTTTCTCACCCACTCTCTCCTGAGCCATCTCCACCAACCTCTCAACTCTCCCAGCCCTCTCATAAGCTTCCTTAACATCAGTAAGGACTCCCACGGGTAGCTTATCCATGATCTTAGGGGTCAACCCCCTCTCAAACCTCAGCGCCAGGTTCTCCTCACTCAAACCCATGTCCTCAGCTTACTCCTATCAACTCAGCAACTGACATATCAGACGTCATCTTAAACCTATCAACTCCTCTCTCAGCTTACTCCTCACATGTTCCGGTACAAACTCTTTCCTCATGGCCCTCTGAAACTCTTTCCAAGGTATAGCGGTAAGCCCTGGTTCGCATACATCTCCCTAGCACTCACCTTCACCTTATCCCACCACTCGCCAGCTGCTTCCCTCAGGTAGAACGCAGCTTGTTCTACTCTCATCTCATCAGGACAGTGAACCAGGTCTAGTATGTTCTCCATCTCACGATGCCAGTTGTCAAGAAGGTTTGGTTCCCCGGTCCCCTTGTACTCTTTTAGGTTAAACCTCACTATATAAAGGCTGATCTTAGAGTGATCAACCTCCTTGTCCTTTCCCACTTTCTTTAAGGCCTCTGTAAGAGCATCTTGATGCTCCAACATCTTAACGATATCATTTATGTTCATGGTCTCAGCTCTCGCATACAAAGCGTTTCTCTTGGGCGGCATCTTGAAACTATATAAGAAAGGGTAGACATAAACATACGCACTAAAACCTCAAAACACGAAAGCGGAATGCCCAGAACACACTCGATCGAGTGCCTAAACATACTCGATCGAGTAGCGGCTACTCGATCGAGTGCCCACCGTACTCGATCGAGTGCCCCGACATCAGACCCCAAACAGACCTTCTGATCTCTAACATACTCGATCGAGTAGCCAGGCTGCTCGATCGAGTGACCCCCTACTCGATCGAGTGCCCTATGTACTCGATCGAGTACCCAAAAACCACGATTCTGGTTGTAAAAACGCCAAATACCCACTCGATCGAGTATCTCCCCTACTCGATCGAGTACCCTCTTACTCGATTGAGTCATGCTGACTCGTATATACTACCCGCATGCTATCTCATATATCCCAACATACTATGCAACTTTATAACTCGACATATAAAATAGTTAAGCATGCATTTCTACCAAGCTTTTCATATGATCAAAAAAACAAATATATCATATTATCAAACGCCACATAGTAAACAACCAACATGCTTCTTGTTCAAACAACAGTTCTATATATTTCACCAACCTTTCATGCACCAACTCAACCTTCTACTCCAAACATCCAACAATTACAGCATACTTCACCACATTCACATACAAACTAACAAACATCACATACGACCTTGACGTATACCCCCCATGTGACCGGTTCAAATTTGTAGGGCGAGTTCGCGACTTTAGGACGTCTCCCAAGCCTTTGCATTAGCTCCTACAACCTTTACCCCGAGTTCATTTTAATTGACTCCCTATGTTCATTAGATTCATTGGTTACAGGTTTCAGGATCGTCGCTCTGATATCATTTATAACAACCCGACCCACCACTGTCGTAACACAACCCAATAAGATGGGTGTGCACTTTTGGGCCAGTTATTTGTCCTCACTTAAGCCCAAAAGCACAAGGCCTTGTTACTAAGTGGTGGGTGGAATCCCTTATAAACATATCACAACCTCCTCAATTCCCCGATGTGGGACAACCTTACTCTCAATAACTGGTGATGCGTGTCTTTTATATGATGTTTTACATCCCATTTTACACGCATTTCAGAGCTCATTCATGTAGTTTATGCTACATTCTCCCTATTTCCGTCTACTTCCGTATTTTTATACATTATTGCAGAAATGTGAAGAATCCAGCGGAAATCGAGCTAAATCCATTCCCGAGTATCTTGCATTGCATTTGACGTGAAGTATTCGCTTAAGGAACGAGCTTGGTGCGCAATTCAAGGCCCAAAAGACAAATCCACGAGATTATAGAAGTCAAGTAGCAGCTCAAGCAGTCGATCGACCACTACCATCCGTCGATCGACCAACCATCGGGTTCCAGAAGCTACTGTTCATTGTTATTCAGTCGATCGACCAGTCCTAGCAGTCGATCGACCAAACTGCTATTCCAGACGAGAATTAAAAGACCGTGAATCTTGAAGCCCAAAGTTATGTTAGGTTTAGGAAATAAAGTTACGTTAGTTGCTATATAACGTAACCTAGAGACATCAAGTTTTTACATCAAGTTTTACATACAATTCTTTAGAAATAATTAGGGTTTGGGAAACTGTTTCGCATTGGATTCTCGTTGTGATTTCAATCATTCCGTTACGATCCTTCTGCAATTTCGGTATTCACTTGCTCTATTTTCAGTTCATCTTTATTGCATTGATAGTATAGGAATTGTTAGTTAGTCTCCCGAAACCGTATTATCTTTATTGTTAATTGTTTGTTCATTCGTTTTAAGCATGAAACTTTCTGCCTATTTCGTTAATTTCATTGTTGTTATCAACGTTAGTATGAGTAGCTAAATCAATTGTGCTAGGATATAGGCGAATTATAGCGTAGGCGGCGTAGTATTGTTTTGGACTGAATTCGCGTGTCAGTCGATCGACCGCCATACCTGGTCGATTGACTGACCACGTGAGGTTACCTTTCGTTTTAATTGATTTTAATGTTGTATTTAACGAATCGAATGCATGCGACCAGTTAGATGCTTAATTTATAATCGACCAAAGTAGATCGAAAGATAGGGACAGTTGTTAGACCACCAATTAAAATGACTAAACTGTCTGAGATCGAAAGATAGGTATAGTTTAGACCGTTAGTCACTTTTCGGGACGAGAGTCGTATTGGTGATATTAGGGACTTATATAGCGAGATCGAAAGATGCTATCTGTTAAGAGTGGACCGAGAGGACCTCTTGTTTTCCCGCCTTACTTGTGTTTGATTCAGACCGACTTAGTATCTTTGTTGAAGTCGTAATGAACCGACCATCCTAGTACCCCTTCTTTATCTGTTTAATCCGTCTTTTTAGTTTATTGTCTTTATTTATTCTTAGCTATAGACCAATTCAACTCAACCCCTACACTCGTTACCTTAGACTAGAATTAGACAGCTAGAAATTACGTCTGCCTCCTTGTGGTTCGACCCTGTTACCACTAGCCTAGGTTAGTCTTAATAGGAAATTATAAATCTTATTTTTGGTACTTACAACGACGGGTATCAAATTTTGGCGCCGTTCTTCGGGGAGGCAATAGTTCTAATTTTTAGTTGTTTTATTTTTAGTCTTTCTTAGTTTAAGGGACTTCTGTTCCTTAAACTTTTCTTATATTCTTTTTGTAGTTTCTTCTTATGCGCAGGTCACAGGGTGGTGAACTAGTACCATTCAATCCTGAGATTGAGAAATCTTTGCGCGAGTTGAGACGATCACAAAGGGTATTACCGACAGAGGAAGAGCTGAGTACTCTGTCAAGCTATTACGAGAACGAGCTGTTCGAGGAAGACCCACATTCTTCACCCGTTTCCACTTCTTCAGCCGAGACAGTCACTTCTCCAGAAATTCCAGTCATGGCTGAGGAAGCGAGTATAGCTAGTCATTCTGAGCCGACAGCTGCAAATTTATATAAGAGGTTCGAATTACCAGGAGATGACAGGAAGTTCGAACCAAAGCCTTCATACATTAATATGGTTGAGAGAAACCAGTTCGGGGGAGCTGCAAATGAAGATGCAGCTAAGCATATGGAGACATTTATTGACTCATCATTGTTCCATACCCTCACCACCGGCGTGACCCAAGACCAGATCAAGAAGACTATGTTTATCTTCTCCCTTCGTGATGCTGCAAGGGAGTGGTATAGAGATCTGGACCGAGCCGTTCATAGGATCACCGATTGGAATTCATTGGCTTTGGCATTCTACAAGAAATATTTTTCTGCCTCAAAGACCAATGCAATTAGAGCTCAAATCACGAGCTTTAAACAAGGACCGGACGAGAACTTCCACGAAGCATGGGTCCGTTTTAAGAAGTTGGTGCGAACCATACCGCACCATGGTTTTGAAAAATGGAGCTTGTGCAATCAGTTCTATAATAGGTTGTATGACGATCAGAGGGCTATTTTGGATCTGCGAGCCCGGTGGCCGATTTCTTTGAGAATTTGGGAGAAACCAAGGGGTGGAAGATCATTGATGATCTAGCCACCCACAAGGCTGAGTATGGGAATTCCAGAGGGAATCAAAGGAGGAGCGCTGAATCTCTTTCTGTAGCTGCACTTGAAGCTCTCACTGCGAGATTTGACAAGTATGAACTAGGAGGAGCTTCAAAGGGGGTATTTACCAAGTAAATGCGTGTCGACGGTCCTTTCGTCTCGTGAAAGGTGCGGAGCCGAGGGACACGTTTCAAGAATTGTCCTAGTCCCTTTGAGTCTTGTGCTGCCTTTCAATATTATAGGCAGACAAACACCTACTATGAGCCTAATGTTCATCCTAACCTGAGGTGGAGTAGCCAGAATGTCCTAAATCCAACTCCACCTCCGCAGCAGCAACCCTATGTGCCCCCTCATCAAAAGCAACAACAATATCAAAAACCTCCTTATGTGCCGCAGCAGCAACAACAATCCCATGGTTTCGATTTTTCTTGAGTTCAAGAACTTGTTCTTTGAAGGAGTCCCAAGCAAGAGAGGCCGGGATGAAGCTACTAGAGAGCCAAATTGCTCAATTGGCTAGTAAGAGTACCACTCGAGCTCCGGGACACTTACCGACTCAAACCGACCAAAAGGAGACCCTAAACGCCATCACGTTGAGGAGTGGGTCCACCCTGGAGGGGCCTGCCATGGTCGAGGACGCTGTTGAAAAGAATGAGGCAGATCCGAGTCAAAAGAAAGTCAGAACGAATAATTCAAAGAAAAAGGCGTCTACGGGTATATCGTCGATCGATCGATACACCCGTCGATCGATCGATACGCGGGTTACAAAGCAGCTCTCGAACTGTACACCTCGGTCGATCGATCGAGGATAGTGGTCGATCGACCAAGATCATCTGCGATAGCGAGATTTTTCGTCCTCCGATGCCCGATAACTTGAGGGACCATTTGTTTCGGGGCACGATAACTCCGAAAGTGTTAGGGCGGACCGAGTGCTGATGGGTCCGTCCCGATTCAAGTTCGATCCGATGACGGTTAATGGCTCACATTTGAGACGGTCTGAGGAGGGTTCGAGCTTCAACAAGGAGAAAGCAGTGGACTTCCAGCCTAAGTCCACGGATGCCGGCATGCGCAACTTAGAGGAGAGGGCTAAGATACTTCTTACAGCCCCATATCCGGAGAGACTAGTGCCGACAAAGGAACAGGTATCTTTCAGTAAGTTTGAAAAAGTTATTCGTACCTTGAATGTACAAGTACCCTTCCTTGAGTTAGTTAATCAAGTGCCAGCCTACACTAAATTCATGAAACAACTCTTGTCTAAGAAAAAGTCACTTGAACATGTTCATACTATCGCATTAACTAAAGAGTCATGCTCTTACTTGTCTCACACTGCACCTCACAAGCTAGAGGACCGGGGTAGCTTTTCTGTTCCTTGCAATATAGGTACCTTCTCTATTGAGAAGGCATTATGTGACTTAGGAGATAGTATAAGCGTCATGCCTTTGAGTCTAGCTAGAAAGCTCAAATTGACTAGGTTCGCAGTGACAGATATGACAGTACAAATGGCTGACCGATCTGCGGTCCAGCCAGTAGGAGTCTTGGAGGACATCCCTATCCAAATAGGGAAGTTTTTCTTCCCCGTCGACTTCGTGGTACTTGACATGCCTGAGGATGCCCATATTCCCATTATTTTGGGTAGGCCATTTCTGCACACTGCTGGTGCAGTCATAGATGTCGGTCTGGGTACCTTGACTTTCAAAGTAGGCAAGCATTCTATTGATTTTGCCCAACCGGCTAAGAAAAAGGACCCCATGCGGCCTGTGACTTGTAACACGGTTTCTGACAAGAAATCGTACTTTGTGCTTCCTGATTTACCTATCTCTATTCCTGTTGTAACCCCTCCGCCTTGGGATCGGGAGCAAATTGGAGGAAGATTTGTCTATTTCTGATAATGCAGGAGCTGGTTTGGGGAAGGAAGAGCTGCAGGTCACTCTAGCTGTAAAGAGGCCGATCATTCAAAGAGGAGGTCTTGGTTTCCTTAGCTATAGTATTGATGAGGAAGTTGATGACGAACCAGTCAAGGCACGGAAGTCCGACTTGGACTTTGATGAGCAAGAAGAGGTCATTGACTGGGGAGATGATGAAAGTGTTGATCCGTTGAGCCATACGGACGTGGAAGCTAAGAAGGGTGCAACTGCTAAGATAAGCACCGTTGAGGCTACCTCTAGTAGCCAGAAGCCGACAAAGTGGGCCATTCCGTGGCCGTTCTTGATCAACTACTAGTTGATCACATGTTTTCCAAACATTTTATTTGCTTTTGTTAGACACTTTTTATTGCTTTTGTGTGCGCGAAACTTCGCATTTTATTTTGCTTGCTTAGGATTTTATGCATTTGAGACTTTATTCTGGGTTTTGCGCAATTTTGGGCGCGTATTATTGTGCACTTGCAGGTTTTTAGATCTCATTAGCTCAAGTAATTGAGCAAATACGAAGAAATAAGGAGTACAGGAGTATTCTCAGTCGATCGACTGGCTACATTGGTCGATCGACTGAGTTGCACTTTCCAGGAGCTATTGTTCCTGACACATTGGTCGATCGACTACCGTCCTTAGTCGATCGACCAAGGACGCTGCTGTACCTGTTCACGGCCTCTCCCCTGCTGTGTTTGGTCGATATGCGGACTTAAGGGAGTTTTCTACTCCACTTTACTTTCCGTCAAATTATTTATTTCTTCTATTTTCTCAATTGTGCACAATTTTACCGCTTCAAAAATTGTCTTCTCGATTTTATGCGTGGGTTTTATTTGTCTTTCAGGTACTTATTAGTAGCACTGCTGGCTACTGAAACCTCCTAGCTCACGCTGGTTTGGGGAGGTTTCCTTTGCTGCGTTTAAAGTCTTGTAAGTTCCCGATTTCCACTTCATGTCATTTTTATTTATTTTCCCGCAAATTCCCATTTCTCTTTTCTTCATTACATGATTTTGCACAATGGGGACATTGTGTGATTTGGTTTGGGGAAGGGTTTTGCGTCGCATATCATTTGCTTGCATTCACGTCTACATTTTGTTTTGCATTGTTTATTTCATTCTTATATTCAAAAAAAAATTCAAAAAAAAAAATTGAAAAATTTCAAAAATTTCCATAAAATGCACGTTTATTTTAGCATATAGGTTGAGTCGGAACAGTAGTATTTCAATGATGACATTGCATTTGCATCTGTTTTGCCTAAGCCTTGCTAATTGACATGTTATTAGTAGAATCGTATAAGTGCATATCTACGAGTTTTCCTTAATTATTTGCTGGACTTGAGACTTGACTTTGAAAATTGGCAAGCTACATCATATTTCTGAGATTTAGAGCCTATAACTGGTGACATCTATGACCAGTTTATTTAGGAATGTGAGTAGTACTCCTTATGAGGCATGTCACATAAATGTGCATAAATATGAACTTAATCTGCTTAATACCTGTACGCATTCGGTCTGTGGTTAGTTGACACATGTGGTAGAGGTTTCCCTTTTCTCGTTTCACCCATAAGCTCCACACTGCCAAAAATAGCCTTTTTGTCCCATTACTACATCCTACATTTAGCCTGCCCTTGTCAAGGTAGTAGTCTGTGTTCTTGGGATTGTTACTTAGTTTTTGGTAGCATATGCTCATGTTTGAGATATTGTTGGAAAGATGAAAAGGAGGAAAGAAAGAAATAGAAAAGAAAAAAAAAGAGATGAAAAAATGATTCGAAAATAGAAAAAAAAAAAAGAGTTATGTACTGTTCATGCGGTCGATCGACTGCCCCTTTTGGTCGATCGACTGAGGTTCGAGAAAAAGAGAAAGAATCAATTCGCATAATTCAAAATCCTTATCTTTTGGCGATTTTTGCTCCCATATATTATTCATATTTTGTGGGGAGTTAGTTGATTACTTTTATACCTGGAGATTGTGAGATTTGTGCTTGCTATAGCACCGTTCCATTTGTTTTTGAGCAAGAAGTTGGATGTTGCTATATGGTTCCGTTTCGGTACTAGCTTGATCACCTGTACCTCCACTTTTCCATAAATGTTTTGCCTCTTCTTACCCATACCTCACATATCCACATATATACCTCGGCATGTGTCATGGTCTCTTGTTGGTTGGAATGCGTATGTACGGTTGTAGAGATTGCTTTCACATTAGACTGCAGGCATGTCCTTATAGGTCGTAGTTAGGTGAGAGTCTTTACAAAACCAATTCTTTCTATCTTTACATTATTCACCTGTGCTTGTTTGAGTGATATGAGCGACCCGTGAGAGTCCAATTTGATGAGTCTCTACAGTTGACGGTTCAGTAGTTTTAACGGCTCCATAACTCGTTTGCATGATTCATTTGCTAATTGATTGTTGGTTGTGCATTTAAATTGGTTTAGGCTTTACATGTTGCATTTCGCTCTGAGATTGAACTCGTTCCATTAGGTAATTAGATCGAGTCTAGTTCTTGCTTGGGGCCAAGCAAGGGTTTGGTTTGGGGAAGTTTGATGCGTGTCTTTTATATGATGTTTTACATCCCATTTTACACGCATTTCAGAGCTCATTCATGTAGTTTATGCTACATTTCTCCCTATTTCCGTCTACTTCCGTATTTTTATACATTATTGCAGAAATGTGAAGAATCCAGCGGAAATCGAGCTAAATCCATCCCCGAGTATCTTGCATTGCATTTGACGTGAAGTATTCGCTTAAGGAACGAGCTTGGTGCGCAATTCAAGGCCCAAAAGACAAATCCACGAGATTATAGAAGTCAAGTAGCAGCTCAAGCAGTCGATCGACCACTACCATCTGTCGATCGACCAACCATCGGGTTCCAGAAGCTACTGTTCATTGTTATTCAGTCGATCGACCAGTCCTAGCAGTCGATCGACCAAACTGCTATTCCAGACGAGAATTAAAAGACCGTGAATCTTGAAGCCCAAAGTTATGTTAGGTTTAGGAAATAAAGTTACGTTAGTTGCTATATAACGTAACCTAGAGACATCAAGTTTTTACATCAAGTTTTACATACAATTCTTTAGAAATAATTAGGGTTTTGGAAACTGTTTCGCATTGGATTCTCGTTGTGATTTCAATCATTCCGTTACGATCCTTCTGCAATTTCGGTATTCACTTGCTCTATTTTCAGTTCATCTTTATTGCATTGATAGTATAGGAATTGTTAGTTAGTCTCCCGAAACCGTATTATCTTTATTGTTAATTGTTTGTTCATTCGTTTTAAGCATGAAACTTTCTGCCTATTTCGTTAATTTCATTGTTGTTATCAACGTTAGTATGAGTAGCAAAATCAATTTTGCTAGGATGTAGGCGAATTATAGCGTAGGCGGCGTAGTATTGTTTTGGACTGAATTCGCGTGTCAGTCGATCGACCGCCATACCTGGTCGATCGACTGACCACGTGAGGTTACCTTTCGTTTTAATTGATTTTAATGTTGTATTTAACTAATCGAATGCATGCGACCAGTTAGATGCTTAATTTATAACTGACCCATTAGATCGAAAGATAGGGACAGTTGTTAGACCACCAATTAAAATGACTAAACTGTGCTGAGATTGAAAGATAGGTATAGTTTAGACCGTTAGTCACTTTTCAGGACGAGAGTCAGTATTGGTGATATTAGGGACTTATAGCGAGATCGAAAGATGCTATCTGTTAAGAGTGGACCGAGAGGACCTCTTGTTTTCCCGCCTTACTTGTGTTTGTTTTGACCGACTTAGTATCTTTTCGCCGAAAAGCCGTAATGAACCGACCATCCTAGTACCCCTTCTTTATCTGTTTAATCCGTCTTTTTAGTTTACTGTCTTTATTTATTCTTAGCTATAGACCAATTCAACTCAACCCCTACACTCGTTACCTTAGACTAGAATTAGACAGTTAGATATTACGTATGCCTCCTTGTGGTTCGACCCTGTTACCACTAGCCTAGGTTAGTCTTAATAGGAAATTATAAATCTTATTTTTGGTACTCACAACGACGGGTATCAACTGGGGTGTTACAATCTTCCCCACTTAAAGAACACAACGTCCTCGTTGTGCCTCCAACTTGACCGCGGCCAAGCCCAGAATCCTCCCCCGCTAGGTGTGTGACCCGGGTACTCCTGACCACGGGCTTACCACACGGTCGCAGGGTCGCTCTGATACCATTTTGTAACACCCCCATACTCCAAGTGCCTTACCAGGACCACTCAGGTATAAGGATGCTACCATCTCGGTTACCCGAGGCAATGATAATCAAATAGACAATAACGAAACAACATTTAAATAGTAATACTTTAGCGAAAGGTTACAATCCAAAACCAAAACCAAAACCAAAATACGAATACAAGTTCTCAAACCAACTGTCTAGCAACTAACTGAAATGTTTATTAAACTACTAAGCTACAGCGGAAGACTTCTATCATCAGACGGTGGCACATCCCAGCTATCCCAGTTACTCGAGTCATACCTGCTCAATAACTGCTCACCATCCCCGAATGGATCACCACAGTTTTTAAAACATTAAACGGGGTCAGTACTAATCACACAATTTATATAAACCAACAACATAGTAAAACAAACAGCTCAATCATCACAGATATTCTCCGAACTCCAAACCCAACTCCACAATCCTGACTACACACTAAAGTGTGTAGCTCTGCCAGAGTGCCCATCGCAACAGGTCACTCCTCGCCGCCAGTGGGGGACCGCAGCCGTTCCCACCTAAGCCCCGCTCATCTCCATCGAGCGATAAACCCAAATCCATTAATGTGGACATTCCTTCTGTGGCGGGTTCCACAGAAGGCGAATCATGGGCGTGAAGCCACTCCCGCAAGTGACTCCAGTCAGCCAGGGATGCACCCCGAAAAACACAGACAGATACAGTCAATCACAGCTACAATCAACAATCAAAGCCAATAACCGTCACAATACGAGTATGATAATATTCAACAATCACAAACGCCAATCAACACATCATGGGACTAATACTGAGTAGGGAAACCCTACCTGGAAAGCACAACACAATCAGACGATCTCACAGCTGATATCAAAACGCTTCCTCTACGAATCCTCCTCCTAACATACAAACATATAATCACTACCAATCACAAAATACAACAAAACCCCCAATTCCCAATATTAGGGTTTAACCAACTTTAACGAAATGCTATAAAAACGGTACATAGATCTTACCCTCGACGCAAGGATTACAACGGTATAAAGAAAGGTAAAATCCGACCTTCCAAGCGCCGGGATTTGTCAACAATGCGATTGATGCGAAGAACGTAGTTTGATTTCTCTTTTTGAAAGTAATTAGGTTTTAAAAGTGTTTAAAGAAAAGTGACGGAAGTTATTATATACTTAATCGCATTATTAACAAAACCCGACAAATCAACCCCCGTAAACCGGCTACTCGATCGAGTAGCTGAGGTACTCGATCGAGTGCCCCCGTACTCGATCGAGTATCTATGTTACTCGATCGAGTACCCAACAGGTCAGAAACTATTTATAAGACGCAACACACCCTTACTCGACAGAGTAAGGCCTACTCGATAGAGTACCCAGAGACTCATAAAACCGTAGTATTACAGTCACACTTACCGGTACTTAGTGTTGGAGCTGGTGTCCTCCACAAATTAGTGTGATAACATTTGTAAATCTCTTACAGGTTCACAAGGGTATACTTCGTATATTTAATCAGTTGATTAACGTTTACCTAATGACGGTTGGCTTGCTAGAAAGTTTGACGTTATTATCATTCAGATGGCGGTGATCAACTGGTCCCTAAAGGTCACACCTACAGGACGCATTTGAGAAATGTGGTTATAGAAATATAATTACATTGATGCCCAAAATTACTAAAAAGTTAGTCAATGTGTTGATGAGATAATTATTTAATGAAAATTAAATAATATTAAGTTGAGACGAATTAACTGTCAATTCGTAAATTAAATATAATAAGTTATATTTAATTAAATATATATAAGGTTAGTTTGAAAGAATTAATTTGTTAATTCGTAATTAAATATAATCAGTTGTATTTAATATCAACAAGTTGAATGTGTCATAGTGGTAATAGTGAGGGTACACAAGCCAAGAGGTCATGGGTTCGATCCTCACTAGATGACAATTTAATTCCTTATTTCGGATCACACTGGCCGAAATTAGGAGATATAAATCTTTCTTAATTGATTTCGGATTTCGGTCTATATAAAAAGAAAGGTGGAGAATTATTTCTAACCTAATTCTTTTTCTGACCTTGCCTTCTCTTTCTCATCACAAAAAAACACAAAGACAATAAAATTTTACAGAAAATTTTAGATTGATTTCTAGCATAATCAAAGGGTATATCTTAGATCGTCTTGGGTGCATCTAATAGGCGAATATCAATTTTGATATTGTTCTTAGGCCAATTTTGCAAGGACCCGAGGTTAATTCTAAATTTTTTTACTTATGCTTATGTATTTTATTTTATGACCATAGATCATCTTTATTATATCGTTATAATCCTTCATGTTAAAGGGAAGTATACAGATTATTTCCCACAAGTGGTATCAGAGCTCAAGGCTACGATTTTAATTTTGATGATTTTCATAAAATTTGTATGTAAACGATAAGATTTTCGAGAAGAAAAATTAGGGTTTCGATTTTTTGGATCGAAATTTTTTATGCCGTTTTTGTTGTGCCGTTTTTTTCCTGTTTGATGATAGTTTTTCCATTCTATTTTTCATATTATAGTTTATAATCAATTAAAATTATCATATGAAGAATTGGTAGTTTTTGATTTAATGCAGATTAAGTTAAAATCAAATGGAATCGTCATGTTTATGATTAAAAGATTGTTTTTGCTATATAGTTTTTGGCATATAAATTAATCATGTTTATTATTTCATATGCTAATCATGTTCTAATAGCAAAGGTAAACAATTGATCATCAAATCTTGTTTTAGGGCATAATTGCCGCAAAAAGAAAAGAAAAAAGAAGGCTGTTTTTTTAGGGTTTACGAAAAAAAAAAATTGTTAATTTTATTTATGGTAAACCGTGAAAAAGAAAAAAAACATTAGGAAAGTTTTTTTTTGCCTTTTGCCGAAAAAAAAATGGATTTTATTTTTCTTTATTTTGGCCAATTAGTTATTGTGAATCGGTTCACAATTTAATGATACCGAGTTATTTTAAAGCAGTTTAAAATTTTTGACGGATAGAATTCATATTACAAGTATAATATGGATTAAGTATGAAATTAATGTGATTAAATTGCGGAATTGTCACTTAATTCAATTTAAATAGGTGGTTTGGATAAATTAATCAACATAATTTATTTATTGTATTATGTATGTTTAATTTATTTTTAGTTGATGCTTTTAATAATGTTGAATGAATCGAATGAATGAATTTTATTTACGTATTAAATTTTGCAATCGGTTGTAATTTGTAATACTTAGTGTGGCCTTAGTCAATTATGTTTTCGTAATGAAGGAAACATAATTTTTATGTAATTATGAGATCTCGAATCTCCTTTTTTTAGTTTTGGGTTTTTGAAATTAGAATGTAATTAATAGGTCAATTATGTAATTTTATTTATTGTAATTTCAAAGAAGACTAAAGATGAAGATTCAAGCTCACTCCCGCTACATGGATCAAGATGGAACATCAAGACAAGCTTCTCGGGTCCAAGGATGGATTCCAAACTTGTATTTATTGTTCATTTTGATAGGATAGGCCACACTAGGACTTTTCTTTGTTTTTTTTTTTTACGTTTTTCATTTTATTGCTTTTCATTCACATGCTAGTAATTGCATCATATTCCGCCTAAAACCAAACCACCTACTACTAATATGCATGAAAATTGACTCATATAGGTTGTATGTTAGTTTTCATGGACATGCAGATGTCACAGTATTTAAGCCATCACCTTAGTTTAAATCATTCTCGCATGCTAGATTATAGTTCACTTAAAATGAATTAAAAAGTTGATGGGATTTTCCTCTAAAACGGAAATTGAGATTAGTCTTTATAAGGGCAAACATCTATGAGTCCCTTCTTCGTCGGTAGGCCTAATATGACCCCTTCTACGTTGGGTAAGTAGTTGTGTTAACTTAGTTTACCTCAACATCATAGTCCGAAGAGTTTCTCGTGATTATGATGGACTATAGATAGAATTTACAGAAATTTATCGACCAAGAATTCTAACGGTAGAATTAGCTAAAAGGTTAGCTTATCAATTTACAGAGAATTGAGTCTTGGGGTCATTTATATAATTCTTGAGGGAGGTCAATTGTATAAATGTCTTTGAGTCTTCGCGTTATGACATTATTTCATTAGACTTAAAATAAAAACGATGCATGCTTATTATTTTATTCTTCTTTCGCAGTGTAGAACATGCTTATTATCAATAATACTGTTACAACAAATGGCTGGAAATAACGCAATCCCAATGCCTAGTGCCACACTAGATCGTTCGTTCTGGCTTAAAATGTTTATGGACCAAATGAATCAGTCCACTTGACTGAAGAATGATGGGTCCAATTTTTGGATCGGGAGGCGGCACTACGGAATGCGCCGCTGCGACGGTAAGCTCGGGTATTTAACTGAGCCAATACCGGTCAACCCAGGCCCAAATGCAGGAGCCAACGAGTCACTCGCTTATAGTGATTTCGTTATGGAAGCGGGTGCGATAAAGAACGTACTCATCTTTGCAATGGAAACCAATTTGCAGAGACGCTTCATTACCCAAGGTGCAAACAAGATTTTCACCACGCTCACTAATGAGTTCTCAAAAGCACCGAGAATCATCACATATGAGCATACCTGTCGCTTCTTTGATGCGAAACTCCAGAAGGGCCAACCGGTTAGCCCACACATTCTTCACATGATTGAGAATGTCGAGAAACTGGAGTCACTGAATTGTAGAATCAGTGAGAGCATTGTCATTGACCGAATGCTTCATTCTCTTCACGATGGTTTTGCCCTTTTCAGGGCGAACTACTACATGAATGACTTGAAAAAGAGTCCTCATGAGCTACACTCCCTTCTCGTACAGACCGAGAAGGATATGAAATTGAGTGGGAGCATGAAGCAGGATGTTCTCACGATTCACAACAAGAGTAAAGGTAAGGGCAAGGCTCATGGCGACCTAGCTGTAGGTAAGCCAAAGTTTAAAAAGCCAGGAAACGGTAAGAGTGCGCCCGGTGGGACTAGTGGCTCACAGGGCAAGACAAAGAGCAAGGGCTGTGACATAGAGTGCCACCATTGTCACAAGACTGGACATTGGAGGAGGAACTGTCCTGTCTACCGTGAGGACATCAAAGCATGCCGTGTCGCTCCTGTTGGTATGTCATCTTATATTCATATGATTGAGATTAACCATGCAAGTTTCGGAACTTGGGTACTAGATACTGGTTGTGGTTCTCATCTGTGTAATCATTTGCAGGGCCTAAAGAACATCATACCTCTCGAAAAAGGTGATGTGGACCTGCGAGTCGGGAATGGAGCACGAGTAGCTGCTGCCTCGAAGGGAACATATGTAATCCAACTCCCTAGTGGTTTTGAGTTATTATTAAATAACTGTTACTATGTACCCAGTTTATCTAAGAACATTATTTCTGTTTCCGTACTTGCTAAAGACGGTTTTACATTTTCAATAAAGGATAATAGTTGTATTTTCTCTTTAAATGAAATGATTTATGGCAAAGCAGTTTCCATGAATGGAATTTATATCTTAGATCAAACCACGGAAGTATTACACATGAATAATAAGAAATTAAAGGTTGGTGACAAAGATCAAACCTATCTATGGCATTGTCGAATGGGACACATAAATGAGAAACGCGTAAAGAAACTCGTCGATAATGGGACTATTCCCTCATTCGGATTTTCTGCATATATATGGCACGTGTGAATCATGTCTCATTGGCAAGATGACTCGAATTTCCTTCAAAGGTGTTGGAATGCGCGCTAGTGACCTATTAGGACTCATACATACGGACGTATGTGGACCTATGTCAATTACCGCTAGAGATGGCTATATATATTTTATCACTTTCACGGACGATTTGAGTAGATACGGATATGTCTACTTAATGAAGCATAAAAGTGAGTCCTTTGAGAAATTTAAGGAATACCAGAATAGGGTACAGAACCAACTGGGTAGAAAGATTAAAGCACTCCGTTCAGATCGGGGTGGCGAATATCTTTCAAATGAGTTTGATCAACACCGAAAAATCGTGGAATCGCTCTACGGTTAACTCCACCTGGAACACCTCAATTAAATGGTGTGTCCGAACGGAGAAATCGAACCTTACTTGATATGGTTCGATCCATGATGAGTCACACGGTAGTGCCTGATTCATTATGGGGTTATGCTCTTTTGTCATTTGCTCTTCTTATACTTAACCGAAGTCCGTCTAAAGCTGTCGACAAGACTCCATATGAAATGTGGAAGGCAACGGTACCTAACTTGTCCTTTATTCGGGTTTGGGGCTGCGAGGCTTATGTCAAGTGGAGACACGAGGATAAGCTCGGCCCGCGATCGGTCAAGACATACTTTATAGGTTATCCAAAAGGAACATTTGGTCATTACTTTTATTCGCCAACCGAACATCGAGTATTTGTAGCGGCAAGTGCGACGTTCTTAGAGAAAGAATTTCTCGAGAACAAGTCGAGTAATAGAACCTTCGAGCTGTCGGAGATTCCAGAACCAACAACCGAGGAACAGATGGAGGAAGCTGTACCTCCAACTGATGATACGGTTGATATTCCTGAGGAACCTAGGAGGTCGGGTAGAGACTCTCATCCTCCGGACAGATACATTGGTATGGTCGAGGAGAATGATGTTTTACTTCTAGAAAGTAATGAACCCGCAACCTATAAAGGTGCTATGGCCTGTTCCGACTCAAAGCTATGGCTCGAAGACATGCAATCCGAGATGGACTCCATGTATGAGAATAATGTATGGGATCTGGTTGATTTGCCTAATAAGGTAAAACCTCTACAGTGCAAATGGCTTTACAAAATAAAGCGTTCTGTAGACGCGCAACCAGATATCTATAAGGCACGACTTGTGGCAAAAGGTTTCACTCAAGTGCAAGGATTGCATTATGATGAGATTTTTGCACCTGTAGTCATGCTACGTTCCATTCGGATAATCTTAGCGATTGCCGCATTTCATGATTATGAGATTTGACAAATGGATGTGAAAACCGCCTTCTTAAACGGTTATTTGGAGGAAGAGTTGTACATGGTGCAACCCGAAGGTTTCATAGATCCTAAACATCCTAAGAAAGTATGCAAGCTTAAGCGTTCCATTTATGGACTTAAGCAAGCTTCTCGGAGTTGGAATCATCGTTTCGACCAAGTGATAAAAGAGTATGTTTTCACTCGATCGGTCGAAGAACCATGCTTATATATCAAGTCGAGTGGGAGCAAGATTGTATTCTTGATATTGTATGTCGATGACATACTCTTGATTGGGAATGATATTCCTCTCCTTTCTTCGGTTAAAGAATGGTTGAAGAACCATTTCCAGATGAAAGATCTGGGTGAGGCACAGCGTATTTTGAGAATCCGTATCTACCGAGATAGATCACGACGGACGTTATCACTTAGTCAGGAGTCTTATCTAGATAAGGTTCTTGAGAGGTTCAGCATGACCAACTCCAAGAAGGGGAACCTTCCTATGACGACTGGGATGCAGTTGAGCAAGTCTCAGTCACCCACGACGCCTGAAGGTATTGAGCGCATGAGTCGTGTTCCTTATGCTTCTGCAATAGGATCGATCATGTATGCCATGATATGCACACGTCTAGACGTGGCATATGCATTGAGTATGACGAGTCGGTACCAAAAGACTCCAGGTGAAACACACTGGATAGCAGTCAAAAATATCCTCAAGTACCTACAGAGGACTAAGGATTGGGTATTGACTTATGGAGGCGATACTAAGCTATGCGCAACCGGTTACGCAGATGCTAGCTTCCAAACGGATCGAGACGATTCAAAATCTCAGTCCGGGTTCGTCTTCACTCTTAATGGTGCTGCGGTCAGCTGGAAGAGTTCCAAACAGAGTGTTGTAGCAGATTCTACTACTGAATCCGAGTACTATGCCGCTTCGGAGGCAGCAAAGGAAGCGATATGGATGCGTCAATTCTTACAAGGGCTTTCGGTAGTTCCTAGTTCGAATGACCCGATCACCATCTATTGTGACAATAAAGGTGCCATCTTCCAGGCTAAGGAGCCAAAGTCTAGCAACAAATCTAGACATGTACTACGGAAGGCTCACCTGATCCGTGATTACGTGGAGCAAGAAGAGATAGTGATTGATAAGATTGGGACGGATGATAACATCGCAGATCCTCTCACCAAACCGTTGAATTATGATAAGCATGTAGGGCATGTTAATTCCATGGGAATTAAACATGTTCCTAAGTTGTAGTACTTGATTATGGATTTGATACATTATCTTTTTCATATATTATTTATAACTTCATCGTTTTATATATATAATATTTTGTTTTTCATGTGGATTGTACTGACAACATTGAACGCCACAAAGTGAACTGAATTACATTATATTTGTTTTTATCCGTAATCGCCAATGTGAGCTGACAACTCCGGCTATTATATTGTGCAGTCGATTGATGGTGGGTTCAACGAGCCATAAGTTAAACGGTTGACTAATCGATCACAGATACGAGATTATGACGATACCTCGTAGGACAATTTTTATTTGTGACAACGTAATGGAGTCCTAAATATTCTATAACATTCGGTGCCAGGTCGTAGATAGGACATCTATTGTGTACCTAGAGTCGATTCTTTTGACTATCAACTGTCTCTTGAGATTAAGGCAGTTTTTGGGTGACTTTGGTTTCTTTCTCACGGTCTACCATAACTGGGGCTAAGTAGATTTTTTTCTGGGTCATTTTCATACTGTGCTTACATCTGCAAGATTTAAGTTGAGGAAAATATCCATCCCTTATCAGGTATAGTTATTTCTCAAGGCCACTCGAGGAGTGAATCGAAATGCATGGCCATGCTCGAATGTTGATTCGTTTATCAGTTAAGTTACTCTCTAGTCGGGAAAACCACTCTTGATATCGATCACTTGTAAAATACGACCTTTGTGAATTCGGATTTGCAAATTGTTTTACATTGAGTGGGAGAAATTTTAAAGGATATGAGAATCGGTTATCGCACATACACTTGTGAGGACAAGTGGGAGTTTGTTGGAGCTGGTGTCCTCCACAAATTAGTGTGATAACATTTGTAAATCTCTTACAGGTTCACAAGGGTATACTTCGTATATTTAATCAGTTGATTAACGTTTACCTAATGACGGTTGGCTTGCTAGAAAGTTTGACGTTATTATCATACAGATGGCGGTGATCAACTGGTCCCTAAAGGTCACACCTATAGGACGCATTTGAGAAATGTGGTTATAGAAATATAATTACATTGATGCCCAAAATGACTAAAAAGTTAGTCAATGTGTTGATGAGATAATTATTTAATGAAAATTAAATAATATTAAGTTGAGACGAATTAACTGTCAATTCGTAAATTAAATATAATAAGTTATATTTAATTAAATATATATAAGGTTACTTTGAAAGAATTAATCTGTTAATTCGTAATTAAATATAATCAGTTGTATTTAATATCAACAAGTTGAATGTGTCATAGTGGTAATAGTGAGGGTACACAAGCCAAGAGGTCATGGGTTCGATCCTCACTAGATGACAATTTAACACACTTTATATATTTTTGGAAAGACCAAAAATAAGGAAATTTAATTCCTTATTTCGGACCACATTGGCTGAAATTAGGAGATATAAATCTTTCCTAATTGATTTCGGATTTCGGTCTATAGAAAAAGAAAGGTGGAGAATTATTTCTAACCTAATTCTTTTTCTGACCTTGCCTTCTCTTTCTCATCACAAAAAAACACAAAGATAATAAAATTTTACAGAAAATTTTAGATTGATTTCTAGCATAATCAAAGGGTATATCTTAGATCGTATTGGGTGCAACTAATAGGCGAATATCAATTTTGATATTGTTCTTAGGCCAATTTTGCAAGGACCCGAGGTTAATTCTAAATTTTTTTACTTATGCTTATGTATTTTATTTTATGACCATAGATCATCTTTATTATATCGTTATAATCCTTCATGTTAGAGGGAAGTATACAAATTATTTCCCACACTTAGAACACCGATAGAAAGTAGTTGGAGAGATTTGATAGGATAAAAGAAATAAGGGTAAGCCGTCCCGCTGGAGATAGAAAAATTTCGTTCCACGACGTAATGCGCTTCATCACATGATCAATTAGGCCCTTGAAAAAAGCCTTCTTAGAACCTTGCACCTCAGTGGGTAGACCCAGATATTTACCCATTCCTTTATTTCCTTTTATCTTGAGAATCTTCATGCAGGTTCTTGCATTCCTAATCTTCGTACTAGGACTAAAAATAATCCCAGATTTTTCCTCATTTATAATTTGTCCTGATGCATCACAATAATCAACTAACAATTTGTGGAATTCCTTCACAGACTCATCCTTATCCTGTAGGAAGAAGACCGCATCATCCGCGAAGAAAAGATGAGTCAATTGCGTTTCCTCTTGCGCTAATGTGATACCTCTTAGAGTACCATTGTTTTGTAACCGTAAAACATTTTTTGACAATACCTCCATACACAGCACAAACAGATACGACGAAAGAGGATCTCCCTGTCTCAGGCCACATTTTGGTTGAAACAATGGAAGGGGAGCACCATTCAAGTTGGAAGTGAAAGCTTATCCTCTTAGCTTTCCAAAGCATGGTCACAAGTTACATTACGCCAAGTAATAAAGAAATGGAGGTCGTTTGAAGTTCAGTGTGCAAGCTGACTCGGCCGAGTGATGAACACTCGATCAAGCTTTAACTCGATGGAGTAATGAACACACGATCGAGTTATTCTAAATACCCTTAACATCGCATTAGGTTAATTACGTCTTTCATTATTAGCATACCTTTTTTTTTTGGCAACAGTAAATAAAGGATGCAATTACATAATGTTAGGGCAAACTACACCCTTATTACACTCGTAATTAAACATCACTAAGGTACAAATATTAAACACTAGTGAAAGACAAAGTCGGGTAGTGACATCAAGTTGGTGGAGTACGAAATAGTAGGCGCGAGCCTCCTTATCCACGTCTTGCAAGCAACTAACATCTCTTGAAATCCTCTGATGCATGCAAGTTGCGGAGTGACGAGGGCATGGTGTACTTACGCCACAAGAGCGTAGAAAACAAAGGTGGATAACAAACAACGGCTTGTTTCCGATGGAGCGTGAACTCCTACACCAAGACAAACGAACTCTACAATCACACGAACGTCGGATCAATAAACCTAGCATATACAGAAACCGCATCAAAGGACTCCCCACGACCAATCTTCTGTCCATAATTGCTTTAAGGCACCGTCTATTGACGAATCCAACTCGAACCGGACTCAAATATTCCATTAAGGATTTAGGAAGGGCATTAATCCTGCAAGAGTACACACATGGCACAGAACGAAAACCAAAGCGAACAACCAAGCAGATACCCTCATAAATCAGATTTATTCTAACTAGATGTACATAAGCTATGACCAAAACCCCAAGGATAATGGGACAGGACACCCAAAACATCCGTGAAGGGACAACGATAGACAAAACCCCAAGAATAATGGGACAGGATACCCAAAATATCCTTGACAGGCCGGCTAAAACTATTTGGAAAAACATAAAGCAAAATAAACCATGTTGAAACAGCATAAGGTTGTAGTAGAGACCACCACATCCAACCTAACCAACACCACTACCAAACCCATACTCAACCCAACCGTGACACTTCTCATACTGTCTGAGAGACGCCCTCCATCCATGAGCTCACTCAAAACGAAGAAAAAGACAGACCCAACGACCACTTCAAGACCACAGAAACAGGACTGGCTGACACAAAGAGACCCACAAAACAGAACCAAAGCCAACTACGATTCCCAAAGAAGCCTCCCGAGACCACAGCCTTACATGCAACAAGACCAACTATGACCGATAAATCAATCTGACCAGAGACACTAAAAGACACACGAGATGGAACCAATAGGTGGGGAAAGGGGCCAGGGGGAGGGGGACACCAAATCGGTCAAACCCATAAACAGAAAACACCACGACGCCACCAAGATGGGTTATACCCATCAACAGGACAGATCAAACAAAGGACAAAGGGAGCCTTACCAGGGGGTGGGGAAAGGGGCTAGAGGGAGGGGGAACACACCCTGGCCGGGGTTGCATGCAAGGCTGGCGCAGACAAGACGGAGAATCGGATGGACGGACGGTCGAGTCAAGCAGCCATCACAACAAATCGAACGGTCGAGAAGAGCTAAGAGACCGTCAGATCAAGAGCATAAAGAAGAAGTGAGATCACAACGGAAAGACAGTTAAAAGGAAAGGGATGAGAAGTGACGGTACGCCGGAGATAAGCCTTGGGATGAACCTATCTCCAGCGAAAGGTTAGGGGAGGATAAGGGAGGTATTGTGTGGATAGAGGAGGCGGCGGATCAAGAGTGATGAGTTAGGGTTTTTTTTTTTTGTTTAGAGAGAAGGGGGAGAAAATTCTTAAGAGAGAGAAAGTATGTCAGAGGCATTAGCATACCTTAGTTCTAGTTTAATTTAGTTTTCGTCCAAAAACCTCTTTATGTTACTTTGCTACAAGATCGATTTCTACTTTAATCATTGCTCGGCATTTCTAATTAATATATTCTTCAATTATGTTCATCGTTCTTTCTATTATTATGCGTAGCTAATTTTTCATCTAGGGTTGAAGGGGATCGATGCATATTTTTCTTTTCTTTTTTTTTTTTTTTTTTTTGCAAGTAAGGGAAATGGTTTTCCTTTCAAACCTTATTGGATCCGCCTAGTCAAAACTATGGCGAGTGTCATTACACCAGAGATCATAAGGAGAGTCCGGAGAACCCAAACCTTGAGGATACGCGACAGCACGGAAAGTCGGCACCTCGTTTAACAGACCCATAGGGCCACCGTGCAATACCTCAGTGCTCCCGTCTAGGGTATCGAACCCGGGACCTCAATGTTGAGGAACAAGCACCTTTAAGGCACACCCGGACACCACTAGACCCAAGCCACTTCGGTGAGATCGATGCATATTAATTAGGGGTAATAATCTATAATTGCTAGATCTCGTTTGATTATTTTTTATCTACCTAATTGATTAATTACCGGCCAGGGTAGGCACTATACTAAAGGCTATATAAGTGTCGACTGGACATATAACCTTTGGTAGTCTGTCCATGTCAGTTAATTGACCGTAAATCTCCTAATTGATATTTCATTGTGAACCGGAATCCTATACTTGTTTTATATATTTTATACGGTCTTATTTGTAATCGCTTTAATTACTACAAATCAACTTGTGAGTTGTAACTCAATAGTCTAGAATCTACCCATAGATATTAAGCAATTTGTCACGGTTTCTTGTGATTCAACCGTTGACTTCACTATCTGCATTTTTAGTGTTCGTTTGGAATATTTTTGTATAGAGACACAACTTAGCCATGTTAGATTTACGATTATATGTCGCACCATAGGGTTATTTTGGCGTCAGATACCAGGAACTCTCATTATCCTATGTATTTATGGTTCGAGTCCTACAAGTTTCTATCACCTTTATCATCATTACTCATTTCATATGCCATCGATGTGAATTTGTATGTCAATGTCATATCTTAAATTGATTATATGCTATTCACGAGGTTTTTGGAAGGCATTTGGTTATTTATTCCCTTTTACATTGGTTGGAACTTGGAACTTGGAACTTGGAAGGATTTTCCCTCACCTTCAACTTACATGTCAAGATCGGTTTTCGACTGGTAAAACAGCAGTCTTTCGATACACTTAAAATATATGAACAAAAAAACCGCCTTAAATCGCAGTTGCGAAATGTTATCCAAAAAACACTCCGAATAGTAACACAATCGCCATTAAAATCCAATTAGAACTTTGCGGTGCTATAAATAGTTACATGAACCACCACTTTTCTTTTCCGTTTATGAAGGAGACTGTGTCAAAAAGCCCAACTACACAACATATCAAAGATTTGAACCCATAATAAAGGGTAGTATGATAACTTTGAGTCGCGCTGAACCTAATCTAACTGCTGCTTGCTTTTACTTTTCTTCATCTTAGCCTTAAACCGCGATTTCACCAGCATAGTCTGTACAGTATTTGCGAAATTCCCAACCGCCATCAGAAGCAAAAGAAACCCACAAAACACAACCTGCCAATACATTGTATCACACTATCACTTGTTATCATTCAGACGCCGCAAGACTCTAACCAGGCAAGCTATGTTCAACCTGGACACGGGGATATGAAAGCATAAAGTATTAACTTTTAGGGTGTGTTTGGATAGTAAAAGTGGAGAGAAAAGGAGGGGAGGGAGAAGGAGGGAAGAGAAAGGGATGGAAGGGAAGGGGAGGGAGAATGGAGGAGGTCATTTTCCCTCCAAATCTTGTCTTTGTTGGAGAGGAAATAATTTGGCTTAGAGGGGGGAAGTGGAGGGATTCATTTTCCTTCCCCTCAAAATCCCTCCACCTCCATTTTGCTAACCAAACAAAGGATTTATCATCCCTTCCTTTCCCTCCCCTCTCTTTCCCTCCAAATCCTCCTATCCAAACAGACCCTTAATGATTTCTAGTCTTGTGTCTACTCTAAAAATTTTATACTGATTGGTTAGTGTCGGTTAATTCCACACCCTATCCTCAAGTGACTTGTCAGACGGGTATGGCCCCAAAAGTGAGGCGACCGACAATGTAACATAAAAAGGCAAAATCTAGAAATAAAAAGTCTGACTGACCTGCCATTCAGATGCAACTCCAACAAATGCAGTTCGAAGCAACAACAATCCCACATATGCCTCAAAACCCTAAAAAGGTTGCGGAACACACAACATTAAATATACTTTTTTCTTCCCCAATAAAAAAAAACAAAAAAAACAGCAAGTATACTCTTCAACAATAAACACATTGATCTAGGCAGTCAGAGTTCGGAAGATATTTTACAAACAACTTGAGAATGGCCGGCAGATTATTTACAATCATTTCATAGGCACACTCTAACACCATATGTATGAAACTACAAAATCCTTAAACAGCATAGTACATACTAATCCAAAGAAACTCCACTATCTAAATGGACCTATGAAAGAAAATAGAAAGACTCAAAGTTTACTACAAGAAAAAAAGAACACCCATTTAACTCCCTCTAGACACCTGCTTTATTGATGATATCACCCTAGCCAAGTGGAGGCAGCTCCCTCTCTCACAAGTTCTGTACATTGATCTCCAAAACCTTCCTCTCCTTTCCTTTCTACTGGTTGGCTATCCCCTTTCCTAAGTCCCCAACTTTTCCAAGTCGTACAATGTTCATAATGGGAATCTCCCTCCCTCCCCCTCTCCTTGGTGTCTTTTGTCAGTGTAACCCACTTGGCTAGGGGAACAAAATAAGAGTCAAAGTATGTCTACAAGAGAAATATCCACTTCAATTCCCTTCAGACACAATCTTAATTATTTTTTAATTATTAAGATAAAAGTGTGAGCTTTCACATGTTGAGTGCTAAACCTTTTATCCCAAAAGCTTAAAAAGTCCATTGAGAAATCACATCACCAAATATATGCATTCCACGAGAATTAAGAATTACAACAAAGTTCAAGGCAACCAAGAACATAGCAAGATATCCTGAAGATTGCCGTAGAATATAAAACAACCAAAATTACCTGTAAAACAAAAAGTATGGGCAAGAGCAGCCAAAGCTGCCCGTGAACTCCGGCTGTCTCTCCCCAGACAACATCCATTCTCTTTGCCTGAAATGAACCAGAATTGGAAAAACAGTTTACCGCCATTGAAAAAATTAACAAAGAAAGACAAGCCTAAAGTAACAAAGACACAAAGTGAAGAAAAAAGAAACAGTCATGCTGAAGGTGGTCCTACAGTAATATATGGTAAATTTGAAGAAAATGAAAATCCTGCTTGACATAGTGGTCGTAGTCGAAGTTCTGATGCCTCCTAGACGTGCTCATTTCACTTGATCAGTGAATCAAGTGTAAGATATGCATTACAGTACAAGAATAACAAAACCTTGATGAGCTGATGGGAACCAGAACATTGGTTTTCACCTTGATAGTAAAATTCTTCAATGCATATTAGCTAGGACTTTAGAATCATTGAAGCCACGCTCTTAAGTCTTAATTTATAATCTGAGAGATGAGAACTATACGAGATATTAATGGGACTATGGCAAAAATCAAACTGCAGCGGTAGAGTTGTAATACATGGATAGTTTCATGCCATATATTCAACCACCCCCAAACCATAAAAACACAATCTATCACTTCATGAATCTTGCTAACAGGGCACTTTTTCGGTTAAAGGCTTTCAGCTAACTTATTAAAGGGCTAGGTGCATATCATCAAAAAATGAAGTATAAACCTTTCCAAGTGCAATGCGTGTGTATAATCTCTGCCGTTGATATCGATTTTGCATTAGCATTGCAAATCCTTGCATTGTAGCCCATATGAGAAAAAGTTTCACCCCTTTCTGCGAAACATTGCAACATGAGTTCCAACACATAAGTAGCAAGCCTAGTGGGTAATTAGACATTGCGAATAACAATGAACCATCAACAAAAAATATCAAAATGTAAGTGAGAATAAAAGTGATCGAAAACAAGCCATCCATGCAATGCAAAACTATGGATGAATTACGTCATCATGATGCACATATCAAAGGGTGATGGACATGTTACAAGGGAATGGTTCACCGGCAACAAGTAAGAATTCAGAAATGGAAAGAAGGTATAGAAGCAACAATCTAGTAGCTTACAACAAAAAAAAATGACTGTTCGGTGGGCTGCTAGATAAGCATAAGGTTCTGGAATTTCTTAAGAGGCGAGTTGCAAAGAAAAAAAGTGCTTCAATCTAGAAATTCTCTATTGATATGTAGGACAAAACACAAAAAGTCCATATGACACTGGTTAGATCAAGCACTGCCACTCAAGCAAAAACAGAAAGAAAGGGATCAAATAACTCCACATTCAAAAGGGGAACGAAGAAACAGAATTGAATGTGTTAAAATGGCAACTTAATTGGGGGGAAACTGGGAAGTCAGCCTATAACAATTAGAGCTGGCAATACGTGACCTGACCCTAACTGACCCAGGGTTAAACCGATAGCCGATAACAACTTTATTTGTCCCAAAGCGACCCAAACCGGAACTGACCCGAGATGAAATGTGACTGGTAGCGAATTAGATTAATAATAATGTGGCAATAAGATCAAATTGGAATTTTTCTTAATTGTTTTCAAATTAAAAGTAATATAAATGCATCTAAGAATAACTTTAGAAAGAAATTATCGATCTAAACATTACAAAAGATTAATAAGTGTTGATAACCTGAACCGAAGCTGGCCCAACCTGTCACTCGACGATAACCCGAACAATAATGACCAGACCATGAACTAGAACCCACCCGAACCTAACATTGATCTGGCACATCCCAAACTCGATATGACCCGACCTGCTATAACTTGACCCAAAGTCAACGGGGTGAAGCAATTGCCACATCTAGTAATAAAAACAAAATCTAGGCAAGCATCAAAGTATATTAAGCATTCAAGACAAAAGAGAAGAAAACATGGCAAGCATCAGATCGGCAACTTAAAGTCAGGAGCACATCATAAAGAGGATTCCAATTGACAGCTTGACTTTGATTAAATCTTTCCTTTTCCCCAACTTTTTGGAGCATATGCTGATGATATAGCTACATCAAAATAAAGCTGCAAATTGCCATTAGCAGCCAAACATCCAGAGACAGAACTTATATTATTGATACTTTGTAAGTTTGTAACTCAAACTCTCAAATCCAACCAAATTAAGGAAATATTAATTTTATCATGTAAAACTAATTTTATGCTGAAGCTTAGACCGCTAGTATTTGTGGGATATACCAAAAGTTACCTGCTTCTGAGAACAGTCTGGCTGGCCTCTTATTTCCCATGTAAGGCTCACAAGGGCCATTAACATAGCGCAGTAATGATGATATATCCACCTGCAGAACTTACAAAAGGTTACTATGACTTTCATGCTGAAATGCACACAAGATATGTTTAAATGACTATCCGACTATCTAATTTGAAGGCATTAAAAAAGCCCGTTAAAAACTTAAAATCTGCCAGTAGGAAGTGAGACCCAATATCTTTTCCAATATCTAATGATTTTATACGGTCCTTAAACACAGACAGAGATAACGTTTCAGCTGTGCTTGACTCCAGCACTATCAGTAAATTTCTGAGGCTCATTAGATTCCATTCAAGCAACTTTCTTGCCTACTTTACTTTCTTCAACTGTGACTTCTTCAAACTATAATGTTGTTGACTTTTGTCCAAGATTTCAGTAATTTGGCTTAGAAAAGTGGCAAAAGGATGAAAATACAGTTCACTGTAATCATGTTGATTCATGCATGGATGATACATAAAAGGGCAGCTTGGATACTTTATAAATACTATAACTTGGAATATCCAGGTCCTACTTTTTCAAGTAAACGCATCATCATCGTAAGAATTAGATAGTAAATATGTCACTCTAACATTAAATTTGATCCTGAGGCTTCAGTGTCTAGACAACAATTTTTTCAACACGACACTCCCAGAAAATGGAGTGGCACAGCGTCAAACTAAAATTAATTGCACCTTTGAAATTCACTCATTTATTTTGAGTTGCTTCACAGGTGGGCGACTAACCAACACTCTTAAAAGAGTCTGGATGCCATAACTCAAAAGTTAAGGCCCGTTGTTAGCCTACAAATTTTAGAATCATTGAATCCTGACGAAATACAGAATTGAAATAAATTGTTCATATGACAACAACTATGTCACATCAAGACGCAAAATGAGATTTCACCGTCGGAAGTTGGAACTAATCTTTAATATTGTACAGGATGGAATCTCTCTTCTCAAATTTATCTACTGACAAATTACAGATACCTCAAGCACAGTCTACTAGTTTCGACTTTAGTCCTCAAAAAAATTACATGAATTATGAACCAAAGATCGCATTAACTTTCTTGCACACTTCAATGTTGCCAAAGGTTAACACAGACCAAAATCAACAAGAAATGAAAGGTGAAACATTCAAGAAATTTGAGACCAATGATACAGTCCACAGCAACATTGTACTTTAAGCTCAATCCGAATAAACATAAACAATAGCTTATAAGAGGAAAGGCCACAAAAAACAAGGAGAGACATGATAATTAAACAAGATAACACAGCATAAAAGGGGCAAAAGTAATTACCAAGGACGAATATCACTCCCATTGACTCTCAATATATTCTCTCTCAAAGCCAAACCGGTGTAGAGGAACAACAGCCAAGCCTGGGAAAAGACAAGAACAACAGTTCATCGAATAGCTGACAGAAGATCAACATTGAATTTATGAGGTTATCTTAGTATATAGCATGCACCTGGTATAGCTGGACAGGAAATGCTGGCATGCAGCCATTCCATATCCAAACCCTGAGAACCAGTAGAATTGAAGGAAAGAGAAGAAACAACCAAGCAGTTCTGTCCTGTTCAAAATTTAAGTGAAGCAAATGTAAAGGTTAAACCACACTTTGTAAACGAAATTTTAAGACAATAAATAAAAGATGATTTAGTCGTGACTCGTGTGGATAGAAAGAGAATAAAGTGAGAAAAAGATAGTTCTCCTGCTTAAATGTCAAGAGCTAGTATACCAAGCTCAAAAGTTAAACCCCAAAAGAGTGTAAATTAAAAACGAATAAATAAGGCATGAAAGAATGAAATAAAAGCAATGTTCTGAAGTAGAGTTCACCCCAAATAATAATGCAGATGGAGCAATGTTATTCAAATGGGAACATTCATATAATCATATTAAAATTTTTACAACTCGGTGCAACAGAAAAGTTGCTTCACCACATTGTGATGGGAGCTCCAATTTCAAAGTATTCACCATGCTAAAAGAGCAGGAGTATAAACCACAAAAGGTAGCATCATACCAACAATATTATCATTTGTTTTATGTTTTATTTTCTATATTTTTCGAGTTATTCATTTTTCTCTTTTCCCACATTGCCGGTGAAAGGGGTGAAGGTA
Source organism: Silene latifolia (assembly GCF_048544455.1). Classification (NCBI taxonomy): domain Eukaryota; kingdom Viridiplantae; phylum Streptophyta; class Magnoliopsida; order Caryophyllales; family Caryophyllaceae; genus Silene; species Silene latifolia. Next base: position 94,699,343 of record NC_133535.1, on the reverse strand, counting down.
TATCATCCCAACTATAGACATAATCAACTTAAAATCAGGATACAGTGGTTCGTCTAGCTTCATTAATCCCCTATATGCTAAAAGAACCAAGTGTTCTAAAAAAAATTCCCTCCAAAATGCATTACAATGTAATGCATGCACTTAAATAAAAACATAATAGTGATATTTATTTCATTAAACTATTATCTTTTCACTAAAATTAATCTTTTCATGAAATTATATTATTTACAATAAACTCTAAACTATAATCTTTTAATTAAAATAAAATTGATATAAAACTATAAATTACTAATTTTTTATTGATACTATTGTTAGAGAATGAGCCATACTCGGTATAAAACAAAACTTTAAAGTGTTAGTATTAGTTTCGTGGCAAAACATTATTGAAAAAATTTATAAAAATGAAATCATTAGCTTTGTGATAAAAAAAATATTTTCATTAAATTACAACAACACTTTTTTTTTTTCTCAAAGCAAAATAGAAAGATTAGAAATGTGAACAACTAATGAGGTGCTAATTTTAAATATAAGTAATATATTAAAACTTGAAAATATATCGTGCTTGATTGCAGTCTAGATTAGTGTAGTTTACACAAAGAAAAGACAGAACCGATTGCTCTTTAAATGTCAACTAATCTTATTCCATCAAAAGTATTTCGTGGTCAGTGGGAAAAATCAACTAAGAGGAAAAGAGGCATTTATATAAGTAGACAACCGACCCACTGCCCGTCTTAGGTCAGCCTTCTAGTGCTATGCAGTATGGCATGAAGTCATGAACAGTATGACAATAACAACAATACCAACATTACCCCGCACCTGCCAATTGCGAGGTAAGGGATAACGCCTAAGGGGCGTCAATGTATGCAGCTTTACCTTTGTGCTAGCAACTAAGAGACTGTGTCCGGATGACCCAAGATGATAATTATGAAAATTGCATCTAGAACTGCATCGAATGGTTGCTACTTCACAATAAAAAGAATCGCACCCAGTTTAACAAGTCATTTTGATTTTTTCCATCGTAATCCGAAACAAAGAATAATGACTTGGATTCGAGCAGTATGAAAGTGTGATTATTTAATCATGCAAGTCACTCCTTAACTCACAGATACTATCTGTACTCTGTTGCAGTTTGGTACTTAAATTACCGATTTAAAGTCTCATAATAACCTAGCTAATATTTCTCCCCAAACTTCCAAACATGTAATTCAGTGATTTGACATACGAGAGAATCAGTATCCCATCTGAGTGAGAGGAAACAAGTGCTTGGTTTTCTGAAACCAATTAACAGGAAATTTATCAATGAATTAGGCAAGAACGAGCGAATGACGCAACAAAATAAATAAAGAAATTAGAGCTCCTTGATTGTTCAAAAGCGCAAACTCAATTTTTGGTCAAGCTAGTGGCTTGATGAATCAAAAGTAAATTTTGCTTATACTGTCACCATCTTCAGCCAAATACATTGACACGTCTTAAAACAATCTTATGCTAAAAGCAAATTTCCGACAGAACAGCAATACAAAAAATAACTTTTTCTCTTCTCAAATCTCCGAGTTCTCCCACTCAAGATGGCCATAACATAGAAGACTCCATTCCTCACACTTTGACTATCTAACTTTCAATGCTTCATCCCTTATAACTTACCAAAACCTAGAATATGATTTTCACTTGTAGGAATGGACACTAGAGTTTAAAGCCTTACAGGAACAAGTCGCAGAGAGTGGGAAAGAAGTTAGTTATATGAGAGAAACAGTTAGTGCAACTTGCAAGTAATACTGTAATAGAAGTCATAGAAGAGCAAAATGGGAAGAAAATTTCAATTTATTACTGTAAAATTGAGTCTGGCAGGATATTTGTCCCATTTCTAACCTGAATTGGGATTCGGTAGCAATTTCTGATAAGAATTCCCTTATAGGAGAGTAATCGTGAAACAAAACTATACAAGGTAAGTGTACATAAAAGGTTGTAATTTTGATTTTTTTTTTTCCTTTTTTGTAAACTCTCTTTTGAACAGCCTCAATCGTGAAGTCTCGTTTTCTGATGATTCATCCCAGTTTTACACATTCGTGGCACTTTTCAGGTGACTGTTAAGCAAAGTTCTGGAAGCTAGCTCCCCACTTTTAAACTATCATTGTTAAATAACAAAAAAAAATTCAAAAAGTGCTTCATTGTCATCATCGTCTCCAAACCACCATACAAAAATGGACGTTTCAACAGCATTATGAGGGCCATTTAAATTCAAGACGAAATAATCAATCAACAGAAAAAGGGGGCAATTAAGAATAAATGGCAACATACTTTGTAACTATTATACTCCTCTTTAACTTTCAACTGCACATCCTTTCTGGTGGCTCGCACATTAATAGGACCCAAGAACATCCTCAAAAACCGACCTGCGCCACACCATCATCATTTTTGGGTGCCGAAAAGGCAAATTAATCGCCCAAACTAATTGAAATTATAAACATCCTATTAAAATGACGGCATACCCTCAGCTTTTCCGGGAAGAAACGACGACGCATCGCTGTCAATTAGTACGCACTTGGCTCTATTCAATTCATCTTCCAACTGCAAGAAAACAACCCCCAATTATGAGATTCCCCAATTGTCAATGCACCGAACATAATTGAAATAAAATTTCCAGTATATATAAACGAATAATTAATTGAGCATATTTGAACAAAATAAAACCTTGTCAGCAAGCTTAGAATCGATACGTCCATCAGAAACAAGGGAGGAACGAAGCTTTTTAATGGCGGAATCGATTGAAATTGCGCGTTGTTTGATAATTTGTTCTTCTTTGGACGATTTTAAATTAAACGATGCAGCTTTTTCTTGCAATTCCTTGGATTCTTCAACTAGTTTAGCAACTTCCTCCTCGATTGTCGATTCATGCTGTTGATCCTCCATCAAAAATTTCACAACCTTGAATCACTGGTAATCAAATTAGGGTTAATGTTAGGGTTTTGAATAATTTATCCTCTGCATCAGGTTGCATGAACGTCTATATAAAGCCTAAATTGCGGGAAAAATAGGAATTCAAAAGCAATGCGGAAAAAAGAGGAGATAAATGTGAGTGAATTGGAGGAGATAGAAATTGGGGAAAATGATGATTGATGAAATTAGGGATTTGAAGGAGGAAGGAAAAAGCTGGTTCAATCGATCAAGTAGATAAAATAAAAATATAGAGAGAATCTAAGAGCATATGCAGGAAAGGAAAGGCAGCAAATGTTGTACGTCGCACATTTTTTTGATTTTTTTCATAAACATCATAATCACTACGACAGAGTCTATTAACTAGGCTTCGTCCGTTCGGCCTTTGGTAAATCTAAGCAATATTGAATACCATGGCTCAATTGCACGTCTTAGAGAGTTAGAGGTTATTAGACACATATCACGGCACGGGTATGTCCGAGGCAACTCACATAAAGTGTACGAGTGTATACGAAGACGAGGTTAGCTCAATGCTAATCCACACTAACTCATAACAGCCTCACTCAAGTGTATTTGTAACTCACGTTGAGTAGAGGTCAGCTCATGAATACTCATAGTTCATTAGAGTAGCTCACTACCAAGTCCATTCCTAGTCCACCTAGCTAGGTGGTTACATATGTGAAAAGGATCAAGGGTCATCAAGAGGAACAACAATAACGACCTTGTCCTCATCTATTCTCCCTTGTCACCCCCATATTCAGTCCCCCCTTACACTCACCATTTTGGCGCGAAAGTGAAGGGGAATGAAGCACTCGTTCTTCCCTCCAAATGCATTAGGCCGTAGCCTATAAATAGGAGGCATATCACCCTTTCTATCCCGTAGTCTACAAATGCACACATTCTTTTCTATACTGAAGAAGTAAGGACGTGACAGCTCGATGAGGGAGATCTAGCTATTTAGTATTGTGAGGTGCATATCACCCTTTCTTTGTAACCTATAACAGTTGTAAGTAAATTTGGAATTTCTGCTCGATGTGGTGTTAATGACTTTTTTTTTTCGAGGAAGGTGTTGTTAATGACTTAGATTAGAACATACTCATATCAAAACTGCTTTTATCTTGGTGAATTACTAGTATTACATAAAATTATCTTTTAATGAAGTAAGTCTCGTTTGGTTGCCACATTAAAAAAGAGGGAATTGGAAAATCCCATAAATTGGGAAAATGAAAGTTGTTTTTTTTTTTTACCGAAAATCATAAATTCTATTTCGGGTAAGTAACGAGGAAAGAAGGGCGGGTACAGTGGTAGTCGTAGAGTAGGTTAAGACATTTTGGGTAAGGCGGGTAATTATGTTGGAAGCAAGTGGAAGTAATAAGTTTGTTTCTCCACACTTGGTTCTATCTCCCGCAACTTCCCGTACTACCCCTCATTCCCTCCCCTCTCCTCTCCTCTCCTCTTCCTTCTCAACTCCCCATACTTAATAAAAAATTCAAATTCCACATTCCCTATTTCCTCCATCATCCACAATACTCACTCAAATTCAATCATGGCGAGAGATAGAGCGGAGGAGGAGGAGGTGGTGATGGTGGGTACCGTCGCCGTCGAAACCCACGCTTCAGCGGAGCTTGTAGTGGATGTTTTTCCTTTGAGTGGTTACTATTTCGGCTCATCCCCAAATGTTCTTCTTCTCAAGGACCTCTCTCTTTCTCGCTCCATAGCCAAGTATGTAGAAATATACACTTGATAATTATCTCTACTCTCTTTCTATCAATCTTTTCTTTTTTCTTTATGTTTGCTCTTTGATTTTGCAGCTACCAAGCTCGTGGATTGCGAACTTGCGTTCAGGCTGTTATTTTGGTACTTTTTTTTTTTTTTTTTTTAATTTATTTTGCATCTTCTATTTGATGACTTGCGATATAATCATCAAGTTTATTTTCAATTTTTCATCAACTTATATATATGATCGACATAGTACATAACTCACCATTTACTTAATCCTCACCTCCAATTCGAATAATTGACTTAGTTCTGCTTTGGTGGTCCAACTTTACAGAGTCGTCTGACCTTCTGTTTGATGACTTGCGATGTAATCATTAAGGGCATTAGCAATAAGGGGTTCATAGAGAGGTTTGTCTACTATTTTAGAGGTTTATCAACAAACCTCTCTATTGTTGGATAAAGTTAAGAAGCTTCATATATGAGAATGGTTACTATATTGTATCCAAGTTTGTTGATAGTAAGTAGGACCTTATGTGTAATAGTTTATTGTTATGTACTCCCTCTGTCCCAGTCATTTGTTGTCCTTTTCTATTTTTGGGTGTCTCATAATAGGAATATTTATAATAGTTGGGCCTCAACCATCACCTTAAGGTTTTGGTTGAGATGGTTCATCTATCATGGTATCAGAGCCAATGTGACCGTAGGTCACGGGTTCGAATCCTGGCAACCTCAAAACTCCTCAAAAACTCGAAGTGAAAACCCAGCACACGGTACGGGGGAGCCGGTGCACAACTAACCACTCTTCAAGCCCAACGGGCATTTGAGTGAAGGAGCGTAATAGGAATATTTATAATAGTTTGGCCTCAACCATCACCTTAAGGTTTTGGTTGAGATGGTTAATCTATCATCTCAGTCATTTGTTGTCCTTTCTATTTTAAGAATGAACTTAATGAGCAATTTGATCATTCTTATTCAATTTGTTCCACTTGTCATTTAGTTATTGGTCTTCTCCTCTTTCCTTGGTCTTTGTGCCAAAACGAAAGGACAACAATTGACCGGGACGGAGGGAGTATGTATTTTCTTTGTTTGTGGGCCTATATTATGAAACCTCAATTTTTTGGTCTATTGTTATAAAGAGGTTTATTGTTAGAAAGGTTTATATGTTAGATGATTTGGCATGAGATGAACCTCAAAAGAGTTTGTCTATTGCTAATGCCCTAACGACACTATTCCTTCACAAGCTTGTGACCTCTCACAGAGAGCAAGTGGGAGGGGGCGGGGGCTGGGGCTGTGATAGGTCACAAGCAAGACGGATTGAAAATTATAAGGAAAGAATAAGCTTAGTCTTGCTTGAAATCCATGGAAGAACATAGTCTTTAAGATAGAGAGAGGACAAACAAGTATACAAAGTATAGGCAATGTTGGCACATATCATGGTATCTTTATAGATTTTAGTTCGCGAATAACTTCTTGCCACATTAATTGAGATCCACACAATCATATTAAGTACTCCCTCCATCCCACTTTTTGTTGTCCCCTTTTCCATTTTGGGATGATTTAAGAAAAGATGATGAAATATCAATCTTACCCTTTGAATTAAAGGCAATGGGAACAATATTATTGGGATGAAAATGTTGGTAGTTCAATTATCTAGGGGTAATCTTGGAAGTTTACAACTTTTCATTGCTAAATTTAGAAAGGGGACAATAATTGTGGGATAAATTTTTGAAAGAAACAACAACAACAACAACATCAGAGCCTTAATCCCAAAATGATTTGGGGTCGGCTGACATGAATCATCCTTTCGAACCGTCCATGGGTGAACGCACGCCTCAAAATGCGAATAAAAAAGGGAAGATAAAAAACAAAAGGGAGAACGAAAATGTAATGGAAAGTCAAGGTGAACTTAGGGGTTTTAAAATCGAATTCCGTCTTTCTTTTATAAAAACTTAAAATTTAAATCGAGAGAAAAGATTAAAACGATTTTTAAAAACCGAAATAAAGTTAAGGATCCGGAATGAACCAGGTAAAATCTATAAGAAAGTGGTTGTTGAAAAAGTGTGTAATAAAGGAGAGAAAAATAAATAAATTAATTTCTTTAAATTAAATAAATAAATAAAAAACACTAAATCTGTCAAAAAACATCAAATACTAAAAATCCACATGTATCCTTTCCCTCCATTGTGCCCTCTCCGTCACCATACTCTCCTCAAGCCCCAGAACTCTCATATCGTGCTCTATCACTCTCAACCTTGTCTGTCTCGGTCTTCTCTCGCCTCTAGGGACCTTTTTCTCGTTCTCCAAGTCTCCAACTTCCTAATCGGTGCGTCCATAGGTCTCCTTCTCACATGGCCAAACCATCTTAGTCGGTTTTCCATCATCTTGTCCTCTATTGGCGCCACTTTAACCTTTTCCCTAATCACCTCATTCCTTAACCGATCTTTCCTCGTATGTCCGCACATCCACCTCAACATGCGCATCTCCGCCACACTCATCTTTTGAATGTGACAATGTTTCACGCCCAACACTCGGAGCCGTAAAGTAGAAGGAGCCTAATTGTCGTGCGATAAAATTTTCCCTTTAATCTTTGGGGCATATCTTTATCGCATAGAAACCCTGAAGCACTCTTCCATTTCAACCATCCCGCTTTAATTCTGTGAGCCACATCTCCGTCTAACTCCCCATCTTTTTGAATAATAGATCCTAGATATCTGAAGAAATCCGAACCCTCGACAACATTCCCATCGAAAATAATACTCCCCGCCTCTGTCGATCTCAACCCCGCCACCTTAGTGAACGGACACCTCAAATACTCGGTCTTACTCCCCGCTCGGCTGAACCCACGAGTCTCTAAAGTCCGCCTCCACAATTCCAACTTTCTCTCCACCCCTTCTTTTGTCTCATCAATCAACACAATATCATCAAGAACACATCATACACCAAGGGATGTCGTCCGAATATCCCTTGTCAACTCATCCATAACTATAGCAAAGAGAAAAGGACTAAGTGCGGAACCTTGATGCACCCAGATGGTAATAGGAAATTCTTCCGTTCTCCCAACATTAGTGCGAACACTTGCACTAGCCCCTCATACATGTCCTTTATGAGGTCAATATATTTTCGCGACACACCCTTTCTTGCCAAAGCCCACCAAAGTACTTCTCTTGGTACCCTATCATATGCCTTTTCCAAGTCAATAAAAACCATATGCAAATCCTTCTTCTTGTCCCGATGGTATTCCATCAACTGTCTCATGATAAAAATCGCATCCATAGTCGATCTCCCGGGCATAAATCCAAATTGGTTTTCCGAGATGTCTACATATCTCCTAAGCCTTTGCTCGATTACCCGCTCCCATAACTTCATTGTATGACTCATAAGTTTAATTCCCCGATAATTGGAACACTCTTGGACATCACCTTTGTTCTTGTACAAAGGGACAAGAGTGCTTTTCCTCCAAGCCGATGGCATCTTGTTGCTCCTCCAAATCTTGTTGAAGAGCATGGTTACCCATTCAATCCCTTTCTCCCCGAAGCACCTCCAAACTTCTATGGGTATACCATCCGGTCCCTCTGCTTTCTTTGACCCCATCTTCCTTAACGCCTTTCTAACTTCACTCTTTTGTATTCTACGCACAAATTCCCGGTTAACCATGCTTGGTGTTACCTCTACATCCCCAAAACCTTGTTCCTGATGTCCATTGAATAAATTATCAAAGTAAGAACTCCATCTAGCCTTTATCTCGTTATCCTGAACCAGAACCTTGTCATCCATATCTTTCACACACCTAACTCTCCCAATATCTCTCGTCTTTCGGTCTCTTATGCGAGCCAGTTTATAGATATCCTTCTCTCCTTCTCTCGTGTTTAACCTGGCATACACTTCTTGGTTAACTTTTGCCCTCGCATCCCGTACGGCCTTTTTAGCGGCTCGTCTTGCCTCCTTGTACTTTTCAAAGTTCTCATCACTCATGCATTTCCCCAAAACCTTATAGCATTCACGTTTAGTCTTTATCGCTTGTCTCACCACATCGTTCCACCAAGATGTGTCCTTACTTGATGGTCTATTCCCTTTAGATTCCCCTAATACCTCCCTCGCCAACTCCTTTACAACATGCTCCAATTTATCCCACGTTGCATCAATATCTTTCTCCTCACAATCCGACCAAATATTGCTACTTCCAACCTTATCCAAAAACGTTTGTTGGTTTCCCCCTTGTAGCTTCCACCACTTGATCCGTGCCTCACCGATTATCTTTCTCTTCCTCAAGTCTCTCTTACCCCGAAAATCAAGAACCACTAGTCTACATGTTGTGTTCGGCACTTTCCCGGGTATGACCTTGCAATCGGTGTACTCTTTCCTCCACACATTCCTTACCAAAAGGAAGTCGATTTGACTAGCATTACATCCACTTCTATAGGTCACCAAATGAGAATGTCTTTTCTCGAACCAAGTGTTCATTATACCCAAGTCATATGCCAAAGCAAAATCCAATATGTCACTTCCGCTTCATTTTCTCTCCCGAACCCAAAACCCCATGAATGTTCTCAAAGCCAACTCGACTAGTACCCACATGCCCATTGAGGTCACCACCAATGATCAATTTCTCTCCAATAGGGACACGTTCTACAACCTCTTCCAAATCTTCCCAGAAGGCTCGTCGAAAAGAAGCATCCAAACCTACTTGGTGTGCGTAAGCACTTATAACCGTCACCACCTCATCCCCGACTACAAGCTTAATACTCATAATCCTATCACTCTTTCTCGATACTTCTACCACATCATCAATGTAATCTTTATCAATGACAATACCCACTCCATTACGACTTTTGTCTTTACCCGTGTACCAAAGCTTATAACCCCAAGGCGCTATCACCTTTGCTTTATCTCCGACCCACTTTGTCTCTTGTAGACACATAATATGCACTCTCCTCCTTTTCATAACCTCCCCTACCTCAGCTAATCTCCCTGTCAAAGAGCCAACATTCCAAGTACCAAACCGTAACCTACTACCCTTCCTAAAGTCATGTCCTGATTTCTTTACCCGCTCTTGACCATGCTTCCTAGATCCAAACCTATTTGACACCACACCCATACTTCGAGGTGGCGCGCCGCTTTTGGGCGACGACCTAACAACCCTTGCATATTTTTCACTACACCCGGGTCTAGAAGATGTAGCGCACCCTTGCCTATTTGACACCACCCCCAGATGTAAAGATGGCGCGTCGCTTCCGGGCGACGACCTAGCAACCCTCACATACTTATCACTACACCCGGGTCTAAGAAGTGCAGCGCGTCGCTTCTGAGGAGACGCCCCAACGATGTTCAAATTCCGATTCATGTCCATAAAATGTGACTAAGTTTTTATGCTGGCTGCCACAGACCTACCGCAACCCTCCTCCTTTATCCGGGCTTGGGACTGGCAGCGAATGCCCGAAAACACTCACAGGCGGAGTTAAATTTTTGAAAGAAAGGGGACAATAAAAATGGGATGGAGGGAGTATGATTCATTCCATGAGTCTCTTAAGGCTAATCTGAATGGCTGCATAAGTCTGCTCATATAGTAATCATTATTACTCTTTTTCCGGCTCACATGTTTGTTGCCAGTGTTATTTCAATAGCAGAGAATTGGAACTAAACAAAGTGATGAAATTTAATTTAATGGAAATTATAAACATTACGTATTTATAGAATTTCAGTATGTATTTATATTAGAAAAAAATAAAACGTAACAAGGCGTACTTCAAATGGTATAAAATTGAGCCTTTCTTGTTTCATGTTTTTGTAAAGGTAAGATGCTTCTGATTATTAATGAAGTTGCTTGTTCAGGTTGAGTTATTCAAACATCCACACCTTTTATTGTTGCAAGTGAGGAATAGTACATTCAAACTTCCTGGAGGCCGTTTGAGGATAGGCGAACCAGGTAATGATGCTATAAATTGTTCACATTCACATTATATGGTGGTGTTTCACTATTTTTATTTGGAGTACTAATTTTCTTGATGCTGCAGATATCGAGGGATTGAGACGTAAACTATCGAGGAAACTATCTCTTGATGAAGGCAATGATGAGGCTGCGTGGGAGGTAATTGACAGGCATCCTGGTCTGATTATAATTTCTAGTCCTTGACTCCTCGTCTGATTATAATTTATTGTGTCGTGCTGTTTAATTTATGATTTCATTGCATAGTGAAGTAGCTTATCTTCTTATGCGTAGGTGGGTGAGTGTCTTGGGATGTGGTGGAAACCAGACTTTGAAACACTATACTATCCGTATTTGCCGCCTAATATCAAAAGTCCAAAGGTGTCGCCTCGTTCCTTTAACTTAAAGCCTTGTGTTAGCAACATGGACAGTTCACAGTTATATTCAAAATATATGTGTTGTTTGTCATACTAGGAGTGTGCGAAGCTCTATTTGGTGAAGTTGCCAGTTAGTCGAAAATTCATTGTTCCCAAGAACATGAAGTTGCTTGCGGTGCCTTTGTGTCAGGTTCATGAGAATCACAAGGCATGTGATTTCTTTTCACTCAAACTATCATGTTTGACTGCATCTGTCATACGCACTTTGGATCACTCAAGAGTGAAGATTGAGTATTGCAACTATCAGCTCAGTTTTAAACTTTTAATCGATCTTATCCTGGTAGCTTCATAAAGTAGTAATATTTGCTTTAAATGTGATTTTCGGCTATGATCCTCCATGAGCTTTGTTAAAATGGGACTTGAGCTGTCAGACTTGTCACCCCATCAAGTGTACTAGAAATTAGGAGGGTGATGAACTTATTTTCTTATAAAGCAGCCAAAGAGGTTTTTTGTACTTTATGATTATTGTTGGAAAATGAGGTGGGAAGAAAGGAAAAGAAGAGAGAGCGAATTGAAGTGTGTCGTTTGGTCATGACTACCAGTCACCGATGGTCTAATGGCTGAATGGGAATAATGCGAAGAATATGTGGGGTCTGTGGGGTCTGTGGGTTTCTGTGTTTGACAACGATAACAAAATACTAAAAGTAACATAGTACCCCCTCCATCTATTTTTAATCTTCTTGATTTATTGAGTACCAAAATTAAAAGCTTTCAAGAATATGAGGTGAAAAATGAAAGCTGAGAAAAGACGTGGAGCATGAATAATAATGGCCATATAACGTTAACAAAAGAGGAAAGATTTCAAGTAGGAAGTTTCAAGATGTACAACCAAAAAAGGAAAGTAAGAAGGTTAAAAAGGGATGGAGGAATAAGTAATAACTTTCCAAGTTCATTAGCAAAACTAAATGCAGGTGTGCAATTTTGTTAGCGTCTATGAGACTGTTCCTTAGTACCATTTCTAGACTACTTTTGGAAGGAAAGCTTCAAGTTGTAATTTCTGATGTCCAAAAATCGGTATAGCTTGGCTATCTACTGATTAGGTTGGAAGAATTAAGGATGAAATTTTTGGTGATATCATTACCATCTTAATAGCTTCGAGCATTCGAGCAATAGATGTGTGTCTGCTGAGTTTTGAACCCTGTTATTGTTACTAAGCATAGTGCAATTTCTTCTTTTCTGTTCACAAATTGAATTAAGATAATTTTGGTGAGGTGTTTTGGATTCGGAAATCTTATGTACCCAGTACCTTAACCTTAATCACAAGACAAACATTTCCTTAGTTGCTTCGTCGCAACATTTCAATCTTCATATTTATCAGTATGTAATTCTGTATAGTGTATTTGATGCAATTAATGTCTGATACTGTGCAGACATATGGAAACATCATAGCAGGTATCCCACAGCTGCTATCAAAGTATTCCTTCAACATGATTGAGACTTGAATGGTTTAGCCTTCTTGGCCAGGAGAATTTGCAGTACATTTGTGAGATAAATAGGCTGGTATACCTGTTGTGTTTGTTTTTGAATGATGAGTTTTTAATATAGAGACATCTGAATTGTACAGTGTTGTTTGTAGTTAGGCCGTGGTTGTAAATTTTGTGTAGTTTGTATTTTGGTAATGGGGATCCCCTATGATTGTAAAATTAGAGTGATGTACCATTGAGAAGCGGTAGTTCCTGCCGTGGAACTGTGGAAGTGTGTAGGGTGATTGTGAATACTGTAATAAATACTCTAAATATTTGAGGACGATTTCGCCTTTGGTCCCCCGTGTTTTGAATAAACATGTTTTATGGTTGATACTTTGATTTGTTGAGAATTGAGGTACTTGTTAGCTAATCAGTGATCCGAAGTGTAATATGAGTGAAGTTTGTCTTGGTCTTGTCATTTACTGTGCAAGACAAAAATGAAAAAGTTGGAAAAAGGGGCGTTCCGAGAATCGAACTCGGGACCTCTCGCACCCAAAGCGAGAATCATACCACTAGACCAAACGCCCAGATATGATCAAATCGAATCATTAAGTTTAAAGATAGGAAAATATGGTTGTCTTTATGCATCCTAATATGAAATCGTATTTTGATGATTATAATGAACAAGTTGGTAAATCTGATTTGGAGATGATGAACAAGCACAGATTCGGCGGATATTTGGTGATGCATCGGATATTTCATGTTTGAAGTTACCTTAAATTAGAAACAAATATACTCATACAATGATTATAAAGTTTGATCAAATGTCACAACAAACCAAGTACGTGTCACACTAATGTTGGTTCTATATTTCTAATTCACTTGATATTTTCTCAACATTGAAACAATATCTTTTATCATCGTGTGTTTGTTTCGTATGTTGCTTTCTTCTCATTAGTGGTATTGATTTGTGCTTCCTAACAAAAGACGGTTATATACAACTACGCAAATTCTCATCTAAGATGTCACTATTCGTGTTAAGTTTAAGACATGTATAATAAGATATACGAGTATTGTTTAAGGGAAAACTATAACGGTCCACATATTATAGTGCATAACTGAATACAAATGAAATCAAGAATGAAGCGGAAGAAATGGTCAGAGGTAGAAGAGCAAACACTGCTAACTAAATACGCCGATCTTCACAACTCAGGAACCCTACCAAAATTAAGAACAAGAGAGAAAAAATTCAAGCCTATTGCTGATCATGTCAATTCACTTCACCATCTCCACGATCCCACTACATTTCCATTCAAATGGTCGTGGCGCGATGTGTCGATTAAGGTGCAGAACATGAGGCACCAGTATTTGGGGGTCAAGCAGAAAATTAGGGTTTCTGATCACGAGTTTAATTGGGAAGACGGGGATAATCATTGGGAGAATTTCATTAAGTATAAGGAGGTTTTCGGGGATGTGGAACTTGAGATTAAGGACAATAATAATGATAATAATAATAATAATAATAATAATAATAATAATAATAATAATAATAATAATAATAATAATAATGGGGATTTTAGTAGCAATGTTGATGAGTTATTTCGTGGGAATCGCGGCGAGGATGATTTAGGGTTAGGGTTTGAGATGATTGATTCTGACGACCTTGAGGAGGAGGAGGAGGAGGAGGAGGATTGCGACAGAATGGAGGATCAAGGATCAAGTTCGATTCAAGGGAACAAGGTAAAGAGAAGAAGGATTGCTTTGTTGGGTGCTAAAGTTTTAGAGTTGAGGGATGTGTTGGTAAAGAGGGAGGAGATGAGGAAGGAGAGGGATTTCTCTAGGGAAGAGTTTTCGATATTGAATCAGGAGAATAGGAGAAAAGCCGAGACTTTGATTGAGAAGAGGGTGGCTATGGAAGAGGAGATGTTGGAGGATAGACAATTGGAGTTGGAACAACTGCAAGCGAGGTTGTCAGCAACGGAATTTGATAGGCAACTGTGGTTGGAGAGAGAGTTGGACGAGGAAAGACGATGGCGGATAAAGATGGAGGAGAAGAGGGAGGAGGAAGACATGGAATGGAGGGAGAGAATGTTGGGTTTGCAGCTTGAACATGAGAAGCAAATCATGCAAATGCATGCTGATGCTTGTCACAACCAAATGCAGATTATTGGGATTATGACTAGGTTTATGTGCCAGTTTTTTGGGCCTACAGCTGATGCTTTGGGTGGCGGCCTTGGTGGGTTGCATCCTCAGGTCTTACAGAATTTGCAGCACCCTGGACCTGCTGGATTGGGGGTTAATGACAAGCCTGGATCCCATTCACCTCCACAGTATATATGACTTGTAATATGTCTCTCTCTTCTGCTTATCTTCATTTTTATTTATGATGATTGTTTGAGATGCCTTCTGTATTGTATTTGTTGTTGATTGAAAGAATTCATCTTCTGTTTCACAACTATTTATATCTTACCATCCTGGTTAGTCTTGATGAAAATTTTGCGAAACTTTGGAATTCGTTATGCTGTCTAAATGATAATTTCATGTTTTAGAATGATGCTGTCCTAAGCTTGCTGCTATCTGATGCTAATGGCTCGTGGAATCGCCACGTTGTTGACAGCATATAATTTATCCTTTAATCGCAAAAATGTATACGAGATTGTTGCAGATGAGAGACTAACACATGGGAGACAATATCATACGGAGTACAAAAGTAATTGGGTTGGTTTCACATGTGAGACCTTCTCATACAAGACTGACTTGTCTTTGATAGGCTGTTTAGGGTGTTTCTCTTGAAAAGTAACTTATGTATATTTCAAAAGTAATATGAAAAATCGATTACTTTCTCCTTCTAATTATTTTTAAAAATATTTCAATATCAAAAGTAGAGAATCACTCTTTTGTGAAATCAACATCCTCCTAATTAAGAAACATGATCACCTTCCAGTATATTGGCAAATTATTTCACCAAAATTGTTACTTACACTGTTGAAAGCGAATATACGAGGAAGCTTGAACAAAATTCATAAAATCCAAGAACTATTGATTCAAGTCTCACTCAACCAATACTAGTTTGTTACCTTCAAAAAACTACTAGTTTTGTATATATACAAATGTAAAAAAGGAGGCCTAAAGTTTTTCACTCTTATGAGCTTATGTCAGGCTGTACAGTCTTAGAAGTTATATTCTTCAGACATTTTTAGAAGCCAACCGACATCTCCACTCTTGTATAGCAGTGAGCAATGTCATGTTTGGAGTCAGATTGAAATGCTGTAACTTATGCTTTGTTACTGGTGATATTTCATGCCTTTCAAGCCACGCCTCTATTGCTCTTCGTTCATATGTAAATCCATCTCCTGCTACGTATGGATCATCCATAAGCTCCTGCACCATGGCAAAACAATAAAACAATATGAGTGAATTAGACTAAGATTTACGAGACGACTCAAAAATTATCCCTCTTATGTTTCAAAAGTTAACTCTTCAGAATTTTAAGTACTATAGCTCTTAGTAATATAAGATATAGTTACTTTTGAAAAAGTTTAGAAATAGTACTTTAGATTAATGCAATAATTTGTGAGAACTTACATGAAGAATAGGACAGAAGTAGTGACTTGGGGCAAAAATGCTATTTCTTTCAACCTTCATACTTGCATCAGCAATATCAGCAAGTTTTTTCAGAACTGGCAAAACCCCCGTCTCAAGATCGGGTCTATCTCTGCACCTCAGCTTGCAGCATTCCAGGGCAAGCTTGGTGAGCTCTTGAGCCTCAGCAAGTGGCCAGTCTGTGATAGAATCATCCAGTATATACGCCAATGACCCGCTCTCAATTGCGTTTTCCATTACGAGCAAAAGCCCATTTGGATGTCGGGCTGTCAAAAGCTGCAAAACTATCATCCCAAAAGAATACAGATCTGATTTAGGCCGGACTGTACCCGTTCTCTGATACTCTGGATCTATGTAGTACAGTGTACCAGCTAGAAGAGAGTTTCCGAACATTGTAACTGAATCTGGTACATTGTCATATATGAGTTTTGCCAACCCAACATCACTGATTTTGCTTACATAGTTCCTTCCTAACAAAATGTTGCCTGGTTTTAGGTCACGGTGTACTATGGGTTCTGGCTTTTTGCTGTGTAGGAATGCAAGTCCGCATGCTACTTCAAATGCAATGCGAAATCTGGCAAACCATGGTAGAGGCGATCTTCCATTGTGCCGGAAGATGTGCTCTTCTAGGCTACCGTTTTCCATGTACTCATAGACGAGGCACCCTATATCAGGACACACTCCAAGTAATAATACCAGGTTTGGATGGCGCAACTGGCTCAATATCCTAACCTGAAAAATGAAAAGATATTTTTCTGGTGACGTTTCTGTGAAGCATATGTTGAGGTAAGATAGTTCTACACTAAGACCTATATGCTACTCAGGATTTTGGTAAAACATGAAGTGTTCACACACTCCTAAGTGCTCGACATGGTTAATCCAGGAAATATAACGAGTCCAAGTGATCAAGAGTAAGACTTTTGACAATTTGATGGTTCAGGTGTTCAGGGCGAGCTTTTAAAGCTTGAAGTGCAAAACATGGACTCTATATGATGCCACAGCCAAATTTAATTCCATGGGAACAAGGATAAAACAAAATGAAGATAGAAACTAACCTCTCTTAGAAACTCTTCCTTCTTGTCAGTTGCGTCCTCTCGAAGCACCTTAACTGCAACAGAAGTGTGATCAAGGACGCCTTTGTAAACTTTGCCATAGCCACCTTCACCAATAACCCTAGTATCTGAAAGGAAATCAGTTGCCTCTTTAATCTCGTCTGAGGTATATTTTCTAGTGCCCCTTTCACTCGACATGAGTTCTTCCACAACTCTCTGTCTCTCTTTCGACTCTTTCAGAGCATTGAATTCTGCTACCCGCCTTTCATGGGATTCTCTTGCCAGTAAATTTTTGGCTACTTGGACTTCTCTCATTGCTTGCATATGTTTTAGTTTTTCTAACTCTGCAATTTTCCTTAGGGTTTCTTCTCTTTCTGTAGCAGCTGTTATCTTTTCAGCTTCTTCGACACATTCTGAGGAAAGCATTCTAACCTGAATATATAGGAAAAAGAATTATAGAACAGTGATAAAAGGACATGAACTTTCTTGCATTTCAGAACCAGTATTATAGTACAAGTACCTTTTTTTGGGCATGAACTAGATCTTCACAAGCTGTACTGTACAAAGCAATAGTTGTTTGTAACTCCAGTCGCAGTTGTTCGACCTCATTGTGCAAATCAAACTGCCAATGCAAGCACAACTTCCACAAGTAAGAACTGTATTCGAATAGACGTCTCTCATTTTCTTAGGGATAACATCAACAAATATATAAAGCAACTAACAGGTTGAAATGAATGTCCTGTCGACAAACGACACACGACACACAGAGAAACTGAAGTGTCAAAGTAACATGGATCGACACATTCAAATCATCATCATGAACCAGTCCCATAGATTCTGAAAGTGAACGCACCTTTTCATACGATACATGAGTGTCTGGCACAGAAAGTTGCCCAAATGAAATATGGTCAGTGCCTGTGCTTGTCGAAGTTATCGATCTCCAGTGATTCACATCACGATTACCAAAGTCATGATCCAGGTTATATGCTCCAAATGTATCTGATGAAGAGATTGATTGGCTAATTTCTGAGCACGAGGATGGTCCGGTACTTTGCTCAACTGAAGAGCAAGAGTTTAAAGGTGTGTTGCCTGATGTGAACACCACAGGAATCTTACTAGTCAACGGTAAACCTGCTGTCTGAATATCTGTCGATGATATCGCTGAAAAATGATGGCAAACTAAATCACATAAAGAAACAACTTTACCGGTTTCTAGAAGGTACTGCCTATGACAGGGTAAGAGGAGGCAGATGTACGCAACAGTGTAATAAGTCATTTGTTGTAAGACTCGTAACAATGCTTCAAAATCTCATTTATGTATTTAACAACACAGAGAGGCGATTTCCAGAGAAATCTCTAAAAATTGTAAAAAAAAAAAAACAGCAACAAGTTTAGTGAATATTTTTCATTGTTTGATCATAATTCAGAACAGGAAAATGGAAGGAAATGTAATGCAATTAATTATAAGGTGTAGGCTTTTGCTGAACTTACAAGTTGACGTTAAGGAACTGGCCAGTTTGGTCTTCACTCTTCGTTTCGATACAACAAAAACGTCACATGTATCAGGAGCACACTTGAGCACAATTTGTGGTATCCCTGGACCTTTTATTTTCCTGACATTATAATCAACAAAATAGATTGTTTTTTATAAATTTACATCAACATGTGAAACCATCTCATATAAATTTACGTGGTTACGGAATTGTACCTCCAGAATCGATTAGTTGATTCGGAACCCATGACTATGCTTCTAACACCTGACTTCTTTACATAATCTACAAGTGCAGCTGCAGCGTTGTCATACTCAAGCACTAACGTTTCAAAAGTTAACTGAAAAAATAAAAATTTGATGCATTAGACGATTACGTAGAACCCCAAAACTAAAACAAGGAATGAAAGAAAGAAAAAAATAATACCTCCCCTGCTCTATAAAATTTCTTATATTGAATAAAAATTTCTTCAGCTTTCTCTCTCACATCCTCCATGTATCTTGCCACAACATTCGCGTCTAATTCTTTGATTGGTATACGATTTCCAGCTAAAAACACGTGCATAAGGGTTAACTATTGCAAAAGATGTTTACAATGAACACAAATACTTGTGTAAGGCGGTTTTACACAAATTTATCGTTTCAGGATTAACAAATACCAAGAAAAAAAAAATGAATGAAAAAATCTTACAAGGAGTAGGGATGTGGGTGATGATAGACATGACATGGACTAACACAAAACGGTCAGCTCGAGGGAGCAAATTTTCTATGGCCCATCGGACGGCTCGCTTACTCCCGTTTCCTCGGCCTTGACCTCCGGCATTCACTGCTACGGCCACGATGGTGGTGGCCGTTGTTGTACTGGCCGGCATTTCTTGCACGTTACTAGTATGGACGGCTGTATGTTGGTTTGTTCTTGTTCAGTTTATTATTAGCTAGCAGGTTCCCTGTCAACAGAAATTATGATAATGTGTTTTCTGATACAAAAATGATATCGGAAGCAAGTTGAGGTCACGTAATGCTATTATATATTTATATTATTAATACCTATTTTAATTAGTATGGGGTGTCACCTAAATAACTTAATACTATATAGACTTTTAGACTATAGTGTTACCAATGTCTAAGCTAAGTATCACCATGCTAACATTGTGTAGTAAGTAGAGATCATACATCCGATTATATAGTTTTTGAGCATTATAATAAAAATTTTGAGTTTTGTTTTAAAAATTATGAGTTTAACTATAAAGTTTATGAGTTGATTCATTTAAACATTAAACTCAAAAAATTACAATAAACTCAAAACATTACATGAATGTTGTCAGAATCGGGATTCTACTTTGGATCGATGGGGAGGGTAGGATCGAATCGGTAGGATCGGATCGTAGAATCGTAAGATTTTACAAACTCATCAAGTATAATTTTTTATCGGGTAAAAACATATCATTGGAGATCAAAATACTTATTACTAGTTTTCTTGCCCGTCCGTTGCACGGATATTAAAATAATATGTGATAAATTTCACAATAAAATGGAATATAGACATATAGTACATCGTTCATGTCTAAGATTTTATGTATGCCGCATGACCAATCAATAATTCCCGTTAACATAATATTTACATAAGAATAAAAGAGTGTTTGATTAATAAAATAATTTTTTTAGGAAAATAAAACCAATATGAAGTTTATATATATGATACTTGAACTGATAGTTTTTAGAATTTGTTCATCAATACCTGTTTATTTTTCAATTGGTCAAGGAAAACAATAATATTCTACTCTGCATAATCAACTCAATGATGCAAAAAATCTCCTTCTTTCGACTAACAACCATAATTTAATCATTGCTGGATCAAATTGTAATTATGTAAAAACATTTAGAGGTAGTTCGCTGTAAAACTATAGAAGTACGTTTGAATGTGAAGTTGTGAACCAAATTCCGACGCAATACTACATGGCTAGGGCTGCTTATGAACACCCCCCCTTTCTCTATAGCAATAGTCTTGGCCCCCATCTTCTCATTTGAAACAAAATCATTCACGCAAACCTCTATTTTTCTTCCCTATTCACACACATGATCTAAAACAATCTCATCCCTTGAAAGATCGATCCTTGTCTTCGAAACTTATCTCAAATTTATCCAACCAAGTGAAAAACTAAACCCCTACTTCTAGAAAAATTCACCATCCAATGTAAACTAACCCTTGCTCTCGACAATGTTGTTTTTTTAAGAAAATAAAACCAATATGGAGTTTATATATATGATACTTGGGACTGAGAGTTTTTAAAATTTGTTCATTAATACCTGTTTGTTTTTCAATTGGTCCAGGAAAACAATAATCATTATTGGGTCAAATGGTAGTTACGTAAAAACATTTACAGGTAGTTAAATGTTATATCTCCCGGTCAAACTATAGACGTACCTTTGAATGTGAACCAAATTCCAACGCAATACTACATGGTTGGGGCTACTTATGACACCCCCTACAACAATAGTCTTACCCCCCATCTTCTCATTTGAAGCAAAATCCTTCACGCAGACCCCTATTTTTCTTCCCTATTCACACACATGATCTAAAACAATCTCATCTCTTGAAAGATCGATCCTTGTCTTCGAAACTTCTCTCAAATTTATCCAACCAAGTGAAAAACTAAACCCCTACTTCTAGAAAAATCCACAATCCAATGAAAACTAACCCTTACTCTCGACAATGTTGTTAGAATTAAGATTTTAATTTAATTTAGATTGATGGGATCAAGATTAAGTTTATCAATATGATCTTTTGAGGTTTCTTGTTATTATTCATGTTACCTATATGTTTTAATGCAAACGATCTTTTGCTGATAAATAACCTTATTTATTATTATTATCCTCGTTAAACTCATCACCCTTCCACAAATGCACTCTCCCTCCACCCCACTAATTTACCCGCAAAATAAAACACCGGCCACTGTGATTAGTTTTTACTACTTGAAACAACCAACAATCCACTACCACTATCACTACCTTTCTGCTACGTTTTACATTTAAGAAGTCATAAATCACATTCACCTCCATGAAACACCAATTTACTCCGGATGATATATATGGATCCTCGTCTCCCTTATCGAAGACAATTTATTTCTCCTTCAACAAAGATCAAAAGTTTAAGAAGCAATCTTCCCTCTTATCTCTCTCCCTTTCCCTTCCTAGTCTTTTTCTCATCCCCTCCCTTACCTCCATTCCAAATACTCAAACAAAGTGTTTGGGTACTATGTTTGTAAATTGAATAAGTTTGAATATTAAATATATACACGAACTTTGCTATTTATTTCATTTTGCATATATAAATCTTAGTACTTCCATCTCATTTTTATTGTCACTTTTTTCTTCAAATTTTATTATCTCATAATTATTATCCCCTTTCTAGATCTAGTAAGGAAAAACTTTAGTCAACCAACTCGTCGCAATCAACCTCATTCCCACTCGAAATAACCTTTAGCCCACTACTTAATCCCTTCGGTTCACACATAAAATGGTCTAAAATGCAAAGCTTTCATTTCTCTCTTGAAAAGTCCATCTAACTAACAGAAAACTATTTGCTACTTTCTGAACTTCATCATTTTTACATCTCGTAAAGATTAAGTTGAACATGACAAAAAAAATGCAGAAACGTAGGTTTTGTTTGATAAGGACAGATTGAACATTTTTTTTTTTAGCATTTTGAGAGTTTTTACACTATTTAAATAACAAATGTGCTATTTTGAGTGTTGATCATCGACATATTGAAATAGTAGATTGTGTTGTAATTTCCTGTTTTACATTATGACCTTTAATTAGTATATTATAAGAAAATAAAAATTGAGTTTTTTTTATCTCTGAGAAAATAAAAGATCAAACTTTATCTTTATCATATTTATAATTAATATTCTTCACTTAAAATATATAAATTTAAGCAAGTTCAAATAAGTTAGCTAAAAGTTATAAATCACAAATTGTACGAAACAGTATAATCATTTTTTTATTAATATGAAATAAATGTCTTAAACTTCATGAGAATATTAATGCGGTAAAGAACTATAGAGGATTTGGCAAGTATGTGACCCCCTTTTAGGTTTAAATTTATTTATTTATTTTTATATTTTTGCCTAAAGGTGGTTAAAGCATCGTATTATGCATGACGAATATGTCTTACCCTTCCCCAATTCGTATCTCTCTCTAAATTATAGTGATGATGTGCTCAATTTACACAAAAAAGAAAAAAAATATATAGCATTAACAATAATTAGTTTGCTCCATATAATTGAATAGTACCGTTTTTTATGCATGTAAATTTATCAGAAGAAAAGCTTGAGAGAGACGATCTTCACTATGTTAGGGAAAGACTACTCTTACCCTTTTATTTGGTTTTCATGGCTTTTTTTTTTAATAATGTTGATCGTTGCTTGAATTGAATCTTAACCTTATACATATTTCTATAATAAGTGTATCTAATTTACCTTCAAGCCTCATTCAAATCTATTTTATTACTCGTGGTACCATTTTTACTTTAAATTGTAAAACAATCGCACAATAAAGTTTTTCAAAACATTTACTCATTTATCATAATATTATATTTCGATTCGCAAATTAGCAGCAAATTTCTTTATCTTTTAATACTCCTTGAAAAATAGATATCAAACTTTGTACTTATCAATAATTTGTGAATATCTTATTTAAATTTTGATTAATATACTTTTATATAATGACAAATGAATGTAAATAATATAATAATAAATTATCAATAGAAGTTGAAGTGTATTATGAGGGAATTAACTTTAAAATTAGTAGGAGAAATACATATGATATTTGAAAAATAAACTTCGTATTATGTATAATTAAATATGACATTAGCAATAACAAAAGACGTAGGGGCATATTTCAGCGTTCATTTACATGAGTAAATTCCATGTAGTACGTATTATGCATGCACATTTGTCACAGCCCAGTTCGGCCTAGGGCCTTTTAGCCTCATAATACCTCATTTTTCTTAATCGGAAGTTGTTATAAAATTGGATATTATAAATAAATCAAAGGTTTTTTTTCCTTCTAATTTAATAAAAAATGAACAAATACTAATGAATATTTTTTTAATATTAATAAATTGCAGATAATTAATTTATTTCCTATTTCTAATAATAAAATTGTAAAATAATTAATGAATTCTCATTTCTAATAGGAAAATCATATTCCTAATTATAATAGAAAAAATTTAAATGATTATTATCTCCTAATTCTAATAGTATAATTAGAAAAAAAAGCCTTAATAAATTGTTAATTTATTTCCTATTTCTAATAGGAAAATTGTAAAATAATTAATTAATTCTTATTTCTAATAGAAAAATTATATTCCTAATTATAATAGAGAAATTATAAATAATTAATTATCTCCTAATTCTAATGCTAATAGTATAATTAGAAAAAAAAAGCCTCCTTTAGTTATATACTAGATTTAATGCCCGTGCGATGCACGGACCCAAATGTAAAATTCTAAAAAGTAAGTTCTATATGTAATTGACCCTTTCATATTAACACAAATTAAACTCAGTGGGTAATTATAATGCAGCGGGACAAACACTCTAACATAAGTTAGCTTTAAATTTCGAGCTTGATTCAGTACCCACAAAGTGTGTAACTTTTCGAGAACTGCATACATTATTACCCATATATTTCCACCTAACTTAACGGGATTGTGAAAACAAAGACGTGTTCCCCCAAACATAATGGGAACATAATGCTTTCAACTAAGTATGAGTATTCAGTATTCATGTAGTTCAACTTATTCAAACACCTAATAAGCCGGATAGTGAAAACAAAAAGCACAATTCTTCAAACTTTACAGTTTGAAGATAGAGTATATGAGTCTTTTAAAAGTAAAAGTAAGGATATTGTTGAGTTTTGATTGGGCGATGTGAGGATTTTAGCGGTGGAGCCAAGATTTGCATTTGCTCCCCTAATGCGTACTCACCAAGCAAACCTTATACTATATATATAGCAGTTTCAGTAAATTCTATAGTGAGTAAACGTGTTTTCAATCATAACCGTCCTAACTAATGGATAAAGATTGAAATTTGTAAATATAAATATAAATGAGTATACTAAAAAAGAAACAAATACAATTAAACTCAAATTCACCTACGGTCTGGAACGTGAACACGGAGGGAAGCCTTAATTCGAAGGCACCCGTGCCAGAACTTTAATTTTTAGAAAGGGAAGAGTTGAAGCTTTACATATCTACATGGAGTAATATATAGTTAGGTCTTCAATTTTGTAACTTCCAACTCTTTTGTGCACCCTTTGAACGATTTTTTTTTTCAAAATAGGGTTATTGCACAAACTATTTCTCGCTTTAGTGTCGGTTTCAAACTATTTCTCCCCAATGGGTCCACGTCATCATTTTTCTATTTCTTCCCAGATTTTAACAAAATCGCCATTTGAAACAGCGATTTGACTCTTTTTACGGAAATCCAACAAATAGACACAAATAGAGCCAAATCGCTACCTGGTTGAGCGATTTACTCAAATCGCTAATCCATTCAGCGATTTAGGCAAATAGAGCCAAATCGGATTGATGAATACTGGTATGCACTGTTGCAGGTATTCTTAATCATTGCATTACCCAGTATCGACACCCACGGACGACGACGCCATCACTTTGGCAGCTTCCACGATCTTCATCTTTGTGATTTGTCGTGTTTCTTCAACTACTCCTTACTTATTTTGACTGCCAAAGCCAGGTATTTTCTTTTAATTTCATCAACTTCACCTTTCACTTTGATTTTAATCTGTCGCCATTTATAATGCTGTGGAGTTTTAGTTTTCCACAATCAACTCATATGTCGATTCTAAATGAGATTTTCTTTCCGACTTGTGCTGTATTTGATGAATTTTGTTGAATTGAATTTGATCCTAGGACGTGTATCCATTTGTTTTTCATATAGAATTGAAAACTGATGTTTTCGAGTTGTCCGATATTTAATGATTTGATCAAGTTGATGTTTCTTGCATAAATCAATACGATTATTCCGATTCATGGAAGGAGGAGCATAAGTTTTTTTGATAATATTTTAGAGTTTGAGCAACATTCATAGTATTATCAGCTCATCAGAGCTTTCGAGTTTAATCGAAGTTTGAATTCAAAGGATTTGTTCAGATATCTGCTTTTTTTATTTGAGGCATTAGTTTGTAGCCTGTATTCATGTATGCATTGATATATACTTGCTGATTTTGCCTTTTCTGTTTGTGTCCAAAATGTGGTAACCACAAGTGAAGAGGAAAATAAGTTCCGCGCCGAAATAAAGCTGCTCTTTTTGTTTCAGGCTTTAGTAACAGGGGAAATCGCTGAACCATGTAGCGATTTGAGTAAAACGCTGTCCCAATTAGCGATTTGGCTCTATTGTGTTTTGTCGTGTTCGTTGGATTTCTGTAAAAAGCGTCAAATCGCTGTTTCAAATGGCGATTTTGTTAAAATCTGGGAAGAAATAGAAAAATGATGACGTGGACCCATTGGGGAGAAATAGTTTGAAACCGACACTAAAGCGAGAAATAGTTTGTGCAATAACCCTATTTTGAAAAAAAATTCCCCTTTGAACACACATTAGAAAAACCCTAATTATTTTGTGCAAGACCATGATATACATATCTACATAGCATATAGTGAATGAAATAATACAACCATAAACAAACTGTTTGAATGGGCGAGATTTTAAATTTGTCACCACCAGTCATTGTCGATCTTGGTAGTTATGCTATACTCATACTACTTAGCACATAAGATCCATACTCCTTCACTCCATCAATTGTACGTAAATATTAAGCAATCAACCCCCCATAATTAATTAATATCAATACCAAAAAAAAAATAGAAGAAAAACCTACATAATGCTAAGTATATATATGCATTAAAATGTTTCAACATCGTCTTAGCTATAATCCAACACTTTATTAATTCAATTCTCTTGTCGATTTATTTTTCAATAACAGTCAACATATATTAATTACATATGATTTGAAGAGCTTGTGCAAATTAGTTCAGTAGTTTTATGAAGTTCAACCCTTCAAAATCTCATGGGCAAAAATAAAGTTAAAATCAACCTCATAAGTTAATAATTCGTCAAAGTGTATTTTTATGTCCAGGCTTAAATAATTGTATACATATAAGTCAATAAAATGATAAGAACATTCGTATATCCCAAGTTAATTATCACGCTAAAGTATTTACATTGTTTAGATTTTACATTACATAATGATGACATAAATAAAGGCCTACATCAGAAAATATAAAAACACTACAGATTAAAGAAAGATTACAATAATGTATCTAAAGGAAAAGGATTACAATACAACTTTAGATGTTAACTTTAAAAAGTCTTCTGGTAAAACCTTTCATATAGCCCACAAGAATTGTTCCTCCTAGCACAAGTTACTATTAGCCTTGCAAAATACTCCACATAAGACCGTAAAACATTAAGAACAAAGAGGTTAACCAAACATATCCAAAGCTAAAAGATAGCTACCAATTATTGTGTACAGTATCCAACTTTGTATATTACAATTAAAAGTAACCAACTACATATGATAAAACCTAACGTATAAATTATACATGCCAATGTGTCATGTGAATAATAAAGTGATGCTACTCTAGATCCAAATTAATTAATTAATTAAGATCTATTAAAACTCCATAGAAAGTAACATCATCTACATACATTTGTACACAAAAAATCAAAAATTAAAGCATTTATGCTACTTACATTAAAATTTAAAAGCAATCCTTACTCGAATAATATATTGATTGCTAGATCACCATCGAAATCATAATATGTGCCAACCTACACATACAATAAATAAGACATGTTAGAAAATTATTTGACAACAACTTAATTCAAAGCAAAAACAAAGTATTAGCAAATTAAAGCTATTATGCTACATCAAAATTTAAACACAATGTAAACATTAAGATTCAAATAATTACAAAACACCACAATAATGTCAGAAAACAAAAAATCAGAAACATAAAAATAATTTAACGTGAAACGATAATAGTAATTTTTTGAATGAAATTGTATGTATATATATACACACATTATATTGATTAAGGTAATAGTGTTTGTATAGGTTTCTATATATTAACATATTAATTAATAATTAATTAATTATATTTGTTAGACCATGGAACAATCGGACATCACGTTCCGTATTTTAGTAGTTGTGGGATACATTTGATTTTTTTGTATTTACGTCAACTATGGAATACAATAATATCTCCATTAAAATATGAGTTTTTGTTTTAGTTTAGGATTCCGTATTAATTAATTTATTGTTCCATATCTTATTTCAATAATTATTAATTTAGGTATTATGTAACACCCCTAATTTCCATAATATAATTCTATAATTTATTTTCCCATATTTTATATTTTATTTTTCGGGAAAATATCCGTCTTTTATCTTTTGGGCTCGTTGGGCTCGAAAATCAATGAAGACCCGTTTCTCCTTTGGGTCTCACGTGAATCTTAGTGTTGATGGGTGAGTTTTGGGCCTAAACCTAGAATAAACCCATGAGCTTCTCTATATATATGAAGGGAGACCAAACCCTTGCTCTTCTTTTCTCATAATCTCACAAAACCCTAAAACCTAATTTCTCTCCTCCTCTCTTCCTCCTCGTGCCGCGCGCCACCCTCACCTAGGGTTTCGTGCCGTCTTTCTTCCTCCTTCGTTCTTCATCGTTCTTCGTGCTTAGATCGATCCTACTTCTTGGATTTATCTATCTTCTTCGTAAGTTTTATGTTTTCGCATAGTTTTACAGTTTTTATAGTTTTTATATATATAGTTAGTATATTTATTAGATTCGTTATCTTTGGCACGTGATGATTCATAAAGGCGTGGAAGTTGCTCCAGGAGAAGACGTTTATATCGTTGAAGACGATCTTTAGGGTTATTTGCTTAATAAGGTAACTAGGTGTTTTCTTTTAATTGTGTTTATGCCAATTGATGTAATTAATATGATTTAATGAATGTTTTGTATGATTAGTACATGTTTGATTGTTTATTATCATGTTAATTATGTTTTCACGCGTTTGTATATGTTTTAATGTATTAATTGTGTATCGTATGTTGTTTATATGTTTATTATGGGTGTCATGAGCGTAATTAGGGTTTCCGAATCAAACCCTAGTGGCGGCATGATAAGCGGCCAAGGGTGCTCTCCAAAGTTATAGCTAAAGCTAGTATAACATTGATGATGATTCAAGTGTTATAGCTAAAGTTAGTACAACTTTGGGTAGTTACTCTAGTTATGGCTGAGGCAACTATAACATTGAAGTACGAGATAAGGTTATGGCTGGAACTAATATATCCTGAGATTTATGGCTCAAGGCTATGGTTAGAACCAGTATAACTTTGTGTTTCATGTCAAGGTTGTAGTTGAGGTAAGTGTAACTTCAAGTCGTATATGTTGAAGTTATAGTAGAGGTTACTATAACCTCGTATCCAGAGCCCATGTTATGGTTAGGGTTACTATAACACTGAATGATTATTGTTAAAGTTATAGCTGAAGTTACTATAATATTGGTTACTTATACTTGTTTCATATGTTGTATTGTGTTCAACGTGTTATATTTTTGGTTGCTCTTGTTCATATGATAAGTAGGGTAGTCAGTTATACTATCCTATGAGTTGAGTCGTGATGTTGTTCACGCATGTTAGTACAGTCAGTTATACTGTGCATCTGTTTGTTGGCTAGTGGTATAGATGACGTGCGGTATCGATTATATACCAAACGGAATGAACTAACGCCACCCATTATGGGATTTATTTTGGTCTATGCTCGGGGTGGCAGATTCGTCGATTATACGTTCGGGTCCCGAGTGTCGTTCGATGTACGATTATTGCATCGAGAGGTCCGCCAGGTCTTAGGCATATAGGCGGTGGTGATACGCTATACATAGTACCGTGGAGTATCAGTTATATACTTCACACCGACGGGGAGTCAGTTATACGATCCGTCAGTCAGAGTATCAGTTATATGCTTTGACGGGTTAGAGTGTCAGTTATACGCTCGAGCCGGTGTTCGTTTTATACCCTATGCGTATTGTGTGGAAGTATGGGTTACATACTCTAATTGGTATGACGTGTGGTGTTCACCCTAATTGCTATGCTTTAATGCTAGCTTTGTGCCTTAGGTTGTTGTGGGTCGTTTGTTACTACTAGTCTTATAAGTGTTCATGGTCTAGTGGTTGCATGTGGTCTAGATTTGCATGATTGCGTTCGTTTAAGATTGATAAGTCATGATAAGCGTTGTTGGGTCTTTCATGAGTATAGATGATCTCGCATGTTTACTGGTTTTACATTTCATTTGGTAATGATTGTTAATTATATTCAATTGTTGTAAACATGACTGGGAGAGCATCTAGTTACTCCCGACTGATTGTCGACCCCCCTTTCAGTTGTTCGGATTCGTTCTTTGTTTGGTTGATGCTTGCTTGGGGAATGTGCGAAGCGAGCTTAATAATAAATTAGGACTTTACTTTATGTTTTTAAGAACCTTGAATAATGTATTAGTTTGTTTTGGAGTTAGTAGCGAACCGGATTGGTCAGGTGTTTCCGCCACCTTGACCCTTTTATCAGTATCGTACTCTGATATTCATTTTATATAAGTTTTTCCTTTGTTTTATAATCCGGGTTGTTACAGTTGGTATCAGAGCGAACACGCTCCCAACTCTCGCTTAGTTGATGACTAAAATAAATGACCTAGTTAATGAGTGAGAGTAAATGGGGTAGAAACCAATAGGATTGGTTGGTTTTCATATGTTTGAAAAGTGTATGAGTAGTTGTTTGGAGTGGTACTTAGGTTCTACCACTTATAACGAGATTTCGTTCTTGCAGATGGTGCGCAACGGAAATGGTGAGTCTGATGCCGATCGCATCAGGAGACTTGAGGCCGCTTTGGCATCTATGGCCGAAGGTTTCACTAATCACCTCAACAACAATAACAACAACAACAACAACAACAACCATCCGCAACCGACCGTGTTCGATCGCTTTGCTCGTCACCGTCCTCCGACGTATGATGGTGCAAATGATCCTACTGCTTTGGAGGCTTGGATTCGAGAGATCGAGAAGTTGTTCCTCGCTACTGGATGTCCTGAGGATCAGAAGGTGGATATCGCCACCTATTATCTGAAGGACGAGGCCGACAACTGGTGGGCTCTTGCTAGAGCTAGTTTGGAAGTTCAGCCAGGATATGGTTGGGCTCTTTTCTCTGAGGCTCTGAAGAAAAGGTTTTATCCTGAGGAGATGCGCTGGCAGAAGGAGCAGGAGTTCCTTCGTCTACAGCAAGGTTCCATGACCGTTGAGGACTACACCAACAAGTTCGTGAAGCTGTCACGTTTCGTTACTTCTGTAGCTATGGACGAGGTTTCGAGGACTCGTCGCTACGAGAAGAATCTAGCTCCTAAAGTCCGGACTGCTATGTCTGGCATTCCTTCAACTTCTTTCCAGCAGGCTTATGATCGTGCTCTTAGCATCTATGATTCTGTCCTTGCTACCGAGGCTGAGGAGAGTGCGAAGAATAAGTTCATAAAGAGGCCTTATGTTGCTCCCATTTCTTCCCAGAAGAAACAGAAGTATGAAGCTCGTCCGTATGCTCCGCGTGATCAAGGTCAAGCTAAGAAGGATATGGCTTGCTTCAAGTGTGGAAAGGCTTACCATCCAGGTAAGTATTGTGACACTGGTAATCCGGTCACATGTTTCACCTGCAAAGCTCCGGGACACAAGGCTATCGACTGCCCCCAGAAGCCAAAGTTTGATGTTCCAAAGGCTGATGCTCCGAAGACTGGTCGTGTGTTCGTTATGAGTCGTGCTGAGGCAGATGCTAATCCAGATGTGATTACGGGTACCTTTCTCGTTCACTCTTTATCTGCTTTTGTTCTTTTTGATACGGGTGCATCGATGTCTTTCGTATCCGAATCCTTTTCCGTCCGTGCTGGACTCTCTTCTTCTTCATCCGTTCATACCTCTATATCCCTTCCTACGGGTGAGATTGTTTCTTGCTCCGTTCTTTTCAAGGACGTACCTGTCAGTATCGCAGGGGCGATCCTTCCTGCCGATCTCGTTCAATTCAAACTCGGAGAGTTTGATGTGATTTTGTGTATGGATTGGTTATCTCGCTATGACGCTAAGTTCCTTTGTCGTGATCAGAAGATCGTGCTTAAGAGTCCCACAGGTTCGAGGGTTTCTTACCAAGGTGTTAGGGTTACACCTACGGTCAAGTGGGTTTCTGCTATGAAGATGGTTAACATGGGTAGAAAGGGTCATCAAATCTATCTGTGCAGTGTTCATGGTGTTTCAGTTGAGCCTAAGCTAGAGGAGATCCCTGTGGTTAGGGAGTTTCCCGATGTCTTTCCTGA
This sequence comes from Silene latifolia, assembly GCF_048544455.1. Classification (NCBI taxonomy): domain Eukaryota; kingdom Viridiplantae; phylum Streptophyta; class Magnoliopsida; order Caryophyllales; family Caryophyllaceae; genus Silene; species Silene latifolia. The sequence goes on along the minus strand of NC_133535.1, from coordinate 94,667,353 downwards.
GGATCTACCTGGTATTCCTCCTGAGCGAGATGTAGAGTTCCCGATTGAGTTGCTACCTGGAACTGGCCCCATTTCGAAAGCTCCTTATCGTATGGCGCCAGCTGAGTTACAGGAACTTAAGAAGCAACTTGAGGAGATGATCGATAAGGGTTTTATCCGACCGAGTGCTTCGCCGTGGGGTGCTCCTGTTTTGTTCGTCAAAAAGAAAGATGGTAGTATGCGTTTGTGCATTGACTACCGTGAGCTGAACAAGGTTACTATCAAGAATAGGTATCCTTTGCCGAGGATCGAGGATTTGTTTGATCAGCTCCGTGGTGCAAGTGTGTTCTCGAAGATCGATCTGAGGTCAGGTTACCACCAGATCCCAGTTAGGAATGAGGATATTCCTAAGACTGCTTTTCGTTCGAGGTATGGCCACTATGAGTTCGTGGTGATGCCGTTTGGTTTGACGAATGCACCTGCCGTTTTTATGGATCAGATGAACCGCACTTTCAGCGAGTATTTGGATAAGTGTGTCGTGGTGTTCATAGACGACATACTGATTTACTCGAGAGATGAGGCTGAACACGAGCGTCACCTTCGTGTTATCTTGGAGATTCTGCGTAAGCAGAAGTGGTATGCTAAGTTCTCGAAGTGCGAGTTTTGGTTAAAGGAAGTTACCTTCTTGGGTCATGTGATATCTGGCGATGGAGTTATGGTTGATCCGTCGAAGATTCGAGCCGTGGTCGATTGGGAAAGTCCAAAGAATGTGAACGAGGTTCGGAGTTTCCTTGGTCTAGCTGGGTATTATCGTCGGTTTGTACATGATTTCTCTAAGATTGCGAGACCGATGACTCAGTTAATGAAGAAGGAATCCAAGTTCCTTTGGACCGAGGCTTGTGAAGCTGCTTTTCAGGAGTTGAAGAAAAGGTTGACTACCGCTCCTGTGTTGACGCTACCAGAAGAGGGCGTTGAGTTCGATGTTTTCTGCGATGCGTCTAAGTTTGGGTTGGGTTGTGTCCCGATGCGAAAGGTAAAGTTGTGGCTTATGCGTCCCGTCGGTTGAAAGTTCACGAGATGAACTATCCGACTCACGATCTTGAGTTAGCGCGAGTGGTGTTTGCACTTAAGGCGTGGCGGCACTACTTGTATGGAGTCTCTTGCAACTTTTATACGGATCATAAGAGCTTGAAGTATATCTTCACTCGAGAGAGATCTTAACATGAGGCGAGACGTTGGTTGGAGCTGCTTAACGACTACAAGATTGAGCTGCAGTATCATGAGGGTAAGGCAAACGTGGTTGCCGACGCTTTGAGTCGCAAGGTGTGCCATGCTATGAGATCTGTGTTGGTGTTACCTGATGACTTGAGTCGAGAGTTCCAGAAGATGAGCCTTGAGGTAGTTCTTCCTGGTACTTTAGATTTGAGTGCGATGGTTGCTGAACCCGAGATCCTTCATGAGATCCGAGTTAAGCAAAGAGAGGATGAATACTTAGAAGGAGTTCGAGTCGCTATAAGCGAAGGACGTGCCAAAGACTTCGACGTTGGACCTGATGATGGTCTACGATTCCATGGTCGTTGGTGTGTGCCTAGCTGTGAGGTCTTAAAATGTAAGATTCTCAAAGAGGCTCATAGTACTCCCTATTCGGTTCATCCTGGTGGTGATAAGATGTATAAGGATCTGAAGCTAAAGTTTTGGTGGCCGGGTATGAAGAAAGAGATCGCCGAGTTTGTGAGCCGTTGCTTGGTTTGTCAGAAGGTTAAGTTCGAACATCAGAGACCTGGTGGTCTACTGCAACCTTTGGAGATTCCCACATGGAAATGGGATTCGATTTCGATGGACTTCGTCATGGGTTTGCCGAGGTCGCCGAGAGGAATGAATGCGATTTGGGTCGTGGTTGATCGTTTGACTAAGGTCGCGCATTTCATTCCGATGAAGGAGACTTGGAGTCTCGAGGAACTAGCGAATGCTTATCAGCGTGAGATCATTCGTCTTCATGGGGTTCCTAAGGATATCATCTCTGACCGTGATCCGAGGTTTTGTTCTCAGTTTTGGAAGAAGCTGCAGTTGGCTTTGGGTAGTGAGCTTAAGATGAGTACGGCTTTTCATGCTGCAACTGATGGTCAGACTGAGCGTACGATTCAGACGCTTGAAGATATGTTGCGAGCTTGTGCTTTGGAGTTCCAAGTTAGTTGGGAGAAGAGTTTACCGCTTGTGGAGTTCTCCTACAACAACAGTTATCAAGCTAGTATTCAGATGGCTCCGTTCGAGGCACTCTATGGAAGAAAGTGTCGTAGTCCTTTGTGTTGGGACGATTCTAGTGAGGCTGTCGTTCTTGGCCCTGAGTTGGTTCAAGAATCGATTGAGCAAGTGAGGTTGATCCGCGAGAAGCTTAAGGCAGCCCAGGATCGACAGAAGACGTATGCAGACTTGCGGCGTAGGCCGATTGAGTTTGAGGTTGGCGATAAGGTTTTTCTTAAGGTTTCGCCGATGAAAGGTGTTAAGAGATTTGGACTTAAGGGCAAGCTTAGTCCTAAGTACATTGGACCATATGAGGTGCTCGAAAGAGTTGGCGAGGTAGCCTATAGGTTGGCTTTACCTCCGAACTTGTCGAAGGTTCACGATGTGTTCCATGTGTCGCAGTTGCGTCGTTATCGCAGTGATCCTTCTCATGTTCTACAGGCTGATGTTATCGAGGTTGAACCTAACCTGACTTATGAGGAACGTCCTGTTCGCATTTTGGAACGTCAGGAGAAGAGGTTAAGGAATAAGGTTGTACCTTTGGTTCGGGTTCTGTGGAGAAGTCAGAAGTTTGAGCAAGAGACTTGGGAAACCGAAGCGTCTATGCGAGAGAAGCATCCACATCTTTTCGAGTGAGGTAGTTCTCTTATCAAGTTTCGAGGACGAAACTTCTTTTTAGGGGGTTGGATTGTAACACCCCTAATTTCCATAATATAATTCTATAATTTATTTTCCCATATTTTATATTTTATTTTTCGGGAAAATATCCGTCTTTTATCTTTTGGGCTCGTTGGGCTCGAAAATCAATGAAGACCCGTTTCTCCTTTGGGTCTCACGTGAATCTTAGTGTTGATGGGTGAGTTTTGGGCCTAAACCTAGAATAAACCCATGAGCTTCTCTATATATATGAAGGGAGACCAAACCCTTGCTCTTCTTTTCTCATAATCTCACAAAACCCTAAAACCTAATTTCTCTCCTCCTCTCTTCCTCCTCGTGCCGCGCGCCACCCTCACCTAGGGTTTCGTGCCGTCTTTCTTCCTCCTTCGTTCTTCATCGTTCTTCGTGCTTAGATCGATCCTACTTCTTGGATTTATCTATCTTCTTCGTAAGTTTTATGTTTTCGCATAGTTTTACGATTTTTATAGTTTTTATATATATAGTTAGTATATTTATTAGATTCGTTATCTTTGGCACGTGATGATTCATAAAGGCGTGGAAGTTGCTCCAGGAGAAGACGTTTATATCGTTGAAGACGATCTTTAGGGTTATTTGCTTAATAAGGTAACTAGGTGTTTTCTTTTAATTGTGTTTATGCCAATTGATGTAATTAATATGATTTAATGAATGTTTTGTATGATTAGTACATGTTTGATTGTTTATTATCATGTTAATTATGTTTTCACGCGTTTGTATATGTTTTAATGTATTAATTGTGTATCGTATGTTGTTTATATGTTTATTATGGGTGGGGTGAGCGTAATTAGGGTTTCCGAATCAAACCCTAGTGGCGGCATGATAAGCGGCCAAGGGTGCTCTCCAAAGTTATAGCTAAAGCTAGTATAACATTGATGATGATTCAAGTGTTATAGCTAAAGTTAGTACAACTTTGGGTAGTTACTCTAGTTATGGCTGAGGCAACTATAACATTGAAGTACGAGATAAGGTTATGGCTGGAACTAATATATCCTGAGATTTATGGCTCAAGGCTATGGTTAGAACCAGTATAACTTTGTGTTTCATGTCAAGGTTGTAGTTGAGGTAAGTGTAACTTCAAGTCGTATATGTTGAAGTTATAGTAGAGGTTACTATAACCTCGTATCCAGAGCCCATGTTATGGTTAGGGTTACTATAACACTGAATGATTATTGTTAAAGTTATAGCTGAAGTTACTATAATATTGGTTACTTATACTTGTTTCATATGTTGTATTGTGTTCAACGTGTTATATTTTTGGTTGCTCTTGTTCATATGATAAGTAGGGTAGTCAGTTATACTATCCTATGAGTTGAGTCGTGATGTTGTTCACGCATGTTAGTACAGTCAGTTATACTGTGCATCTGTTTGTTGGCTAGTGGTATAGATGACGTGCGGTATCAGTTATATACCAAACGGAATGAACTAACGCCACCCATTATGGGATTTATTTTGGTCTATGCTCGGGGGTGGCCAGATTCGTCAGTTATACGTTCTGGGTCCCGAGTGTCGTTCGATGTACAGTTATTGCATCGAGAGGTCTGGCCAGGTCTTAGGCATATAGGCAGTGGTGATACGCTATACATAGTACCGTGGAGTATCAGTTATATACTTCACACCGACGGGGAGTCAGTTATACGATCCGTCAGTCAGAGTATCAGTTATATGCTTTGACGGGTTAGAGTGTCAGTTATACGCTCGAGCCGGTGTTCGTTTTATACCCTATGCGTATTGTGTGGAAGTATGGGTTACATACTCTAATTGGTATGACGTGTGGTGTTCACCCTAATTGCTATGCTTTAATGCTAGCTTTGTGCCTTAGGTTGTTGTGGGTCGTTTGTTACTACTAGTCTTATAAGTGTTCATGGTCTAGTGGTTGCATGTGGTCTAGATTTGCATGATTGCGTTCGTTTAAGATTGATAAGTCATGATAAGCGTTGTTGGGTCTTTCATGAGTATAGATGATCTCGCATGTTTACTGGTTTTACATTTCATTTGGTAATGATTGTTAATTATATTCAATTGTTGTAAACATGACTGGGAGAGCATCTAGTTACTCCCGACTGATTGTCGACCCCCCTTTCAGGTTGTTCAGTTCGTTGCTGTTTGGTTGATGCTTGCTTGGGGAATGTGCGAAGCGAGCTTAATAATAAATTAGGACTTTACTTTATGTTTTTAAGAACCTTGAATAATGTATTAGTTTGTTTTGGAGTTAGTAGCGAACCGGATTGGTCAGGTGTTTCCGCCACCTTGACCCTTTTATCAGTATCGTACTCTGATATTCATTTTATATAAGTTTTTCCTTTGTTTTATAATCCGGGTTGTTACAGTTGGTATCAGAGCGAACACGCTCCCAACTCTCGCTTAGTTGATGACTAAAATAAATGACCTAGTTAATGAGTGAGAGTAAATGGGGTAGAAACCAATAGGATTGGTTGGTTTTCATATGTTTGAAAAGTGTATGAGTAGTTGTTTGGAGTGGTACTTAGGTTCTACCACTTATAACGAGATTTCGTTCTTGCAGATGGTGCGCAACGGAAATGGTGAGTCTGATGCCGATCGCATCAGGAGACTTGAGGCCGCTTTGGCATCTATGGCCGAAGGTTTCACTAATCACCTCAACAACAATAACAACAACAACAACAACAACAACCATCCGCAACCGACCGTGTTCGATCGCTTTGCTCGTCACCGTCCTCCGACGTATGATGGTGCAAATGATCCTACTGCTTTGGAGGCTTGGATTCGAGAGATCGAGAAGTTGTTCCTCGCTACTGGATGTCCTGAGGATCAGAAGGTGGATATCGCCACCTATTATCCGAAGGACGAGGCCGACAATCGGTGGGCTCTTGCTAGAGCTAGTTTGGAAGTTCACCAGGATATGGTTGGGCTCTTTTCTCCGAGGCTCAAGAAAAGGTTTTATCCCGAGGAGATGCGCCGCGAAGGAGCAGGAGTTCCTTCGTCTACAAAGCAAGGTTCCATGACCGTTGAGGACTACACCAACAAGTTCGTGAAGTCATCACGTTTCGTTACTTCGTAGCTATGGACGAGGTTTCGAGGACTCGTCGCTACGAGAAGAATCTAGCTCTAAAGTCCGGATCGCTATGTCCGGCATTCCTTCAACTTCTTTCCAAAGAGGCTTATGATCGTGCTCTTAGCATCTATGATTACGTCCTTGCTACCGAGGCTGAGGAGAGTGCGAAGAATAAGTTCATAAAGAGGCCTTATGTTGCTCCCATTTCTTCCCAGAAGAAACAGAAGTATGAAGCTCGTCCGTATGCTCCGCGTGATCAAGGTCAAGCTAAGAAGGATATGGCTTGCTTCAAGTGTGGAAAGGCTTACCATCCAGGTAAGTATTGTGACACTGGTAATCCGGTCACATGTTTCACCCGCAAAGCTCCGGACACAAGGCTATCGATTTGCCCCTTAAGCCAAAGTTTGATGTTCCAAAGGCCGATGCTCAAGACCGGTCGTGTGTTCGTTATGAGTCGTCTTTGAGGCGAGATGCTAATCCAGATGTGATTACGGGTACCTTTCTCGTTCACTCTTTATCTCTGCTTTTTGTTCTTTTTGATACGGGTGCATCGATGTCTTTCGTATCCGAATCCTTTTCCGTCCGTGCTGGACTCTCTTCTTCTTCATCCGTTCATACCTCTATATCCCTTCCTACGGGTGAGATTGTTTCTTGCTCCGTTCTTTTCAAGGACGTACATCGTCGATCGCAGGGGCGATCCTTTCCCGCCGATCTCGTTCAATTCAAACTCGGAGAGTTTGATGTGATTTTGTGTATGGATTGGTTATCTCGCTATGACGCTAAGTTCCTTTGTCGTGATCAGAAGATCGTGCTTAAGAGTCCCACAGGTTCGAGGGTTTCTTACCAAGGTGTTAGGGTTACACCTACGGTCAAGTGGGTTTCCGCTATGAAGATGGTTAACATGGGTAGAAAGGGTCATCAAATCTATCTCGTGCAAAGTGTTCATGGTGTTTGATTGAGCCTAAGCTAGAGGAGATCCCCGTGGTTAGGGAGTTTCCGATGTCTTTCCCGAGGATCTACCCGGTATTCCTCCCGAGCGAGATGTAGAGTTCCCGATTGAGTTGCTACACCGGAATCGGCCCCATTTCGAAAGCTCCTTATCGTATGGCGCCGGTGAGTTCTGAGGAACTTAAGAAGCAACTTGAGGAGATGATCGATAAGGGTTTTATCCGACCGAGTGCTTCGCCGTGGGGTGCTCCTGTTTTGTTCGTCAAAAAGAAAGATGGTAGTATGCGTTTGTGCATTGACTACCGTGAGCTGAACAAGGTTACTATCAAGAATAGGTATCCTTTGCCGAGGATCGAGGATTTGTTTGATCAGCTCCGTGGTGCAAGTGTGTTCTCGAAGATCGATCCGAGGTCGTTACCACGGATCCCGATTAGGAATGAGGATATTCCTAAGACTGCTTTTCGTTCGAGGTATGGCCACTATGAGTTCGTGGTGATGCCGTTTGGTTTGACGAATGCACCTGCCGTTTTTATGGATCAGATGAACCGCACTTTCAGCGAGTATTTGGATAAGTGTGTCGTGGTGTTCATAGACGACATACTGATTTACTCGAGAGATGAGGCTGAACACGAGCGTCACCTTCGTGTTATCTTGGAGATTCTGCGTAAGCAGAAGTGGTATGCTAAGTTCTCGAAGTGCGAGTTTTGGTTAAAGGAAGTTACCTTCTTGGGTCATGTGATATCTGGCGATGGAGTTATGGTTGATCCGTCGAAGATTCGAGCCGTGGTCGATTGGGAAAGTCCAAAGAATGTGAACGAGGTTCGGAGTTTCCTTGGTCTAGCTGGGTATTATCGTCGGTTTGTACATGATTTCTCTAAGATTGCGAGACCGATGACTCAGTTAATGAAGAAGGAATCCAAGTTCCTTTGGACCGAGGCTTGTGAAGCTGCTTTTCAGGAGTTGAAGAAAAGGTTGACTACCGCTCCTGTGTTGACGCTACCAGAAGAGGGCGTTGAGTTCGATGTTTTCTGCGATGCGTCTAAGTTTGGGTTGGGTTGTGTCCTGATGCAGAAAGGTAAAGTTGTGGCTTATGCGTCCCGTCAGTTGAAAGTTCACGAGATGAACTATCCGACTCACGATCTTGAGTTAGCAGCAGTGGTGTTTGCACTTAAGCTGTGGCGGCACTACTTGTATGGAGTCTCTTGCAACTTTTATACGGATCATAAGAGCTTGAAGTATATCTTCACTCAGAGAGATCTTAACATGAGGCAGAGACGTTGGTTGGAGCTGCTTAACGACTACAAGATTGAGCTGCAGTATCATGAGGGTAAGGCAAACGTGGTTGCCGACGCTTTGAGTCGCAAGGTGTGCCATGCTATGAGATCTGTGTTGGTGTTACCTGATGACTTGAGTCGAGAGTTCCAGAAGATGAGCCTTGAGGTAGTTCTTCCTGGTACTTTAGATTTGAGTGCGATGGTTGCTGAACCCGAGATCCTTCATGAGATCCGAGTTAAGCAAAGAGAGGATGAATACTTAGAAGGAGTTCGAGTCGCTATAAGCGAAGGACGTGCCAAAGACTTCGACGTTGGACCTGATGATGGTCTACGATTCCATGGTCGTTGGTGTGTGCCTAGCTGTGAGGTCTTAAAATGTAAGATTCTCAAAGAGGCTCATAGTACTCCCTATTCGGTTCATCCTGGTGGTGATAAGATGTATAAGGATCTGAAGCTAAAGTTTTGGTGGTCGGGTATGAAGAAAGAGATCGCCGAGTTTGTGAGCCGTTGCTTGGTTTGTCAGAAGGTTAAGTTCGAACATCGGAGACCTGGTGGTCTCTCGCAACCTTTGGAGATTCCCACATGGAAATGGGATTCGATTTCGATGGACTTCGTCATGGGTTTGCCGAGGTCGCCGAGAGGAATGAATGCGATTTGGGTCGTGGTTGATCGTTTGACTAAGGTCGCGCATTTCATTCCGATGAAGGAGACTTGGAGTCTCGAGGAACTAGCGAATGCTTATCAGCGTGAGATCATTCGTCTTCATGGGGTTCCTAAGGATATCATCTCCGACCGTGATCCGAGGTTTTGTTCTCAGTTTTGGAAGAAGCTGCAGTTGGCTTTGGGTAGTGAGCTTAAGATGAGTACGGCTTTTCATGCTGCAACTGATGGTCAGACTGAGCGTACGATTCAGACGCTTGAAGATATGTTGCGAGCTTGTGCTTTGGAGTTCCAAGTTAGTTGGGAGAAGAGTTTACCGCTTGTGGAGTTCTCCTACAACAACAGTTATCAAGCTAGTATTCAGATGGCTCCGTTCGAGGCACTCTATGGAAGAAAGTGTCGTAGTCCTTTGTGTTGGGACGATTCTAGTGAGGCTGTCGTTCTTGGCCCTGAGTTGGTTCAAGAATCGATTGAGCAAGTGAGGTTGATCCGCGAGAAGCTTAAGGCGCCCAGGATCGACGAAGACGTATGCGGACTTGCGGCGTAGGCCGATTGAGTTTGAGGTTGGCGATAAGGTTTTTCTTAAGGTTTCGCCGATGAAAGGTGTTAAGAGATTTGGACTTAAGGGCAAGCTTAGTCCTAAGTACATTGGACCATATGAGGTGCTCGAAAGAGTTGGCGAGGTAGCCTATAGGTTGGCTTTACCTCCGAACTTGTCGAAGGTTCACGATGTGTTCCATGTGTCGCAGTTGCGTCGTTATCGCAGTGATCCTTCTCATGTTCTACAGGCTGATGTTATCGAGGTTGAACCTAACCTGACTTATGAGGAACGTCCTGTTCGCATTTTGGAACGTCAGGAGAAGAGGTTAAGGAATAAGGTTGTACCTTTGGTTCGGGTTACGTGGAGAAGTCGAAGTTTGAGCAAGAGACTTGGGAAACCGAAGCGTCTATGCGAGAGAAGCATCCACATCTTTTCGAGTGAGGTAGTTCTCTTATCAAGTTTCGAGGACGAAACTTCTTTTTAGGGGGTTGGATTGTAACACCCCTAATTTCCATAATATAATTCTATAATTTATTTTCCCATATTTTATATTTTATTTTTCGGGAAAATATCCGTCTTTTATCTTTTGGGCTCGTTGGGCTCGAAAATCAATGAAGACCCGTTTCTCCTTTGGGTCTCACGTGAATCTTAGTGTTGATGGGTGAGTTTTGGGCCTAAACCTAGAATAAACCCATGAGCTTCTCTATATATATGAAGGGAGACCAAACCCTTGCTCTTCTTTTCTCATAATCTCACAAAACCCTAAAACCTAATTTCTCTCCTCCTCTCTTCCTCCTCGTGCCGCCCGCCACCCTCACCTAGGGTTTCGTGCCGTCTTTCTTCCTCCTTCGTTCTTCATCGTTCTTCGTGCTTAGATCGATCCTACTTCTTGGATTTATCTATCTTCTTCGTAAGTTTTATGTTTTCGCATAGTTTTACAGTTTTTATAGTTTTTATATATATAGTTAGTATATTTATTAGATTCGTTATCTTTGGCACGTGATGATTCATAAAGGCGTGGAAGTTGCTCCAGGAGAAGACGTTTATATCGTTGAAGACGATCTTTAGGGTTATTTGCTTAATAAGGTAACTAGGTGTTTTCTTTTAATTGTGTTTATGCCAATTGATGTAATTAATATGATTTAATGAATGTTTTGTATGATTAGTACATGTTTGATTGTTTATTATCATGTTAATTATGTTTTCACGCGTTTGTATATGTTTTAATGTATTAATTGTGTATCGTATGTTGTTTATATGTTTATTATGGGTGTCATGAGCGTAATTAGGGTTTCCGAATCAAACCCTAGTGGCGGCATGATAAGCGGCCAAGGGTGCTCTCCAAAGTTATAGCTAAAGCTAGTATAACATTGATGATGATTCAAGTGTTATAGCTAAAGTTAGTACAACTTTGGGTAGTTACTCTAGTTATGGCTGAGGCAACTATAACATTGAAGTACGAGATAAGGTTTATATTTGGAACTAATATATCCCGAGATTTATGGCTCAAGGCTATGGTTAGAACCAGTATAACTTTGTGTTTCATGTCAAGGTTGTAGTTGAGGTAAGTGTAACTTCAAGTCGTATATGTTGAAGTTATAGTAGAGGTTACTATAACCTCGTATCCAGAGCCCATGTTATGGTTAGGGTTACTATAACATTGAATGATTATTGTTAAAGTTATAGCTGAAGTTACTATAATATTGGTTACTTATACTTGTTTCATATGTTGTATTGTGTTCAACGTGTTATATTTTTGGTTGCTCTTGTTCATATGATAAGTAGGGTAGTCAGTTATACTATCCTATGAGTTGAGTCGTGATGTTGTTCACGCATGTTAGTACAGTCAGTTATACTGTGCATCTGTTTGTTGGCTAGTGGTATAGATGACGTGCGGTATCGATTATATACCAAACGGAATGAACTAACGCCACCCATTATGGGATTTATTTTGGTCTATGTTCGGGGTGGCAGATTCGTCGATTATACGTTCGGGTCCCGAGTGTCGTTCGATGTACGATTATTGCATCGAGAGGTCCGGCCAGGTCTTAGGCATATAGCGGTGGTGATACGCTATACATAGTACCGTGGAGTATCGATTATATACTTCACACCGACGGGGAGTCGATTATACGATCCGTCATCGAGTATCGATTATATGCTTTGACGGGTTAGAGTGTCGATTATACGCTCGAGCGGTGTTCGTTTTATACCCTATGCGTATTGTGTGGAAGTATGGGTTACATACTCTAATTGGTATGACGTGTGGTGTTCACCCTAATTGCTATGCTTTAATGCTAGCTTTGTGCCTTAGGTTGTTGTGGGTCGTTTGTTACTACTAGTCTTATAAGTGTTCATGGTCTAGTGGTTGCATGTGGTCTAGATTTGCATGATTGCGTTCGTTTAAGATTGATAAGTCATGATAAGCGTTGTTGGGTCTTTCATGAGTATAGATGATCTCGCATGTTTACTGGTTTTACATTTCATTTGGTAATGATTGTTAATTATATTTAATTGTTGTAAACATGACTGGGAGAGCATCTAGGTACTCCCGACTGATTGTCGACCCCCCTTTCAGGTTGTTCAGTTCGTTGCTGTTTGGTTGATGCTTGCTTGGGGAATGTGCGAAGCGAGCTTAATAATAAATTAGGACTTTACTTTATGTTTTTAAGAACCTTGAATAATGTATTAGTTTGTTTTGGAGTTAGTAGCGAACCGGATTGGTCAGGTGTTTCCGCCACCTTGACCCTTTTATCAGTATCGTACTCTGATATTCATTTTATATAAGTTTTTCCTTTGTTTTATAATCCGGGTTGTTACATATTATCTCTTATTTTATTGGTCGAAAGTCGTTGAATAAACTTGGACTCTCTATAATCGCTCGAAAAAAGCTTCCTTTATTAATATAGATAGATATTGATTGATTAATATTTATCCATAAAATATTGATAAATAATGATTTTAATATTATTATACGAACATGTTTCTACAACTTACCCGAAATTTGAGTTTAACGATGTCATTATATAAAAATATATATTAATTTTTTTTACTATGAAATCGGATCGTAGGATCGTAAGATCGTAGGCGTTGTTGTCAGAATCGCGATTCGATCTAACGATTCTACGATTTTACGATCCAAAAATGATTGACTGATCCTGAATCCTACGATTCTATCATAGTTGTAGAATCTTACGATCCTATTAATTTGAAAATTTCTAGAGATGAGATCATAATACGATCCTACGATTTTACGATCCTACGATCCGATTCCATAATAAAAAAAATAATATATATTTTTATATAATGACACCGAAAACCCAAATTTCGTGTAAGTTGTTCATACAATGATACTAAAATCATTAATTACCAATATTTTATGAATAAATATTAATAAATAAGTGTTTTGATTTTCAATTATATGTTTTTACCAAAAAAAATTATATTTAGTGAGTTTGTAGAATCTTGCGATTCTACGATCCAATTCTACCGATTCGATCCTACCCTCCCCATCGATCCAAAGTAAAATCCCGATCCTGACAACATTGATCGTAGGATCGTATTATGATCCTACTTGTAGAAATTTTCAGATGATTAGGATCGTAAGATTCTATAACCATGATAGAATCGTAAGATCCGGGATCGGTCAAGCATTTTTAGATCGTAAAATCGTAGAATCGTAGGATCGAATCGGGATTCTGACAACAAAATGCATATAACCTTAGTTAAATTTGAGTTTTGACGAAAAAAAATATAAAAATCTAAACGGATAATGATACAGCGCCACCGGGTGGCGCCCAATCTCGATGTCACCCTAATTAAAATAATGAAATCAATACTATATATTAATTCCAGAAACCAAGGGACTTCAATGTAGTTAAAGAAATCTATACAAATTAATTATACTATATAGTTTTAAATCGATAGCACCGTGTGATGGACCTGATAAAGGGATCTCAATGTAAATATTATATAGTTTTGGTTAAATTTATAATATAAAGATGTTTTGATGAAGAATATTTATGGAAATTACATTAAATTAAAGTAATTAAATTTAGAAAACACAAGAATATAGTGATTTTTCTTAAAATTAACATGCCCCACTTATGGAATTAATTAGTATCATCATAGAATTATACATTAAATTAAATGTAGTAAAAGTAATAGTAGCAGCAACGAGATTAATAAAATTAACGGTATTAATGTGGGAGTAGTGAAAGTAACTACGAATGTAGTGAAAGTAATAGTGGTAACAATGTGAAAAAGTATGTACAATTAAATAACCGATCGACTCAAGGAAATATTTTGTTTATTTAAATATAGGTCGGATAAAATTAACGGGAATAATGAATTTAACAGAAAAAAAAATAGAGGAATTAGTAAAAGAAACAATAGTAACTACGGGAGTATTGAACGTAATGATATTAAGAAAGAATGTCGTGAAAGTAATAATATTAATAGCGGGCTAGTGAACGCGTCTTATAATTTGAAAATAAATTTTACATTTCATCATAATTACAAGATATGCCGTAGAAAAATATATTACAAATAGTAAACGTGTGAGTTAGACCATTCCAACATAGTTTATTTCATTGAAAATAAAATTTAACGGTAAATAGAGGTAGCCCGAGCGAAGCCGGGCACCAAACCTAGTAATAATTAATCATAGAAACCACAACAACTTTTGCACATTATATGAAAGGGCATAAAAGGAAACATGTTATTTTCACCATTATTGTCACGGTTAACTTTATCACGATGGCGGCACACATTAATCCCATTTGCTTGTTTCTTCCTGTTGAGACCTTTCAATTAAATTAGACATTTGAATAGTTTATAAAATATTCATATGCATTATATCCGAAGGTGTTTCAAACGTAAATTATGAAGGGTTGAAGGGATCTTTGATTAATAGCATAAGGTGTACAAACAATCAATCTTATGAAGCCACCATTTCAATTTACAATACAATCTTAATTTACAATGAGATTTTCCATACATTTACTATTGTACGTTCCTTAAAGGATAGTTTGAAAAGGAATTGTGTATTAGCTAACGACGACGATACGGCGAAGATGATGGACATGGAAGTGGGAGGTACGAGGAGGGCCTAATTTAGATACACTGATGTCAATTAAATATATGTGGTGTTTCAGTATTACCCTTTTAATAAATGAGTTAACTTAATCTAAAGAACATTAACAAAAAGATCAAATGCAATATAATTTACAAGAATCCCCCCGGTGGCGCTGAAAATGAGTACCACCGGGTGGCGCTATCTCATTTTCCTAAACTTTAATAAGTTCAAAAAAAATACACATATGCTCAAAAACAAATAAAGTTTAAGGTAATAAGTTTAGAAAAAATACATGTATGATCAAAAACAAATAAAATTGAGGTAATACATCCGATTATTGTTGTCTTACTCCGATTCTTCTAGCCAGTTTAAGGCCAAACCATAAACCACGAAGCTCAACTAGAGTCACGGTAGCATAGCCAAGGTTTAAGACAAAACCAAAAACCCACTCTCCATTATTGTTACGGCATAAACCTCCGGCGTCAGCTAATCCAGGATTTCCCTTTGAGCATCCATCAACATTTAGCTTCAAAGTATCGAGTGGAGGAGGTTCCCATCTAACCATTATCTGCCCCATAAGTCTGTCCATGCCCTCGTGGTCATATTCAAGCCAAGCCCTAGACATTTCACCAGCTTGCGACAAGATAAAACTCCGCGCATTATAAGGGCGAGCCTTCGATTGAAAAATGGCATTGCATCGCCACTTCCACAGCCACCAACAAGTAGTTGCAAAGACAATATTCCAAGCTACGTCTTGACTTTTGGTGCCGACCTGCGAAAGATTTTTCTCCAGCCACAAGTAAAAATTACTAACATAGAAATTATTGTTATCACTTCCTACCAAGAGTTGATCCCCATATGCTTGTAGCCTTGTAACACTCAAATAAAATATCGCGGACATCCTCACTTGGGCACGAGCAAAAGTGACATCCCGTATCTGGTGTCATTCTCCGAAGAGTTAGGAACGATAAATACCTAAGAGAGGGGGGGGGGGTGAATTAGGTGTACCTTTTTAAAATTTTGTTCTTAACTTAGTTAATTGATAACTTAAGTAAAGAACCTTAAAGTACAAGACTTGAGAAACTTAATAGAATGTAAGTTCACAAGATGGTACAACCGTTTTATGTCACAGTATAGCTGACTGTGACACAGAACTTGACTAGATATAAACGAGAAATAGCAAAGTGAAAGAAGGTAAAAGTAATTGAACAAACAAACGACATTTAAAAATTGGTTCAGACTCTACTCCGAGGCATACGTCCAACCGTTATTTTATTGCTTGTTTAGAAATTTACTCAAACATACTAAACCCCTTACAATGAAAATAACTCACCAACCTACTTCGGTTGCACTCAAACTTAAAGCTACTCCGCTTCAAGAGTTTATGGGTTCTATCTCAAGGTGTACAGAATCTTTGAATCTCAAGAGTTCACTTAATGAACATGGAGATCACAATTAAGACATAACACGAGAATCATGGAACAAACTCATTATGTCACAGTACAGCGAACTGATACTTGGAGTTTTACAGCTTTTCGAAAAACAAATGAAGAATTTAAAATTCTGAAAAACGTTTTGAAAATACTTGAAGAACAAAGCTTTAAATGCACAAATGATTTGCAAGGTTTTACAATAAATGCTTTGAAAAGTCTTAAGAAATAAATGATGCTAAGGCTTGCTATTTATAGTAGATGAAGTGGTCTTGAGGTGAATACTTTAAGATTAATTAATCATACAATAAAATAACTAGCCTTATTTGATTGTAAGTATTAAGTGTTGCGTGTGAGTACAACAACCAGGTTACTTTGCTTCTTATTTAAGTTTTAAGACTTCAACACATTTGACAAGTGACAACTTACCACAAATGGAAGAGTGCTTTAGTACTTGACTAAATCAACTTTTCATTTATGTCAAAAGTAAAGGCACAACTTTAGAGGAGTCAACATGTGAGGCTTTCAAATTGATTTTTCATATTTGTTTTTTAAGTTGAGATTATTCAAATGTAAAATCTTTGAAAATATGAAATGTGAGGTCAGCTAAAAGAGAGTCGCGGTCTTTATTCAAGGAAGACACTACTTTAGTGAGAGCATGTATTTCTTTTCTTGACTCAGATGCCACAGTAGAAGCATCTGTAGCATGAGTCTGTTCAGCCTTTTTCAAGTTCTCAATTTGAGCAAGAAGGTCATCGTTTGATTTTTGCACTCGATCTAAGGCACTTTTGACGTGACTACACTCATCATTCAACATTTCAGCAATCTTAACAAGATCATCGTTTTCATTATCACGAGTTGCTAAGTCAATCAAAAGTTGGTCACGTTCTTGAGTTAGTGATGACACATTTTCTTTGTTAGAACCAGATGCAACAATGCAGGGACCTGTTGCATTCGTTTCATCGACCTTATTGGCTAGAAATAGATTTTGTTTTCGAAACTTTTTGATTTCTTTTTCAAGACTCAACATGGAACTAGGTTGATCATTCTCATTTAGACTTTCTTTTAAGATAATATTTTCTTCAGCTATATCCTCAATTTCAATTTGCATAGCTTACAACTTATTAGTTTGGACACGACATTTATCGATGAATTGATCTAGGAGGAGACAAATTTTGTCTTTAGAGAAGAATCGAACCTTTTTCTTGAGCTTAATTACCTCATGGTCTGAATCTGAGTCGGAATCTGCGGAATGAGCCATAAGACATTTGATGTCTTCTTTCTTTGAGGATTTGGAATCACCTTTTGAGGAACTAGACGAGATGCATAATTTGGCGTCTAATTCATCCTCAAGGACATCGTCCTCTTCACAATCAGACATGCCCCAAATAGCAGCCATTACCTTGTTTTTGTAATCACGTTTAGCAGAGTCACGTTTTTCCTTAGATTTGATATCGTTCCACTTTGGGCATTCTTTGATTTGATGACCTTTGTCACCACATTTAAAACAACCAACAGTGGAATTAGACCTTCTCTTAGGAAACCGACGTTTGCTAGAATTGTTGCTATACCTTTGAGAGTTTCGACCATTTATCATGCCAATAATGTTTTTAGTAAACATTGCAAACTTATCATCTTCATTCTCCTCATCACTTGAGAGAGCAATAAGAGCGAGTCCTTTCCCTTTAGAGCTTTCACTAGAACGCTTCATGAGAGTTAACTCATGAGTCATAAGTGAGCCCATAATTTCATCAAGGGTGAGCAATGAAAGATCTTTAGCTTCCTCAATAGCCGTAACCTTCGGTTGCCATTTTTCAGTTAGGCTACGAAGAATTTTACGGACTAAATCCTCGGATTGAAAACTTCTACCTAAACTCTTAAGGTCATTGACAATACTAGAAAAACGTGAGGACAAACTATTAATTGACTCATCTCTTTCCATATTGAACATCTCATACTGTTGCATGAGAAGATCAATATGGTATTTTTTAACTTGTGACGTTCCCTCATAAGCAAGGTTTAAGGTGTCCCAAATCTCTTTGGCCGAAGCACATCTAGATATTCGATTAATCTCTTGGTCACTAGAAAATGAAGACTTTAATATTCTGAAAAACGTTTTACAAATACTTGAAAAAACAATGTTTTAAATGCACAAATGATTTGCAAGGTTTTACAATAAATGCTTTGAAAACTCTTAAGAAATAAATGATGCTAAGGCTTGCTATTTATAGTAGATGAAGTGGTCTTGAGGTGAATACTTTAAGATTAATTAATCATACAATAAAATAACTAGCCTTATTTGATTGTAAGTATTAGGTGTTGCGTGTGAGTACAACAACCAGGTTACTTTGCTTCTTATTTAAGTTTTAAGACTTCAACACATTTGACAAGTGAAAACTTACCACAAATGGAAGAGTGCTTTAGTACTTGACTAAATCAACTTTCCATTTATGTCAAAAGTAAAGGCACAACTTTAGAGGAGTCAACATGTGAGACTTGCAAATTGATTTTTCAGATTTGTTTTTTAAGTTGGGATTATTCAAATGTAAAATCTTTGAAAAATGAAATTTGTAAAGATTTTGACTCTTAAACATTTCGTATAAAACGTTCCTCCATAAGGTAGTATCAGAAACCATAGTACAACGTACTGTTGCATGGTTTTGCCATAACTGGACTTGAATGAGAATGTTACACTTACTCTTACAATTTCGACTAGGGCTAGGATAATATCATTGTCTTGACTTCTTGATTGCTTTATTTTGATCATCTTGAGTCATCATTGAGAGTCCATTTGATTGCTTCAATCACTAATCATTTTCAACTAAAAGCAAACAAGCAAATAACAAAGGGACTTGACATCATCAACCAAATGTGTTCTAACAAATTCCCTCTTTGATGATGACAAGTCCAAACATGTGTGATATTCCCCCTTAGCCCATGGTTAGTCGGTCTTTGGTCATTTCAACATATACATAATTTATAAACATGATCAAGGTATTCGAAGGGTGCAACATGCTTGGCTAAAGTAGAACATCTAATCATGGTAGCTAAGGAATAATTACGGTGAACGTTAGCCTAAGAGTTAAGAGATCACACATAAGCATGGTTTGAACTACTTCCCCCTCTTGACATCATCAAGGGAGGATAAAACATGTTCAAGTTTAGCGGCACGATTAAAACACACACAAATAATGTTCAAGCAAGATAAAAAACATCCAAAAGTGCATAAGAGTTTTAAAGACAAAGAGCCAAGGTACGATAAAGGGTAAACGGGTTAGGAAGACATGAGCTTAAGCCGTGGATTATAGCTTCTTATCATCAAGACGTTCAAATAGATCATCGTTCATGGTACAAAGATCAGCCACCTCATCCCTTAACTTGACATTCTCCTTGATCAAATGATTAACGAGCCCCACAAGTTGATCCAACTTTGCAAGAACCACCCCCTGTTCAACAGTAGACCCTACCGTAGCACCACCTCCAATTTGATTTTTCCGCATCAATTTCCTATTCCTTATTTCCATATTCATCCGAGAGAGAAGACCTGTAGTCATTTCATCACTCAACTTCTCAATAGCGGGACTTCCCTTCATTACCAACCCCTCTTTCACAAAGAAGATGGAGAGCCACATACCATAAGGCACCACGACATTTTTGTCAAAGTTGCCGCTTTGAAATTCAGTGGACATCTCATGAATGCGATGAAACATAAGACGGGGAAGGTTTATTGGTTTATGTTTGATGATATGGTGAATGAGGAGCATGTCAAGGAGAGAGCGCTCCCTCGACTGTTGTTGCTAGGGACAAGGTTGCGGAAGACAAGGTTAAAGATAAACGTAATGGGTGAGGATAATTCGAGGGCATAGATGTTGGTTAGGCCATTGTCGTCATCAGGTCGAAGAACCTTCATGACTTGAGTAGATGTTACCTCATAAATTTCACCCCAGTCACGTTTGGGGTAAGAGGTAAGCCCGACATCACACACCTCAAGGTGGGCAGCAAGTTGTTCAATTGTTAAGACAAAGGGTTTTTGATTAATATAGGCTGAAAAGGTTCCAGATGCAACATCGACTTTGACTGTTGCATAGAATTGAATGATCTCGGACAAATACATTGGATTGTATTGGTCCAAGAGATTCACCCAACCCTGGGCATATATGGCTTCTTTGAAATATTTGAAGGCAATAGAAGTATCATACCAAGACTTTTTGTATCTCCTTCCACTGTGAAAGCAACAGACAAGCATACCGTGACATAGCTTAAGTACCTCCTCCAGAAGATCAAGTGAATTGAGATGGTTAAGGACATTATTCTTGAATGATTCTCCAAAGGGGGCAACAACCAAATCCGTACATGTGTTGAGTGGAATCTTCTCCTCAATAATCTCATCCTCATTCAAACTTGGCAAATCCCGATGATACCGAGGCCGTTTGAGTGCCTTGGTCTTTGAACCGGATCCCTTTCTCCTTTGAGTGACTTTGGGTTTTGGTGGGGATGCTTACGGTGTTACATCGTCGTCATCACCAAAGATTTCGACCATCTTCCTCTTAGATCGTGTCCGAGAGGATGGCTTTGAGAAAAGTGGGTCAAACCCATCATCAACTTCTTTCTCAATATTGTAATCATCAACATTGATTACCTCTTCAACAGTGGGTGCCTTTGTTGCATCAGTCTCAGCCGGCACATCTTCCTCCATTCTCTCATTCACCAAGTCTTTCAAGATTTCATCAATACCATCATCCTTCTTTTCCTCATCTTCATCACTCTTCTCTTTTTCCTTATCAACTTCAATTTCAACACTTTTATCCTTTTCCTTATCAACTTCAATTTCTACACTTTTCTCCTTATTTTCTTTCGATTTTTCCCTTTTTTCTTTCAAATCTTTCTTCCTTTATTTTGATTCTCTCTCATTTTCTTTTGATTTTTCCTTGCTGTCTTTTGAATCTCCCTCATCTTCTTTTGTTTTTCCCTCATCAAGTTCCCCCTCTTTCTCCTCTTTATTTTCACTCGAATGACTCTTTTCCTCCTTTCCTTTTTCTTTCGACTTCACAATTTCATTCTCCTTTTCAATTATTTCATCTTTCTCGGTTCCCATAGTAACAGGTTCCTCCTCATCTGTATCAATGTCAACCTCGGCATCCAACTGTAGCGAGATTGGAGGTCTCCCACCACGACCTCCTCTGCCCCGACCATCACCTCTTTTGGCGGTTGTTTTCTTTCGTGTAACAGTGGCCTTGGCGGTAGCAGGGATGGCCTCATCAGGTTTGACAGCGGTTTTGGGAGGCATTTTTCTTTTTGCAATATATTTTGGATTAAAAGTGTTTCTAAGTTGGAGAACTTCCTTGGAGTATTTTGGTTTTGTAGACATTTGAAAGATTGGAAAGGGAAAGGATATTGACGGTTTTTGGGGTTTGCAAAAGGTTTGATGGGAAATTTTATTTAGTGGATAATAGGAGGTTTAGTGTGGGAATATGGGAAGTAAATGTGGGGTTGGTGTGGTTAACTAGGAGAGTGTAATGATAGAGGACGGTTGAGTGTTGAGGATTTAAGACTACGCTTTAGGCTTTGTATTGATTTGACATAAAGTGGTTTTGTTGGCTCAATGCAATAATTAACTCAAATGCACAAAGAGGTTATTAAGTTATTTTGTTCGACCAATTTGCATGCATTAAACAATTTAGCCAAATTTATATACATGTTAATCCAACCTCTAATCAATCATTGGAGAAAATGATTCAATTTAGCTACATGTCACCTAGTAAACCAATTTCCGACCGAAGTCTTACGAATTATTCTCTTTCTAACAGTTTTGTAAAAATGTCCGCAATTTGATTTTCCATTTTACAAAAGTTTAGACATATATTACCCTTTTCAACTTGATCACGTAAGAAATGATGCCTTATGTCGATGTGTTTAGTGCGTGAGTGTTGTATGAAATTCTTTGATATGTTAATTGCACTAGTATTGTCACAAAATATGGGAGTGATCAAATAAAGCCATAATCATGCAATTGTTGACTTACTCAAAGAATTTGTGCACAACAAAGAGCGGCACTTACATACTCACTTTCGGCCGTGGATAATGCAACGGTGTTTTGCTTCTTAGATGCCCATGAGATGAGACATGGTCCTAGGAATGTAGCAATGCCCGAAGTGCTTTTCTTATCCAGTGTGTCACCGACATAATCCGCATCCGAAAATCCTACAAGATCAAGTTCATAGTGAGTTGGGTACCAAAGATATAGCCCTTGTATTCCAATCAAATACCTAAAAATCCGTTTGACGGCTTTTAAATGTGATTCCTTAGGACTTGATTGAAAACGGGCACAAACACACACACTAAATTGTATGTCGGGTCGATTAGCGGTTAAATAGAGTAAGGAACCGATTATACCTCGATATACCTAAACTAATGCTCTTACCATTTTCGTCCTTATCAAGCTTGATTTTAGGCACCATTGGTGTAGGCATAGGATTAGAATTAGTCAACCCAAACTTACTTAGCATTTCTTAAGTACTTTTATTGATGAATCATTGTTCCGTTTTCACTTTGTTTGATTTGAAGACCAAGAAAAAATCCAAGTTTTCCCATCATACTCATTTCAAATTCGGAAGTCATTAAATCGGAAAAGTACTTATAAAGAACATTGTTAGTTGCTCCAAAAATAATGTCATCCACATATACTTGCACAAGCAACAGTTCGTCTCCTTGTGACTTGATAAACAACGTTTTATCAATGAAACCACGTAAGAAACCACTTTCCAATCGAAATTTTGAAAGCCTATCATACCAGGCCCTATGAGCCTATTTTAAACCATAAAGTGCTCTATCAAGTTTAAAAACGTGGTTGGGGAACTCGTTGTTTACAAAGCCCGGAGGTTGTTCAACAAACACTTCTTCATCAAGGTATCCATTTAAAAATGCGGTTTTGACATCCATTTGAAAAAGCTTTATACCTTGATAAGATGAAAAAGCTACAAGCATTCATATGGCTTCAAGCCTAGCTACCGGTGCAAAGATTTCGTCATAATCGATTCCCTCTTGTTGGTTAAAACCTTGCACCACTAGTCTAGCTTTATTCATTACGATGTCTCCAACATCATCTAGCTTGTTGCGAAAGACCCACCATGTACCAATTACAGTACGTTGGGAGGGCCTTGGGATAAGATGCCATACCTTGTTTCTTTCTAATTGCTCCAATTCTTCTTGCATGGCTGTCACCCAGCATTCATCAGTCATGGCTACTGTGACATGGTCCGGTTCAATTTGAGAGAGGAAAGCATTGTGTGCACAGAAATTTTGGAGCGATGATCTGGTCTTTATTCCAGATGTTAGGTCACTGGTTAGGTTTGATAAAGGATGTGAGCTTTGGTGTTTCCATTTTTTTGGAATAAGTGAGTTAGAGGAGTCGGTTTGTTCGTCTGTAATAGTGGGAGGGACTGTTGCATGAGGATTGTTTGAAGGGGGTAATTATGGTTCGTTTATGATTTGATTAGGCTGTTCTTCACCATCCTTATTCCCCCTGGATGAGCTAGCATCTTCTTGTGTTGGAGGATGATTAGTTCCCCCTGAATTTTGGACATCCTCCTCAGGCAACAATGGCTCCAACTGTTGCTCAGCCTCTTCCACCACTTGATCTATATCATGTCGCATCATTCCAATCTCAAAATCATCATCATATTCATCATCCTCATTATCATCCTGTGTGTTTGACACAAAAAGACTAGATTCGTCAAATATTACATGAACACTTTTTTCCATTTTCATAGTCCTTTTGTTATAAATTTTATAAGCTTTACTATGATCGGAATAACCAACAAAAACTCCGTCATCACTACGAGCATCAAATTTGACAAGGTTGCCTTTTCCATTATTGTGCACAAAGCATTTACTACCAAAGTACTTTAAGTGTGAGAGGTTAGGTTTTTTTCCTCGTAGTAGTTCATAGAGTGTTTTCTCAATGATTTTTCTAATCATGACACAATTGTAAATGTAATAAGATATGTTTACGGCTTCGGACCAGAAATTCTTAGGAACTTTAGAGCTAATGAGCATGGTCCTAGCCATATTTTCAAGGCTTCGATAAACACCTAAGAGAGGGAGGGGGCGAATTAGCTGTACCTTTTTAAAATTTTGTTCTTAACTTAGTTAATTGATAACTTAAGTAAAGAACCTTAAAGTACAAGACTTGAGAAACTTAATAGAATGTAAGTTCACAAGAGGGTACAGCCATTTTATGTCACAGTATAGCTGACTGTGACACAGAACTTGACTAGATATAAACGAGAAATAGCAAAGTGAAAGAACTTAAAAGTAAATGAACAAACAAACGACATTTAAAAATTGGTTCAGCCTCTACTCCGAGGCCTACGTCCAACCGTTATTTTATTGCTTGTTTAGAAATTTACTCAAACTTACTAAACCCCTTACAATGAAAATAACTCGCCAACCTACTCCGGTTGCACTCAAACTTAAAGCTACTCCGCTTCAAGAGTTTATGGGTTCTATCTCAAGGTGTACAGAATCTTTGAATCTCAAGAGTTCACTTGATGAACATGGAGATCACAATTAAGACTTAACACGAGAATCATAGAACAAACTCATTATGTCACAGTACAGCGAAATGATACTTGGAGTTTTACAGCTTTTCGAAAAACAAATGAAGACTTTAAAATTCTGAAAAACGTTTTGCAAATATTTGAAGAACAAAGCTTTAAATGCACAAATGATTTGCAAGGTTTTACAATAAATGCTTTCAAAAGTCTTAAGAAATAAATGATGCTAAGGCTTGCTATTTATAGTAGATGAAGTGGTCTTGAGGTGAATACTTTAAGATTAATTAATCATACAATAAAATAACTAGCCTTATTTGATTGTAAGTATTAGGTGTTGCGTGTGAGTACAACAACCAGGTTACTTTGCTTCTTATTTAAGTTTTAAGACTTCAACACATTTGACAAGTGAAAACTTACCACAAATGGAAGAGTGCTTTAGTACTTGACTAAATCAACTTTCCACTTATGTCAAAAGTAAATGCACAACTTTAGAGGAATCAATATGCGAGACTTGCAAATTGATTTTTCAGATTTGTTTTTTAAGTTGGGATTATTCAAATGTAAAATCTTTGAAAATATGAAATGTGAGGTCAGCTAAAAGAGAGTCGCATTCTTTAGTCAAGGAAGACACTACTTTAGTGAGAGCATCTATTTCTTTTCTTGACTCGGATGCCACAGTAAAAGCATCTGTAGCAAAAGTCTGTTCAGCCTTTTTCAAGTTCTCAATTTGAGCAAGAAGGTCATCGTTTGATTTCTGCACTCGATCTAAGGCACTTTTGACGTGACTACACTCATCATTGAACATTTCAGAAATCTTAACAAGATCATCTTTTTCATTATCACGAGTTGCTAAGTCAATCAAAAGTTAGTCACGTTCTTGAGTTAGTGACGACATATTTCCTTTATTAGAGCCAGATGCAACAGTGCAGGGATCTGTTGCATTCGTTTCATCGACCTTATTGGCTAGAAATAGATTTTGTTTTCGAATCTTTTTGATTTCTTTTTCAAGACTCAACATGGAACTAGGTTGATCATTCTCATTTAGACTTTCTTTTAAGATAACATTTTCTTCAGCTATATCCTCAATTTCAATTTGCATAGCTTCTAACTTATTAGTTTGGACACGACATTTATCGATGAATTGATCTAGGAGGAGACAAATTTTGTCTTTAGAGAAGAATCGAACCTTTTTCTTGAGCTTAATTACCTCATGGTCTTAATCTGAGTCAGAATCTGCGGAATGAGCCATAAGACATTTGATGTCTTCTTTCTTTGAGGATTTGGAATCACCTTTTGAGGAACTAGACGAGATGCATAATTTGGCGTCTAATTCCTCCTCAAGGACATCGTCCTCTTCAGAATCAGACATGCCCCAAATAGCAACCATTACCTTGTTTTTGTAATCACGTTTAGCAGAGTCACGTTTTCCCTTAGATTTGATATCGTTTCACTTTGGCCATTCTTTGATTTGATGACCTTTGTCACCACATTTAAAGCAACCAACAGTGGAATTAGAGCTTCTCTTAGGAAACCGACGTTTGCTAGAATTGTTGCTATAACTTTGAGAGTTTCGACCATTTATCATGCCAATAATTGTAGATACCTCATTTCTGCACCTCCCGCAGACCACCCGGTGATGATTGGGCCGCATATTTGGTATACGGAACGATTTGTGACATTTCGTAAGTTTATCATCAAGTGGTCCCTCAAACACTTCTGTCTACCTCTTAATTGTCATCTACGTGCCGATACGGTCGTTTTGGCAGTAATTAGAGTACATTTGGAGTCCGGGTCAAAAAACCATCTTCATTTTCTAAAACCGAGTCAGAATGTTCTGAAATGTTCCGGATATTTCTATTGCATATTTTTCCAATCTTTTGATCTTTGGTAAAATATCTCCCGTAATATTCACATAAAATATTAGGGAAACGAGATTAATCCGCTATTCCATAATAAAAACGCGGAAATCTTTCTTCCGCAGGAGGAAACCATCGAGAAAAGGACGCAGCAGGTGTTGCGCCTCTTCCAAGGGACGCAGTGCCTGATGCGCCTCTTCCTCGGTCCTTTTCTGCGTATTTTCCGTATCTTTTCGAGATTCACTTCCAAATTTTCTACGAAAACCCTATTTCCTCCGTGTGATTAGTATAAATAGAGACCTTCGGTCTCACATATTTCTCACGCGAGTGTCCGCCCTTCTCTTCTCCCTTTGCATTCTAGACCACGTTCTTACTTTTTGGCGTCTACGTGCTTGAACATTCGACCACGTAAGCTCGGATCTTTCTGAGTACCAGCCTCGTTTTGCATGACCGACCAATTTGACCAACTCCACATCAATCAACTTAATCAATCTTGTTCATTTTCCTCCTAGAGAGCACTTTCGTCGTACATTCGAGTCGAGCATCACTAAACGTTAAATTAATTCATCTCGTTTCGTCAAACATGTAAGTCTGAAGGTGTAAATCCTTCTTTTATTTATTCTTCTTTATTTTTGTAATCATTATTGTAAGATTTATGTCGAAATTATGTTTAAAACCGATTTGTAAAACCTTATTTCAAACCCTTTTTACGGATTATCAGGAGACAACCGTCGAGAAAGGACGCAACAACCGCTGCGCCTCTTCGAAGGGACGCAGTACCTGCTGCGCCTCTTTGTGAGGCTGCCGCAGTTCCTGCTTCCTTTCTTCTTCCTTCGTCTTTTGATCGTCTGTTCGTTTCTTGTTTCGTCTTTCAATTTTTCTTTGTTTCATCGACCCGATAATTCTAGTATGATAATTTTAGCATGTAAATAATTCATTAATAATTAATTCATCTTTTAAATCCCGACTTAAATCCCAAGTAATCCATATTTGCGGGTTTTCGTCATCAAATCAACTCGGATTTTTAGAGGTTCTATTTATCCATATTGAGTCTCTGAAATTCGTCATTGGTATATTTTCATCTGTTTGATATCGTCACCATCATTAATCCGTCATTAATAATCGGTTTAGTCTAATTAATTTGTTTAGTTTGTTAATCCGTAATTATCCCTATTAATCTTGTATATAATTCGTTCTAATTAGTTTCATCCATGTTTTATCGTTTTTATGACCTTGTTCACATATAAATAATATGTTAATCACTTTCATCCGAGTCAAATACCATTAATCGACCATTAAATTCACCAATTAACATTAACGAGTTGCGGTTTCGGCTTCATAGCCAGAACTAAACCCAGGAATAGATGCAGCTACTGTTGCGCCTCTTCCAAGGGACGCAGCTCTGTTGCGCCTGTTCCCGGTTTATTTCTGTCCCTGAACTCCCGTTTCTGCTTTGACCTAGTTTATTGATTATGTATTTAATTTACTATTATTCGTATTATCACCCCTAATATCTGTTCGTTAATTTATTTATTCTTTCTTTTCTAAAACCATCCGTTTTAAATGTATTTTCGACATGAATCATTAAATCCGATGTAATTATTGTAATTTTTCTTTATTGTATTATTATTGTATTTCTTTTATCGTATTGCTTGTATGCTCTCATATGCAATCAACCTAAATTCCTACTTCGACCTAATTGTATGATTAAATTACGTGATAACCGACTTAGTATTAATTCTCACATGCTAGGATTAATCTAATGGATGTTGCATTGCATGAATATAATCGACAACATATCGAGTATAGATAATTTCCCTAATCATTAGTAGAGGCCGCTATCGAGGCGGGCGGGATTAGGTGTTCGATCAAAAGAGCTTCCTAATACGTACCCTCACCCCTTACTCCAGATCTCTGTGAACATCCGTGTTCATTGGCATCCGCGAGAGTCATTCTAGACATAGAATGCTAAGGGTAACGAGTGCTTAGTGTTCATGTCATTACTTTGTGTCTTGACATGACACGAGGTATTCGAACGGTTTCCAATTTTCCACAATAAATTGGTGGCGACTCCACAAATGCAAATAAACCAAAGAGTGAAAAGCTTGCTTCGCTTTTCGCCCCCATGGGCCCGCATCCACAGTTTGGCGACTCCGCTGGGGATAATACACTTACGTGTAGCCAAAAGGGTGAAACTTGAACAAGGTTAGGGAATAGTTTGTACAAGACAATTGTCGGTTTTCATAACTCGGTCTTCCTTGATCGTTTTATTCGGCCTTCTTAGGCCCAACCCAACCCATTCGACCAATCGTCCCGTTTAAACGGTCCTAATTCTTATTTGGGCCTAAGGATGGATAGCGATTGACGTCATCAATACCATGGTACTTACTCTTGTTTGTATCAAGGACTTTCACTACTTGAGGAAATGGACTAGGAATCGGCCTTACTCTTGTTTGGTACGAGCCTCTCCACAGACCTCGCGTTTGATTGTTCGGTATGGCAACCCACCCTTTAAACCAAAACCATTCTAAATGCACTCAGCATCCCATTATAATGCTTGTATAATGTTTGTACCATATGTGATCACCATTTCTAAACAAAACCATGACGATTTTTTTTATAAAATCAAAATCCCTTTTTAATGTAAAAATTTCGAAACTTAGGCCTAACATTAGCGCAAAACCACTCGAAACTCTGTCCAATTGTCAAGTCAAAATTCGGGCCTCAAAACCCATTTCAAAGCCTCACTTCGAGTCCACTCCTACAACTACACTAAAGTTGACTAGGACCAACATTTTCAAACTTTGTCATTTACTCAAAACTCGCTTGACTCAAGTGGCACACTCCCACTTCACGAGTCAAAACATTTCTTTTTTCGAGTAAGTGTGCTAGAATGGTCGATCGTGTTTTGATTCGTCGTCGATCTCTTATCCAGTTTCCAAGATGCCTGAAACAAGTGACGTGGACTTCAACCAACTCCAGAATGGTAATGATCAAATCCTATATGCGCTAGCTCGTCTCCAAGTCACTCAAGACCAAGTATACGATCGCCTCGACACAATCGAGGGCCGAATATATGCCGTGGAAACAAGGATGCCTCCTCGAGAAAGTGAAGTGTCTGATGAATTTGTGAATAACTTCGGGGATGAAAACCCTCCCATAGGTATGACTACATCTGAGAAACGACTCCAATACTTGGAAGAACAATTAATGTATCTCAAAGGGGATGACATTTATAGGGAAAATAATCGCAAGTATGAAGCCGTAAGTTCCAAGTTGCCAACCAACGTCAACATGACAGATATCCCTAAATTTAAGGGGCATGAAAACCCTTTGAACCACATCCGTGCTTTCAAGGATTATATGTCTATCAAAGGCATTAAACCCGAGATGTTCTTAAGGATCTTTCCTTCATCTCTTGACACCATCCCAAAACAATGGTTATATTCTCTAGAACATAAGAAGATCGCTACCTGGGATGATGCCGCAATTGAGTTTGCCAAACAATACGCGGATAATGCTGAAATACAAGTCAACATGCGCACTTTAGAGGTTCTTACCCAAAATGACAAAGAAGGTTTCACCGACTTTCTAAGTAGGTGGAGGAAGACTAGTACTCAACTTGTTGAACGTCCAGATGAAGCTACCCTCATGGAGAAATTAGTGGACAACCTAAAGCCCATCTATGCAAATCATTTGAGGTACCAAAACATTAAGACCTTCAAAGACTTAACCGTACTAGGATCAAGGATCGAGGATGACATCCGTAAAGGGCTCTTGTCCAAAACGGTAGGTCGTGGATATCAATGCTCAACAAGTCGTTCTTACGGCTCTACTAGCAAAACGGATGAAGTTAACCTTCTCGAGCCATCTAAGAAGAGTACCCCAACAAGGAAATTCACAAATCTTGGGGACACGTATTCCAACGCTCTAAAAAGGTTGATGAAACTGGGTAAACTTCAACCCATAGGCCCTACACCCGAACCAGAAAAGAAATCCAAGTTCTGGGATGAGAATTCGTACTGCGAATACCATAGAGGCAAGGGACATGATACAGAGAAATGCTACAAACTGAAAAATGTACTTCAAGATATGATTGAAGACGGTCGCCTACCAATACCGCCTGGAGGTAAGCCTAACAACACTCAGAATCCTCTTGGAATTTTAGTGATTACAAGTGAAGAATCTACCATAGATTGTTCACACCTCATTTCTCCAGTCGAAGATGAAATTCATGCAATAGAGAATGAAGGGAACTACTCTACCATTTATCCAACCATCACCGATTTCTTTGCATGGGCAAAAAGTGTGAATAGGCAAGTCATGGAACTAGAGAATGCAGTGGCAACCCTACGTGATCCCAACGCCACACCTAAAGAACGTGCACCACTAGCCGTCTCTCAAAACACTACAATGCAAGAAGTAGTAGCCGTGGTTGATGAACTAGTCGAACAAATTATCCAATTGGAGGCCGGAATCAAAAGAATGAGGGAACTTGCTGCCATCAATGGGATATGGGCCGATGATGATGAAGATGAGTATCTCACTGAACACTACCTAGTTAAAATCAGTGAGCAAATAGTCCAAAATTGTGAAGATCAAGATGTAGACCACCTTACTCGTTCGGGACGCCCATACCAAAACACTACTCAAAACGGCCCCATAGCAAACGGTCCGACCAATGTGGTCACACCAAATGATAATGAAGATGGCTCTACTGATCATTTGCTAAAGCAACTACAGAAGACAAAGGCCGATCTTTCAGTCTGGCAACTAGTGGCAAGCTCATTCCCACATCGCCAAGCTTTACTGCAAGCCTTGGCCAAACTAAATGTGGCACATAACTCCACACCCGACGACGTGGTCAACTTGGTCTTCCAAGAATCACCAAAGCTAAGTAATCCTATTACTTTCTCGGATGAAGATTTGCCACCCTTTGGTGCTAGTCATAACTTGGCTCTTTATATCACTGTCATTTGCCTAAAGAAGAATGTGCCAATGACTTTGGTAGATGATGGCTCCGCAGTCAATGTCATACCCCTGAAAACGACATACAAATTGGGCATGAAAGAGTCGGATTGGACCCCTACCAACCAAGGTGTTCGCGCATATGATGGTACACGACGAAAGGTAGTAGGACTTGTTAACCTAACCATAGTCACAGGGCCAATTGAGAGAAAGGTTAATTTCCAAATAGTGGACATTGAGACATCCTTTAACATACTTCTGGGAAGACCCTGGATTCACGCTTCCAAAGCGGTAACATCCACCCTCCACCAGAAAATCAAAATCCCACTAAATGGTAAAGTGGTGACGATCACTTCGTCACCCATCAAGGCAATAATCGAAAAGAAGTCAAGTAATCAAGTCCTTGCGGATCCAGTACATGAACTTAGGGGCTTCCATAGCATATGCGTCATAGAAAGCGAGTTGGCACCTTTTTACTTCAATCCCTACTCTAATTTAGTGGTCAACCACATACTCAAATCCAAGGGATACTTCCCGGGAATGCCTTTAAATCCTATCCGAAGGAACACCTTTGCACCCTACAAAGAGGGTAACTCACAAAGAATACCCCTTGGACTAGGATACAAACCCACTAAAGAGGAAGTTCTCGAGATGCTCGCTTAAGTTCAAAACCGTAAGAACGTGGGAATCCAAATGCGACCCTACCTCCCTACCCTAAATGGATACTTCGTTAGGGAAGGAAGTCAAGATATCTTTCACGGATTTCCCGAGCCTTGGCACTTTCTCGAAAGGAAGCTATCCCGAATCGAGATCTTTCACGATTGCTACATCATTCCTCCAGAAACGGTTCCTACCGTCAAGACTCGTCAACCACCTTGCTTAGACGAACAAGCTGTGAGTCTACTATTTGGAGAAGATTGATTTGTTAGAGCCGCGCAGGATGAGATCGTTACCATGATACTTCATGACGATCACTTCAACCCTACCGCGTTAATCACAGAAACCAACACCAATCAGCAGAAAGGATGGAGAAAATCGATCAAGTGGACAAACAATCAAGGAAGACTCTTCAAGCTCACCACTGGAGAAGGAGAGATGTTCAAAGGAGAACCAGAAGACGATGAATTCGAGTCAGAGTCAGAGTCGGAGTCAGATTCAGAGTCTTGAGAAGCTCCTAGAGAGTCTCCTCCTGTCGTCATTCCCACTCCCCTTGTTTCTCCTAGCTTAGTGTCAAGTAGTAACAGTAGTTCGGGAAATGTTCCAACGGCTGTCCCTTTACCGCCACTGACTACAGATCAGATGGCTTCTTTGTTTCAACTTTTCTCAAATTTTAATATGAATAAATCAGGTTCTGCTTACTCTTTATGTTATGTTAAATGCAATTCTATTTACGATGATACTGAGGATGACCTAGACCCAGACTCAATCGAAATACCTCCCTACATAGCCAAAGAAATACTACAAGAGGGGGAAGGGGGACCAGTAATAGAAAATACTGAACCCATCAACGTAGGAACTGAACTAGAACCCCAAGAACTTAGGATAGGGACGACCTTGAGCCTTACTGAAAGAGCCAATTTCATAGACCTCCTGCACGAGTTCAAAGACGTTTTTGCTTGGACATGCCAGGGATCGACAGGGACATCGCAGAGCATAGAATCCCAATCAAACCAGGTTTCAAACCCGTGAAACAGAAGCTTCGTCGAATGAGGACAGAATGGGCTCTCAAGATCAAAGAAGAAGTCGATAAACAATTCAAAGTCGGGTTCATCAAAGTTTCCGAGTACTCAGACTGGGTAGCTAACATAGTACCCGTACCCAAAAAGGATGGGAGAATCCGTATTTGTGTTGACTTTAGAGACTTAAGCAAAGCAAGTCCTAAGGATGATTTTCCTCTACCACATATCGACATAATGGTGGATAATACATCAGATCACGCGTTACTATCCTTCATGGATGGATACGCAGGATATAACCAGATCAAAATGGCTATAGAAGATATGCATAAGACCGCCTTCGTCACTCAATGGGGAACCTATTGCTACACGGTTATGCCGTTTGGGTTAATCAACGCCGGAGCTACATACCAACGCATCGCAACTACGCTCTTACATGAAATGATGCATAAAGAAGTTGAGGTATACGTAGACGACATGATTGTCAAGTCCAAGGAAAGAGAGGGGCACATTGCGAACCTTCGCAAATTCTTCTCAAGGCTACGGAAGTACAACATGAGGCTCAATCCTCAGAAATGCGCATTCGGAGTAACATCTGGCAATCTCCTGGGATATGTTGTTAGCCAACGAGGAATAGAAATAGACCCTTCTAAGATCGAAGCTCTAATCGAAATGCCGCAACCTCAAACAGAAAAAGAAGTTAGAGGATTCCTAGACAAGGTGCAATATATAAGTCGATTCATATCGAAACTCACCATGATCTGCGAACCTATCTTCAAGAAGTTAAAGAAAACATATCACACCATGTGGGATGATGACTGTCAAAAGGCTTTCGACCGAATCAAGGAAATACTAGCCAAACCACCAGTGCTCATGCCACCTCAATGAGATCAACCTCTTGGTTTATATCTCACGGTAACTGAAACGGCCATGGGCGCCATGCTAGGCCAAACTGTAGGAAAAGAAGAAAGAGCTATCTACTACCTTAGTAAGAAGTTCTTGGAGTACGAGTGAAAATACACGCCACTCGAGAAGACATGCCTCGCTCTTGTGTGGGCAACGAAGAAGCTACGCCATTACATGCTTAGCTACTCCGTCAAAATATACTCCAAAATGGATCCTGTCAAATACCTCTTCGAGAAACCCGTTCTCAATGGACGCTTAGCAAGATGGACTTTGATGCTCTCAGAGTTCGATCTCAAGTATGTACCTTTAAAAGTTATAAAGGGGCGCGCCGTTGCCGAATTCTTCGCAGAAAATCCTATTAATGATACACAAACGATAGACACCTGGTCGTTTCCGGACGAGGATATACTCCAAACGGATGTAGACTCCTGGGACCTCTATTTTGATGGAGCATCGAACTTAAGAGGATTTGGAATAGGAGTGTTGCTCATTTCTCCTGAAGGCGAGCATACACCAATCTCTGTCAAACTCAACTTCGAGGTGACAAATAACGCTGTAGAATACGAGGTTTGTCTCATTGGATTGCAAGCAGCAGTAGGTTTAGGCATCAAGAATCTTCGAGTGCATGGGGATTCATCTTTGATCATCAACCAAATTACGGGATCTTGGAAAATCCGAAGTGAAAGCTTAGCACCTTATCAAGCCAGAATAGACCAAGTAGCCCAATTCTTCGATCAAGTAACCTACCTACACCTACCTCGAGAGGAGAATCAATTTGCAGATGCTCTTGCAAAACTTGCATCTTTGATTAATATGCCGGATAGCATGGTAGAAATGCCTTTATGCATCGAACGACGGTTAGAGCCAGCTTATGTGCACCAAATAACCGATGAGGAGGAAATCACAGAGGAACCTTGGTTCCAAGCGATCCTAAACTTCAAACTCAATGGCACCTATCCACCAGAAATGGACAAAAGGGGACAACGCGCTATCCGCTTACTAGCTTCCCAATACGTTCTCATGCAAGGAGAATTATACAAAAGAACACCTCTTGGTGTAATCCTACGCTGTCTTGATCATTCACAGGCACGGAAAGTGATGGAAGAAGTCCATGAGGGAGAATGTGGCCCTCACATGAGTGGACCCATTATGACAAAGAAAATCACATGTTTGGGGTATTATTGGACCACGATGGAATCCGATTGCATCAAATATGTAAGATATTGCCATAATTGCCAAATCTTCGGGAATGTGCAACATGTCCCTCCTTCATTGCTTTACACCATGACATCTTTTCTGCTTGGGGAATTGACATCATCGGCAAGATCACTCCAGATGGAACAAGAGGTCACTGTTTCCTCCTAGTAGCAATCGATTACTTCACCAAGTGGGTAGAAGCGGCTTCCTACACCAATCTTACAGCCAAGAACGTGGCAAAATTCATACAAACCAATATCATCTGTCGATATGGTTGCCCACATGAGATCATCAGTAACAATGGATCACATTTCCAAGCTAAGACTGAAAAATTGCTAGCCAAGTACAAAATCAAGCATCACCACTCCTCGCCATATAGACCACAAACTAATAGCGCGGTAGAGGCGGCAAACAAAAATATTGTCACGATTCTCAAGAAAATGATTGACAACTATCGAGATTGGCCAAGCAAGATACCCTTTGCTTTATGGGGATATCATACATCTGTTAGGACGCCCACTGGGGCCACCCCTTTCTATTTGACCTACGGCATGGAAGCTGTACAACCAGTCGAGCTAGAAGTACCATCCTTGCATATTTTACTCGAAAATCCCAGAAGCCGAGTGGAAGAGGCATAGATATGAAGAACTCATCCTCCTGGATGAACGAAGGTTACGTGCATTACATAATGTGCAAACATACCAAGAACATATCAAACGAGCCTTCAACAAAAGGGTTAAGCCAAGGAATATAAAAGAAGGAGACTTGGTCCTCAAATCAATTAGTGCTCTTTTACCTGTCGATCCACGAGGAAAATTCAAACCCAATTGGGCCGGGCCATTCCTAGTCAAGTCCATACTTCCAGGGGGTGCGGTTAGAATCACAGACCTAGATGGAAACGAATTTGCCAACCCGATAAACCTCGATCAACTGAAACGTTACTATGCCTAGAATAGGAGCAAAAAATGCGGCTCGCGTAACCTCACGTGTCGCTCTTATGGCACGAAATAAACGGCCCCTGGCCAAGCTGAATTAAGCTATTGTCATCTCGCTCTTGCATTTTGACAATTTGTCATCCTCATATCATCAAATAAATGGGAATGTATTTTAGGAGTAAGTAAAGCTCATGCTTATTTTCTAAGTTCATTACAAGCTACAGCTTGGAACAATTATTCTTTTACATTCACGGTTTCATAACCAATCAACCTCTTTTATTTTCATTTCTTTTAATAATAATACGCTACATAATAAAGGATTTAAAAATAAAAATAGGCTAGGATTCTAAAAATTCCACCTTCTTATTACAATAATAATAATAATAATAAATAATAATAAAGACTTAGGCTATTCTTCCATTTTCCCTTTGCCTTGTCATTTTTATCATATTTCTTGTCCCGACCTCGAGCCGGACGCTCTTGCGCCACTTCCGACCTAATCACCAATGGTCTCTCTCGTGGTCTAGCCTTGCCATTCTTGTCAACCACCATCTCAACGGCAGGAGAAGTCCTCGGTTTCTTCGAAGGATGAACAACTCGAAACCCGGCTTCTTCCTCTCCCTCGGTCAGATGCTTCTCTTTCTCCTTTTCTACCCCACGAACCTTGTAGTCAACAGGTTCGCGTTTCCTCAGTCTCTCGCGCTCCTCCAGAGTAGTAGCTTTCCTCCACCGCAGATAGGAATCCGACACCCATAGAGCACTAACAGAAGAGTTCAAGAACCATATGTTTCTTTGAGCCCATTTGATGGCCCATTCTCTTCGACTCTCAGTAGTAAGCGCCACGGCAGTCTGCGGGACAGTGTCAAGCTTCAGGATCATCTGCTTCAACCCAACCTGCCTCTTCAACCTCTCCGGGAAGATGCATATCATAAACTCCAAGCCAGGGATGCGCACAGACCGGGTAGGATCCAAGGATGATACTTCAGTAACAGATTTAAGATGCCACCATGGTACGATCCATCTAATCAAGGGGCCATCTTCACTCTTCAATTTGTTTTCCCAGTAGTTGCAGACTCGAGTGAAGTCCACCATGTAGAGCCTGGTCCTCATTGCAATTGAGCAAGCATGATAAGCAGGAACATTAACTGGGGGCTCGATCAATCGAAGACGCTCCATAAGCCAGACCTACCAAAAGCAGGAATAAAAAAAAACGAACAAAAAAAAAACGAACAGAGAAAAAAAAAATAAAAAAATTCTTTTACCTGCAAAATAATGGGACTCCCCAGATATGGAAGGTCACGATTGGCTTTCCTGTTATCTAACCCCAACAGGATCACTCCTAAACACAGGCAAGCTGGGCTCCTGCGCAGCTTCATTTGCTCAATCAAGCTCAAATAACGAGGGTCGCCTCTCAAATCCTCATCAACATGCCCTTGAAGGACATATACATGTAGTAGGCAAAACCTGAATGCCCTTCGCCTCGCAACATAAGAGATAGTGGGATCTGCCCTAATGATGAATCGATCGATGAAATCCAACATTTGCACTCCTTTAGAGGTCACAAGACGGTCCACATCAGCTCTTGCTAACCCAAGCAAGTCCCTAAACTTATTCTTATACCCTTGAGAAGTGGAGGAATAGCAGGCAAATGTTCCGGGTCCCAACCACCAATCGCAGCAATTTCTTCGGGATATGGGCAAATATCGCCTCCAGGGAAGGCAAATACGTGATAATTCGGGTCCCAGTAATCAAGACAAGCATCTAGGAACGGTTTGACCACCTTGATCAACTGCAGGCTCAAAAGTGATCCAAAGTTATAGGCACCCATGTCGTGTTTCTCCACATTAGAGAACTCATTTGTCCATTCTTTTAGACGAATTTCGAGAGTATTCATGATGTATGCTTATTTTGAGACCTTTATGTAATAAGACGAAAGAAAGACGGAAGAATTATGTGAATAAAACCTCCCTCTACGTCTCTATTTATACTAAAAGTTGTTTCCTAAAATCCGTCCGGACGGATACACTGGGGAACAGGCTGCGTGCTGCGCCTCTTCAAAGGGACGCAACTCTTGCTGCGCCTTTTCCTCAGCCTTGTTTCAGTGATTTTCCGCGTTGGATCTTTCCTAATTCCTCAAATAATAATTTCCTATTCATACGGGTTTTTATTTTGGTAAAATCGCCAAAATGCCATGTTTCGTGTTTCCTAATTCCACGGGCACGCATTTCGAGACGATATCGACAATTTCGTCATCTTAGCACACTTATACATTTCTTTTTTTTTAAATTTTCTTTTGGGGAATCATTTCGCCAATTTAATTCATTCATTTTCAAACTTATACATTTCTTTTTTAATTTTCTTTCTGGGGAATCATTTCACTCTCGTTCCACATTACATTTCAAACTTATATGATTCTATTTTCCTTTTTTTTAGGGGGTAACCCTCCCTACGGTTCGGTCATTTCCGGCAATTTTTTTGCATTTTTTTTGCATTTTTGAGTCGTTGTTTTGCGCTAATTTAGGCCATGTGTACAAATGTATGTTCAAATGTATGTTCTGTGTAAATTTTGGCAGAATGACGGCATAAACCGTCATCTACCAAACCTGTTCAAAGCTAACCTGCAGGTACAAACAAAGCAACCCAACAACAAAGGCACTCAGGCCATCACATATACAATCAAGAGAGGAATATGTACACCAAACTGGGGGCTCAAGCCCCAAAACAAAGTCCGAATGTCCAAAATATGGTTCCTAAAAAATGTACAAAATACAGCCAAAAAAATAAAAAGCAACAAACAAGCTACTGCTGGTCGCCGTCTAGCTCAGCAACTCTCGCCTCGAGAGCAGCAACCTCGGCGTCACGGACCTCAAGCTCCCTCAGCTGGCGAGCTGTCTCCTCCCGGGACTGGGCAAGCTCTCGCTCCAGCTCACGCTCCCTCTGCAAACAACAAGAGTTGGCTCATGTCAATCATTTCAAACACAAGGAAAATCGAAAATGAAGTAAACGGAAGGTTCATACCTGACGTCCTCGGCCGCCAGCAAGTGCCTCTATGGTAGTAGCCCGCACCCGGTTGGCTACCCTCCATAAAGCCACGAACTGGGATGGCGCAACATGCATTTCAAAAGAAGAGATTCTTAAACAATTGGACAAACTCAAGCAAATGTGTTCTTACACAAAATTATACAAGTTAGGAGACTCACCCTCCGAATCAGATGCTGTCACTCGTCCAGACCAGCATCTCTCACCGCCGCGTCAAAGTCGCGCAGCTAGGAGATCGTCGTCATCCCCGTCGCGTCAGTGTACTCAAGGGTCTCGGGGTACTCTGGGGGCTCGATGCCCGCCGCCTCGACCTCCTGCAAAGTCAAAAGATTTCCATTAACCGATGATCATTCATCATGTTCTCAAATTGATCAAAAATAAGAGTAAAACACTTACCACGACCGGCCAGTACGCCAACCTCCCGTAGAGGAACGCCGAGTAGTCCTCGCTAGGAAGAAGGAGGGCGTCACCACCGACGCCAGCCAAGTCAGCCTCCCTCTCAGCCTCAGAAGGCTCCCTAAACATCGTCCGAGGAGGATCGATGGGAACCGTCAAGACATCCCGAGAGCACTGACGAGCCAAACGTTCGCCCAAGTACAACACAAGACCCATCGACGTCCTCAGCAGCAACCGGCTCGAGCTCCTAGGTCGAAGGACCTCAGTCACAAAGGGAGGAGCGCCAGCGTAGTCTGCCCAAGGCCTGGGCACCCACTAAGAAAAGCAAACGAATGGTCATTCTTATGATCAGTTCTAAAAGTAAAGAAGAAATTAAAGAAAAAAAGCGCAAGGTGAAGTACTCACGCCGTCCAACTGAAGAGCGTTCACCTCCCGTCGACGGAAGTCGTGAAAGGAACGCCGGCTCCTCGTACGGCACATCACCCAATCCCTCACAACGGGATAGGCCTTCTCCACCGGCTCCGTCCTCTTGGGCGCGAGGCCTAGAAATTAGGAGTACACTTACGCTTGTAAAACAAGATAATCAATAACGATCTTTCGTGATTCGATAAGAAAAGAAAATGATCTTTCATGAAGTAAGATAAAGGTTCGTACCTCCAACAACAACCCAGGGCCGACAGCAGCAGGAGAAGTCCTCTTCTCCATCAACTCCGGACGAACCATGGCCCTCATAAAGCGAATGAGGACCCCAAAACCAGCAGTGACCCAGTCCCAACGGCCTAGGTCGCTCAGGTCAGAAAGAAAGGGAAGGAGCTTCGTCGAAAGCCTCTCTCCCTTGTCTCCGAGGTAGATCAAAGACAGAAACCACCAGAGCCACAAACAGACTCTCTGCTCTGCAGTACAGGGAGGAGGAGCAATCTCCCTCCCCTCGATCACCACCGACGCCGGGGTCTTCACCGCAAAATAGTCCATGACGTAAGAACTAGGCACCAATCCAGGCACCGCAGCAGCCTTTGGCATCAGGTTCCAGCCGATCAACCTCCTAGCCTCTGCCGAGTCAACGCTCATGGCTGTCTCCGGCCACTCCACCACCTCAGTCCCACACGGCAAACCAGAAATCATGCCATAATCCTCCAAAGTGACCCCCACCTCACCAAAAGGCATGTGAAAGGTGGAGGTCGTGTCCCAAAATCGATCCAGGAAGGCTCGAACCATGCTAAGGTTAGCCCGAAGCTTCCTCCTCGTGATATCCCTCCAATCCTGCACCAAAGCACCAAACTCTCCTCGCTCGATGATGGCTCGCTCCTCCACTGAAAGCCTCTCGTAGCACCTCATCGCCGTCGTGTAGCCCGAGAACGATCAGATGTTTCCGGCCTCCTATTTGGATTCGAAACAAAAGCTATCTTTAGCTTGAATGATGAAGAAAAGGAATAAGAAATAGAAATGAAAGAGGATGAATGAAGAGTGATGAATTCGATTTACCAAGCTCTTCACCGTCCTGTAGGACAGGTGACCCTCTGCAGCCCAAAGAAGGTGCCTACTGTCCCAAGTCTCAGCCCACGCAGGTGCTCCCCTCAGCTGGCGACCACCCCGTCCAACGTTGGCCCGTCTCGGGGCCTCCTCCTCCTCCTCAACAACCTCCTCCTCAAGGACCTCGTCCTCAGCAGCTATCACCGCGGCAGTAAAAGCCTGCTCTAACGCCTCCTCAAGCAAGTGAGAAGGGTCAATAGCAGTATCCACGTCCATGGGAGCTCTCCCTGATGAAGAAGCCTCGTCACCTGCAAAATTAAAGTGAATTTAGGCCGCGTCAAGTGACGACAAACCTTAATTAGGGGATTTTCGAGTTTTCGAAACTCCGAAATCACTCCTTTCTCGCCATCTTTGGCAATTTTTCCACAAACCCGTCCACTCATGTGGTAATTTGGGTCAAGTTAAGCCTAAGTTGAAGCCTAGTCATGGGTTCGAGTCGGAATTTCGACAACATTTCGTTTTAACGGCGATTATGCCCTAGAAAAGTGTCCTGAAAAAGCCGTCACAAATCAAAATTACGAGATGATAGGAAGTTTGCCCATCATACAAGGATTCCAAATATCAAGTTTCGTCACAAATGGGCAATCCTAAGGCTATTTTCGAAGTGATTTACGGTTTAGCTGTGAAACCGTCGCAATTTGACTCAAATGCTCAAAACTCAACGAAAATTCGATACAAATACATGGTTATGATCCTTATATTACCAATTAGCCATTTACAAGGTCAATTTTGCAAGGCAAAATCATTTGGGGGAAAAGCCCCAGATTTTCGACAATATTAGGGTTGAAAACCCCGATTTTTGTCGGTCCAATTCAATCAAATACAGAAGATTAATGCAAGATTAATACACATACCTCGATTAGTCATGGCAAATGTGAGTTTTTGATCAAATTTTGACAAGAAATGGTTTGAATTTGAGAGAGAAATTAGAGAATTGTGTTTCGAAATTATGAAACAAAACCCCTGTTTCATCGGATTTTTACCCAGAAATGCCGCACTTAGGAAAAGGCGCCTCTTCCAAGGGACGCAGCTCTTGCTACGCCTCTTCCTCAGTTTCCCTCCATATGAATTTTTGAAGATTCGTTATAAGTTCGTTATTTTGTGGGCCCATCTTTGGTGCGCCTCTTCCTCGATGTCATATCGCGTATTTGGTCCGTTTGACATTTATTCTTCGCCCGGACCCGTATTTCCAAGCCAACAGCAAACTGTTGCCATGTTTTTGCCAAGACCTTGCTTGTCACAACGAGCGGTTCTTCTTTGACAGGTGTTTCGACACGCCTTTATTATGTTCCCCCGGCGAGAGTACACGATTAGACATTCCCTCTCGAGACATGGAGATCAGTTCCCGATTATGTTCCCCCTAGCGAGAGTACGCGGATAGACATTCCCTCTCAAGACATGGAGATCAACATCGACCCCAAGCTCTTCTGAAGTTTGTTTGAAGCCGACCCAAGCAGATTTCTCCCAGCAGTTCCCGACTATGTCCTGCTGCCTCCTCCCAATATCGCGTTTTGTTTCCCCTGGAGTTTCAAGGAATTTCAGGTATGGTCTCTTCTTATGGCTGGCGAGCCTCCTCACGTAGTCTAATGGACTTTAAACGACCCTCCCCGATAGTCGACAGACTCTAAAATGTTCCCGACGACAGGTCCTTGGCTCAGACCCCTTGAGCCGCCTCGCGTCGCCATAATCGTCAGGTTGTAATCTTCAATTGACCTAATGGCTATACTTTGACTTTCGCCTTGTCCAAGCCTCAGTCAATGTGGGGGCTCTGTAGATACCTCATTTCTGCACCTCCCGCAAACCACCCGGTGATGATTGGGACGCATATTTGGTATACGGAACGATTTGTGACAGTTCGTAAGTTTATCGTCAAGTGGTCGCTCAAACACTTGTGTCTACCTCTTAATTGTCATCTACGTGCCGATACGGTCGTTTTGGCAGTAATTAGAGTACATTTGGTGTCCGGGTCAAAAAACTGTCTTCATTTTCTAAAACCGAGTCAGAATGTTCTGGAATGTTCCGGATAGTTCTATTCCATATTTTTCCAATCTTTTGATCTTTGGTAAAATATCTCCCGTAATATTCACACAAAATATTAAGGAAATGAGATTAATCCGCTGTTCCATAATAAAAACGCGGAAATCTTTCTTCCGCAGGAGGAAACCATCGAGGAAAGGACGCAGCAGGTGCTGCGCCTCTTCCAAGGGACGCAGTTCCTGCTGCGCCTCTTCCTCGGTCCTTTTCTGCGTATTTTCCGTATCTTTTCGAGATTCACTTCCAAAGTTTCTCCGAAAACCCTATTTCCTCCGTGTGATTAGTATAAATAGAGACCTTCGGTCTCACATATTTCTCACGCGAGTGTCCGCCCTTCTCTTCTCCCTTTGCATTCTAGACCACGTTCTTACTTTTTGGCGTCTACGTGCTTGAACATTCGACCACGTAAGCTCGGATCTTTCTGAGTACCAGCCTCGTTTTGCATGACCGACCAATTTGACCAACTCCACATCAATCAACTTAATCAATCTTGTTCGTTTTCCTCCTAGAGGGCACTTTCGTCGTACATTCGAGTCGAGCATCACTAAACGTTAACTTAGTTCATCTCGTTTCATCAAACATGTAAGTCTGAGGGTGTAAATCCTTCTTTTATTTATTGTTCTTTATTTTTGTAATCATTATTGTAAGATTTATGTCGAAAGTATGTTTAAAACCGATTTGTAAAACCTTATTTCAAACCCTTTTTACGGATTATCAGGAGACAACCGTCGAGAAAGGACGCAGCAACCGCTGCGCCTCTTCGAAGGAACGCAGTACCTGCTGCACCTCTTCGTGAGGCTGCCGCAGTTCCTGCTTCCTTTCTTCTTCCTTCGTCTTTTGATCGTCTGTTCGTTTCTTGTTTCGTCTTTCAATTGTTCTTTGTTTCATCGACCCGATAATTCTAGTATGATAATTTTAGCATGTAAATAATTCATTAATAATTAATTCATCTTTTAAATCCCCACTTAAATCCCAAGTAATCCATATTTGCGGGTTTTCGTCATCAAATCAACTCGGATTTTTAGAGGTTCGATTTATCCATATTGAGTCTCCGGAATTCGTCATTGGTATATTTTCATCTGTTTGATATCGTCACCATCATTAATCCGTAATTAATAATCTGTTTAGTCTAATTAATTTGTTTAGTTTGTTAATCCGTAATTATCCCTATTAATCTTGTATATAATTCGTTCTAATTAGTTT
The DNA here is from genome assembly GCF_048544455.1 of Silene latifolia. NCBI lineage: Eukaryota > Viridiplantae > Streptophyta > Magnoliopsida > Caryophyllales > Caryophyllaceae > Silene > Silene latifolia. The sequence goes on along the minus strand of NC_133535.1, from coordinate 94,623,181 downwards.
CATCCATGTTTTATCGTTTTTATGATCTCGTTCACATATAAATAATATGTTAATCACTTTCATCCGAGTCAAATACCATTAATCGACCATTAAATTCACCAATTAACATTAACGAGTTGCGGTTCCGGCTTCACAGCCAGAACTCAACCCAGGAATAGACGCAGCTACTGCTGCGCCTCTTCCAAGGGACGCAGCTCTGCTGCGCCTGTTCCCGGTTTATTTCTGTCCATGAACTCCCGTTTCTGCTTTGACCTAGTTTATTGATTATGTATTTAATTTACTATTATTCGTATTATCACCCCTAATATCTGTTCGTTAATTTATTTATTCTTTCTTTTCTAAAACCATCCGTTTTAAATGTATTTTCGACATGAATCATTAAATCCGATGTAATTATTGTAATTTTTCTTTATTGTATTATTATTGTATTTCTTTTATCGTATTGCTTGTATGCTCTCATATGCAATCAACCTAAATTCCTACACCGACCTAATTGTATGATTAAATTACGTGATAACCGACTTAGTATTAATTCTCACATGTTAGGATTAATCTAATGGATGTTGCATTGCATGCATATAATCGACAACATATCGAGTATAGATAATTTCCCTAATCATTAGTAGAGGCCGCTATCGAGGCGGGCGGGATTAGGTGTTCGATCAGAAGAGCTTCCTAATACGTACCCTCACCCCTTACTCCAGATCTCTGTGAACATCCGTGTTCATTGGCATCCACGAGAGTCATTCTAGACATAGAATGCTAAGGGTAACGAGTGCTTAGTGTTCATGTCATTACTTTGTGTCTTGACATGACACGAGGTATTCGAACGGTTTCCAATTTTCCACAATAAATTGGTGGCGACTCCACAAATGCAAATAAACCAAAGAGTGAAAAGCTTGCTTCGCTTTTCGCCCCCGTGGGCCCGCGTCCACAATAATGTTTTTTAGTAAACATTGCAAACTTATCATCTTCATTCTCCTCATCACTTGAGAGAGCATTAAGAACGAGTCATTTCCCTTTAGAGCTTTCGCTAGAACGCTTCATGAGAGTTAACTCATGAGCCATAAGTGAGCCCATAATTTCATCAAGGGTGAGCAATGAAAGATCTTTAGCTTCCTCAATAGCCGTAACTTTCGGTTGCCATTTTTCAGTTAGGCTACGAAGAATTTTACGGACTAAATCCTCGGATTGAAAACTTCTACCAAAACTCTTAAGGTCATTGACAATACTAGAAAAACGTGAGGACAAACTATTAATTGACTCATCTCTTTCCATATTGAACATCTCATACTGTTGCCTGAGAAGATCAATACGGTATTTTTTAACTTGTGGCGTTCCCTCATAAGCAAGGTTTAAGGTGTCCCAAATCTCTTTGGCCGAAGCATATCCAGATATTCGATTAATCTCTTGGTCACCGATCCCATATTGAAGAATTGACATGGCCTTAGAGTTTTTCTCGATTTTCCTATAATCGGCCTCAACATAATTTTCCTCACTTTTCAAGGTACTAGTGCCATCAGCATTAGTCACTTCGATTTTGAGGGGACCCTTTTGAATGATCAACCAACATTCATAGTCCGCACTTTTAACATAGTGCTCCATGCGATGTTTCTACCAAGTATAGTTTTCTCCCTTGAAGATGGGATACTTAGTGTGTTTTGAATCGTCCATAACTATAGGATCAACTCTTTGGATTTAACCAATATCAAGAGCACGAGGCTCTGATACCAATTGAAGAGTTAGGAACGATAAACACCTAAGAGAGGGAGGAGGTGAATTAGGTGTACCTTTTTAAAATTTTGTTCTTAACTTAGTTAAGTGATAACTTAAGTAAAGAACCTTGAAGTACAAGACTTGAGAAACTTAATAGAATGTAAGTTCACAAGATGGTACAACCGTTTTATGTCACAGTATAGCTGACTGTGACACAGAACTTGACTAGATATAAACGAGAAATAGCAAAGTGAAAGAACGTAAAAGTAAATGAACAAACAAACGACATTTAAAAATTGGTTCAGCCTCTACACCGAGGCCTACGAACAACCGTTATTTTATTGCTTGTTTAGAAATTTACTCAAACTTACTAAACCCCTTACAATGAAAATAACTCGCCAACCTACTCCGGTTGCACTCAAACTTAAAGCTACTCCACTTCAAGAGTTTATGGGCTCTATCTCAAGGTGTACAGAATCTTTGAATCTCAAGAGTTCACTTAATGAACATGGAGATCACAATTAAGACTTAACACGAGAATCATGGAACAAACTCATTATGTCACAGTACAGCGAACTGATACTTGGAAGTTTACAGGTTTTCGAAAAACAAATGAAGACTTTAAAATTCTGGAAAACGTTTTGCAAATACTTGAAGAACAAAGCTTTAAATGCACAAATGATTTGCAAGGTTTTACAATAAATGCTTTGAAAAGTCTTAAGAAATAAATGATGCTAAGGCTTGCTATTTATAGTAGAAGAAGTGGTCTTGAGGTGAATACTTTAAGATTAATTAATCATACAATAAAATAACTAGCCTTATTTGATTGTAAGAATTAGGTGTTGCGTGTGAGTACAACAACCAGGTTACTTTGCTTCTTATTTAAGTTTTAAGACTTCAACACATTTGACAAGTGACAACTTACCACAAATAGAAGAGTGCTTTAGTACTTGACTAAATCAACTTTCCATTTATGTCAAAAGTAAAGGCACAACTTTAGAGGAGTCAACATGTGAGACTTGCAAATTGATTTTTCAGATTTTTTTTTAAGCTGGGATTATTCAAATGTAAAATCTTTGAAAATATGAAATTTGTAAAGATTTTGACTTTTAAACATTTCGTATAAAACGTTCCTCTATACGGTAGTATCAGAAACCACAATACAGCATACTGTTGCATGGTTTTGCCATAACTAGACTTGAATGAGAATGTTACACTTACTCTTACAATTTTCGACTAGGGCTAGAATAATATCATCGTCTTGACTTTTTGATTGCTTTATCTTGGTCATATTGAGTCATCATTGAGAGTCCATTTGATTGCTTCAATCACTAATCATTTTCAACTAAAAGCAAACAATCAAATAACAAAGTGACTTGGCAAGTTGGCATCATCAACCAAATGTGTTCTAACATTCTCCTTTTCATACGTTGTTCATTAGTAGCTAACTTGCCAAGCATCGCACGCCATAGAAATAGGCGAATCCGCTGAGATATTTTTAGTTTCCATATAACGTCCCAAGAGATATTTGGGCTACTGGTATAATTTTGTGAGAAAAATTTGTAAGCTGATGCAGCTGAAAACGACCCCGAGGAAGTCTCACACCATATCAGCTTATCTTCTTCATCACTATCCATAAGAATCGGTATCCCTGCAATTTTTAAAATCAAAGCATAAGGTAGCTTATTATCAATAAGAGACCAATTCAGTACCATTCGGTAGGAGCATGTCAGAGATTCTCAAATGCATCTCAGCATCCGAAATCATTGAAGAAACCAAGTTATTAAGAGGAGTTTCATCCACCCAAGGGTCGGTCCAAAAATGCACACGTTTGCCATTTCCAACGGCCAATCGAACACCCTTTTCAAGAACATCAAACCCATGATAGATACTTTTGCCCACACAAGACGTACTTGGTTTGCGAGTTCCTTCAAAAGGGTCATTGTTCTTAAAATACATGTTTTTAACAACTTTAACCCATAACGCATTATTACCATTAACTAGTCTCCAGCCCAACTTTGCAAGCAACGTATCGTTAGCGACTTTAGTACGACGAAGACCGAGGCCTCCTTCCTCGGTAGGTTTACACATTTGATCCCAAGAAACCCAACAAGCTTTCCTCTCCAAGTTAGGTCCTCCCCAAATGAATTGTCTAACAAGCTTATCAATATCATTACACAAAGTTATGGGAAGTTTTACGGATTGTGACAAATAGGTGGAAATGACCGTCAACACAGATTTGGCCAATGTCAATCTTCCAACAAAGGACAAACAATTAGCTTTCCAAGAGCTCAACTTCTTATGCATTTTTTCCAGAAGCCAGCGAAGAGTACAATTGAAGGAGTAACTCTCGTATGTACTATAGAGGCCTTAAGATAGCGACCCATATCGTCCACTATTGGTATACCACATTCCCTGCTGATCAAAGAGCAAACGCTAGAGCAAGTATTAGGGGAGAAATATATAGAAGATTTTTCCCAATTAATTACTTGTCCGGATTCCTCTCCAAAACTTTGAAGCATCTGCATTATCATCTTTGTTTAGCTAACAGAAGCTTCGGCAAAAAAATATGAGATCGTCAGCAAAAACGACATGAGAGATTTTTGGCCCTTGTCTACTTGTCTTAACGAGTCTCCACTGCCCACCTGACACAGCACCAAACACAAGTTGGGATAAGCGTTCGATACATAGGTTAAAAATATAAGGGCTTAAAGAATCTCCCTGTCTTAACCCCGCGAGACGGGTAAAAAATATCGGAAGTATTATAATTCCAGAGAATTTGGAACGAGGCTGAAGAGATAATTGTTGGAGCTTGTGTCCTCCACAAATTAGTGTGATAACATTTGTAAATCTCTTACAGGTTCACAAGGGTATACTTCGTATTTAATCAGTTGATTAATGATTACCTAATAACGGTTGGCTTGCTAGAAAGTTTGACGTTATTATCATACAGATGGCGGTAATCAACTGGTCCCTAAAGGTCACACCTATAGCATGTGTTTGAGAGATGTGGTTATAGAAATATGATCACATTGATGCCTTATATGACTAAACAGTTAGTCAATGTGTTTATGAGACAATTATTTAATGAAGATTAAATAATATTAGTTGAGACGAATTAACTGTCAATTCGTAAATTGAATATAATAAGTTATATTTAATTAAATGTATGTAATGTTAGTTTGGACCAATTAATCTGTTAATTCGTAATTAAATGTAATCGGTTATATTTAATATCAACAAGATGAATGTGTCATAGTGGTAATAGTGAGGGTACTCAAACCAAGAGGTCATGGGTTCGATCCTCACTAGATGACAATTTAACACATTTTATACATTTTTGGAATAACCGAAAAAGAGAAAGATATCTCTTCTATTTTTCGGGATTTGGGCCGAGAATTTTAGAGAAAAAAAATATCTCCCTCATCCTTCTTATTTTCGGTTACAATAAGAGGTGAGGTGAGATCATTTTTTAACCTAATTCATTCTAACCTAATCCTTGCCTCTCATCTCTACGAAAAAAACACAAAAACCTAAAAATTAATTAGTTAATTTTTGGATCGATTCTAGCATAATCAAAGGGCATTTCTCATATC